>NC_137273.1:24820833-25420833 GCF_053477335.1 Acartia tonsa | reverse complement strand
TTGGCTATTTCTTGGTCATTTTCAATTTTGTTTGGACCTACTTGGAGGTACGTGCACTCAGGAGAAGATTTATTAAAACCGATGACTTCTTTGAGAGTTTTCCAGAGTTTTTTCCCATCCCCATTTGCATCCCTAATTTGTTTCCTATAATAATCAACCTTTGCTCTTCTTACTTGCCTATTATAATTATTCCGATAGACATTGTAAATACTTTCATTTTCTATGGTTTTGTCATGTAAAAAGTTACTATACAGAATGTCTCTATGCAGTCTACAACGTAATAAATAATCTGACATGAAGGGTTGCTGGGGCTGGGTACGTTTGTTTTTACGTTTTTTTCTAACTGGACATTTTTCATTATAAAGTTTTATAAAGGTAGAAATAAAATTGTTATAAGCAATGTTTACGTTATCTTGACTTAAGACATGGTTCCAGTTAGTGTGGTAGAGTGCATAGTTTAAAGCATCAAAATTTTCATCATTTAATTCTCGTTTTTCAAAAAAATCTGGAAGTTTGGGTTTGTTTACTTTGTCTATTCGGAATGAATTAACAATCGGCAAGTGGTCGGAGATTTTTGAAGTTAAAACAAAAGATGACATCAGGTTTTGGATAAAATTCCCCACCCCGAATAAATCAAGAAGGGTTGCTGTGGTTCTAGTAACTCTAGTGGCTCTGGTAACAGTATTTATGATACCGTTAAAAGAAAAAGATTCAATAATTCTCATAGAATTGCTATTTATATTGTTTATTTTAAAAAGGTCAAAATTGAAATCTCCCATAATAAAGTATGGAATGTTTAATGCAGCTATTTTATCAATTAAATCAAGAAATAGTTCAAAAAATTCTTCAATTTCGGCATTGCTTTGATTAGGTGGGCGATAGCAATTTAATATACAGAACTTCATACCATTATAGGAGAGCTTTAAGCAGATGGACTCAAGAATATTTTCTTTAAATGAAAAACTGTCAAATAGTTTATCTACTTTATAATATCTGCTTACTAGGATACCCACCCCTCCCCCCCTATTATTTGCTCTCAATTTTACATGCCAATCATAATTATTAACCCCATAGCAATCCATATTAACATCCTTTTTTAGCCATAGTTCTTGGAAGCATAATACATTTAAGTGGATATCATGTTGTATGAAGAAGTCTATAGTGGAGACAATATCGCTATATTTAGAATGTAATGACTGACAATTTAGACTAAAAATATTGAGAAGATTTTCGTTAAATGTTTTCAATTTTTGTACAACTCCTTGTTCATTTGAAAAAACACAATTAATTCCGAATTCATTTTCGAAATCGTTAAAATAGTCACCGTAAATTGGATTCATAAGGTTCAGACCGACGTTATCGTTCAAGTTACCGTTATCCTGGTCAATTTGTTCGTTAGGGAGGTTTGTCATGGTAGGGTTGGTCCAGGAGCACTGCAGGAGGGATCGTTTTAACGTCAAGTATGGACATCTGAAACACAGTAGATATTAATAAACAAATAAAGACAGTTAATATATAAGATATTATCGTTGAAATGAAAAAAATTACTATATTTACTATATTTATTTCGATCGCGTTTAGTTTATGTGTGTGTTGGGGGTGGCAACACATTTATAAGCTAGTTTAGTTCCCCTTACTCATTCTCATTCTAGTTCCATATATTTTATATGGTAAATCAACAAGATTAAAAACAACAAAAACGAAAACAGAGATGTGGAGGTGGCTGAGACTTTAACTTAAGCAAGAATATTAAGTTCTTTCGATAGGTATTAATATTTTAATCAATAATCGTTAATCGTTAGTCGTTAATACACTGGTTATTTAATATTCTGACAAAATAATAAGTTGAATGAAGTGGTTATTTAATATTCTGACATACAGACAATAATAATAAGTTGAATACTACACGTATTATTATAAGGTTCACGTTATATCAATCAATAATAACTCTGCTGAAAGTCTTTAAGTCATTGGGTGAGCTAAGAAACAAGAATTTATGTTAGGTACCTTTTTTCGCCGTTTAAGATACTTAACTTCATGTTGAGATTACCGCCTTCGTTGCTGTACGCTTTGGTTTGATGGCGGTGTCTCTCACCTCCTTGGTTTCTCTGGATCTGGCCCTCGTGGCAACAGGATCAGCAGTGGCCGCAGCAACGGCGGATGCAGTAGATGCGGCGGCTGATGCGGCGGCAAGTGCGGCGGCAGGTGCAGCGGCGAGTACGGCGGCAGGTGCGGCAGCAGATGCAGCGGCTGATGCGGCGGCAAGTGCGGCGGCAAGTGCGGCGGCAGGTGCGGCGGCAGGTGCGGCAGCAGATGCTGCGGCTGATGCGGCGGCAAGTGCGGCGGCAGATGCGGCGGCGATTGCGGCGGCAGGTGCGGCGAACGCAGGTGCGGCGAACGCAGGTGCGGTATCGAGCGCGGCGGCAGGTGCGGCAGTGAACTCAGCGGCAGCGGGTGCGGCAGCGGGTGCGGCGGCGGGTGCGGCAAGTGCAGAATGTGCAGCAGCAGTATTATGTGCGGCGGCAGCAGGTGCAGCGGCGGCAGGTGCGGCACTAGGTGCGGCGGTTGCGGCGGTTGCAGCAGTTGCGGCACGTGCGGCGGCAGAGTTGATTGGGGGGAAAGCAGCCAGGTCCTCAAGAGCTGGGGCAGGGGCTGAGGTCGAATGATGCTGTACAGAGTTGGCAGGATGAGCAGTAATTGTGTTAAACTGTCTAGGGAAATCTTCCTCTGTTAGGTCAGCTTGGTCCCAAAAAAATGATTTCCTTTCCTCAGGCGATGATTTATTGAATAGGAGGATCGGCGGTGCTTCGGATAGAAAAAAGTCATTGCTTCCAGGGATGGGCAGAGACATTTCCTTCAGATCCTTGCCGAACGGATTCAGGCAACGGATCCAGCGACTGCCGTTCTTAAGCTGGAATTGTACATGTTGGCCAGCGACTTTGGCCCTCGAGATCTGGTTGGTGGCATATACAAAGGTCATTGTCTTCCTGTTAAGGTCTGACATGTCTTGCTTGGCCTGTACGAATCTGTTGGGAAAGAAGGGGACCGGTGACGCGTTGTTCCTAGGGTTGAACCTCTTAATCTCAGCGTTGTATGTAATAATTATTAATGTAAGGCTTCCCTATTTAATAAAGAATTATCCGATCATTAGTCAAGTTATTTTTTATAACAAAAAAAATACCTTTTCTGACCATCGCCGAAAAACGACAAATAATGGAAACCGCCAATTTTGGCGGTAAATCGGCGGTTGGCGGCGCTAATTAATATTTTTATCTGTTTATGATCACAATAAAAGACTAATTACAAAAATTGGCTGATGAAGGTCCGGAAAGGGGCAAGACAGTTAATTGTTGAAACTATTGAAATAGATTTTTATTTTAGTCAGATGCCAGACGCAGACAATTAAAAAAAATTAACATTTAGAAATATTATCAATTTGTCTACAAAGGGTTAAAAACAAAATCAAAATATACAAATCTAATTATTAAAAACATCAAGATGATCTTTTCCATCCTATTACATATTATCTTTCTTATTTTCCTTTTCAAATGCAAGATGTATTTTCAAAATTTAACTGTTGATAGAAAGATTCTTATGTGCTAGTATGCATAAAATGACTTTAGAAATGTCTTCTGATTTTAGTTGAAAGGTGGATAAAATAAGTGAATGACCTATTTTTATAGTATCTAACAAAAAAAAGTTTATAATCAGTGATAGTGAGAAAAATTGTGTCTATGGTTGTCTTTATATAAACTTTTTCTAAAATATTGAATATTGATATAGTGTAAAAGATAATTGTAGTAATATTACCATTCTCCCCTTCAAGGACTTCAGGATGTCTGTTTTTATGTCTCTCTGTTTGTACTGAAGGAGCTCACTAACTGCTGAACTGATATGGTTCCCCATAACAGGGTAGCTTCTCTTAGGTCCTTGGAAGGTTTATAACTAATTTGGGGGAGGGTAACACCACCTTCCCAAGAACTTGAAAATCTAGGAATCAATCTGATTTGACACACAAAAAGTGTAGAAAAGTATGAAAAAATATATATGATTGATCACATGGTACCTTCTGAATAAATTTTGACAAATAAAATAAAAAATGAGGGACAACAAAAACTTATGTAGTACAATAAAAAAATATGGATCAACAAAATGTGTATAAATGTGAGTTTATTAAAAAAACAAGAACCAATAGAGATGATTTTTTAAATTTAAGCTATTATGCTAATAAACTAACTTTTAGTTTAGAAGTCAACCCCATGCCGCCAACCCCTAGCCCTCCGGGGCTCAAAAAAACCCTAAAAATGAATAATTTTAACCCACTTGGTATAATATTAGTTAAGATAATTGGAAGAGACATTTAATTTTACATCCCTTCCTCCCAAACTGTTAAAGGACTGACTTATATCATGAATATCGTTGCTTCTATTACAGCTAGAGACCTTAAATTTTTTTTTTGTAAATTCTTGAGCAATAATGAACTTCTGTGAATAGTAAGGTCATGACCGTTTGGCCACTCCTTGACCAATTTTTGTATGTAGTCTTTTTTTGTGATCATAAACAGATAAAACTAGCGCTGCCAACCGTTTTACCGCCGAAATTGGTGATTTCTGTTATTTGTTGTTTTTTGGCAAGGGTCAGAAAAAGTATTTTTTTGTTATGAAAAATAATAGCTCGTCATAAAATTTGGTTTTCCTAGCTTTAAAATTGGCTGCTCTACAGCTTTTTTAATATTTAGCGGCTGGATGCTAAAAAGCGGATAAGAAGCAGTCTGACCTCTATGACTAGAAAAAGTAATTTTCTCTAAAAATACACATGAACCAACAGAAAAAAGTTTTACGTCTCTATCTGTAACAGGAGCCAAGATAGAGGGGGGGTCTGTTAGGGGGTTAAGTAGGGGTACAGAAGTTTAACTGCCTGTTTTTGCCGGTTTCGGTGCTGGAGGCGCAATTTTTTTTTAACTGAGAATTATATCTTAATAAGTTGTAACTATAAACAGATAAAAATATCATTTAGCGCTGCCAACCGCAGTTTTACCGCCAAAATTTTTAGTTTAAGTTTAAATGCCTGTTTTTGCTGGTTTTGGTGCTTGAAGCGCCAATTTTTTTTTAACTGAGAATAATATCTTAATAAGTTGTAACTATAAACAGTGAAAAAAGGGACAAAAAAAGATATTTTTTAGGCCTTTTCAAAAGGCAGTTTTGAAATCCCGTTATTTCATAAAAAAAAATTTAAATGCTTAGTGAATGGCTTGGAAGGTGAATTTAGGTGTTCTGCATATTTCAACTTAAACACCTAAGGCCTAAGATATGATATCCCAAAAATCTTTTGTCAAAGTCTACTTTACACCAAGCGCTGGCAATTTCATTTTTCACAGGTATAAAATGCATGATTTTAGAAAACTGACTGACGCTAGGTGTAGAGTAGACTTTGAAAAAAGATTTTTTGGATAT
This sequence comes from Acartia tonsa, assembly GCF_053477335.1. Lineage (NCBI taxonomy): Eukaryota > Metazoa > Arthropoda > Copepoda > Calanoida > Acartiidae > Acartia > Acartia tonsa. Next base: position 25,415,380 of record NC_137273.1, on the reverse strand, counting down.
AATATCTTTGGCCTTATGTGTTTAAATTGAAATATGCAGAAGAGCTTAAATCAAAAGTCAAATAATCGTCCTTTAGTGTCATTTTTAAAAACTTTTTTCGTTAATTTAGGCATGTTAAAATTGTCCTATCAATTTCAAATTTTGCATGATGATTCCTTTAGTAATTAGGTACGATTTAGAAAGCGTAGCAACTCTATAATCGTTACCAGAATGTCCATTTTAAACATGTTGATTCTTTTACTTTCTTCACAACAAATTTTTAATGTGATAAAATCATCATTGATCTGATTTTTGGATTACTGATTCCGATTACAATAAGGTACAATATTTTGAGTGAAGCATCTCTATATCTCTGCATATTTCAGAAGTTTTGTAACAAATTTATGTATAATTTTGTCAAAACATATATATTCAAATTTTGTGTATTCAGTTCTGACACTCTACAAAAGTCAATGTTCGTTTCAGAGCTTCGCCTTTATTGATGTTGTCATCCTTGTTTTAATTAAAGGCGGTGTAACTTTTTTACTTGTCACCCCCTTGGCTGTACAAGGTGGTGTACCAGAGAGGTGTATTATACCCTTGTAAAGGGGGGTGTCGGGGATGAAAACCTAGAAAGGTGTAAACACCCCCCTAGCACAATTAATGGGGGGTGAATAGAAGCAAACAGTTTAACTGGATTCAGTGTTTACAAATACTCAGAAAATTTTGATTTCTTGTTTTTCAGAAAACTTATTACTACCATTGAAATAGGGCTAGCCGAAACGGTGCTAAATAGGCCTTAAATTAATGCCCTGATGGCAATATGCGGGAGGGGGGGTTATGTTGGAGGTGAAATGAAGGATTATTTGAGAAAAAAGAGGAGGGGAGAGATTGATATGTTAACGCTTTACTTTTATAAAAATTTTAATAGGTTGAAATATTTGGGTAGTACAAGTTTGGAATAAAGATTGGGTAAAAGTACCCAAAGTTTTTGAGCAAACGTAATAGATAACGCGTTTACAAAAATTTGTGTGCCAGTGTAATTATCAGTCCAATGTCCCATCCTTTGCTGGATTAAACATTCTTTCAATATTTTAGTAGTTATTTATCACATCGTATTATAAACAAATCTCCGCGGAGTTTAAAAAGAACTTGTATTAAAATTTATGATTTTATTTTAATATTGGTGAAAGATTGTCTGTAATACGATTTGGATATGAATCAAAGCCATACTGGAAAAATGTTTAGGTCAAATGCAATATATTTTTGATTGACATGAAAGCTATCTAATTTTTCTAATTTCAAAATAAGGAAGAATTACTTAATATATTTACTAGTGGCTACGTCCCTGGAAACCTTTAGTGTTGAAGGAGGGTCGACCATCCCCATTTTATCTTTTAAAAAGGGATAACATTTTTTTGAAGGGGGGGGATTGGTATTTTTTTAGGGGCGATTTCTCTTGGAAGGTCTCCTAGAAAAACTATAAGCCTTTCCTGTTTATAAACTCGTTTCTTTATTCGTTGACTTGGAACATTTTCGGTGTGATAAACTTCTGATGGTTATTTTACCAATAATTTTAATTTACGGAATTTTGTAATTATGTAGAGTACATAAATTTATTATTCATGGTCTTATCCCTTAATATCCCTGATTGTATTGTAATCGAACAAGCACTATAGATACTTAATAAGTAATGCAACTCAACAACTATCAGACAACCAACCCTATGGTTTTACGACACCAACTATTAATGTCATGTGCTAGACTTAGCATCAGTAGGAATATTTTTAACGTCTGTCGTATGTATTAGAGAAGTTTTTTATAGTACCTAAAAAATTACGTCATACGGGCCTACCATATTGGTCAATTAAAATGTATCCTGTCGTTGGTAATTTAGTTTATTTATTGGCCTATCATTGGTTATTTGTATCGTGCGATGTCATTTTTTAAAGGCCCTACAAATTTACTGTTTTAGTAAATATTTTATGATACAACTTTTTGAAAGAGTAAATAATTAATGTGTGATCAGAAACGGGGGTGTCTATAGGTGGCGAGAGGTTTCGGGTTGTGATGGGGGGCGATGGAGGGGTGTATGTTTAGGGGAGGGGGTTAACAAGGACGTGATGCATTAAAATTGCGAAGTAATTGCACACATTAATAATTTTGCAAGTTGGTCATTATTTAAAAGCAAAGCTTTTCTATAGATACTAATAGAAACACAACTCTTATTTTTCAAACTTTATTCATGGAATTCAATAGTTTCAATTATCAAATAGTCCATCCGTCTCAGTTTTAATGGGAATTAAAAAATATACATCTTGGCACTTCACCTCTTTGAGACATTTATGTATGTATTTTAATATTTGAAAATGGCAGAATTGTCGTATCATTTTGAAAATAGTTACTTTCATCTCAAATCATATTTATTAAGATTCCTAGATCTAAGCGATTTTTTTTATATTTTTATTAAAAGCTGAGCTTTTCTATAATTAGGGTTAGTCCGTACGTCCGAGACATATAGCTTTTTTCGTTAATTTAGGCATGTTAGAATAGTCCTATCGATTTCAATCTTTGCTCGGTGATTCCTGTAGTAGTTAGGTACAATTAAAAAACGTAGCAACTCTATAATCATTACCAGAATTTATTCCTGGGACAACAAAGTACAATATTATAAGCGATCCTAAGCTATCCTAAAAATGTAAGTATGTCCATAAACATTATCCTGTATCAAGCAGTTTTTCAAGAAATTTACTTACAATTTTGCATCGACTCTTATACATTTATACATTTGTCCTACCGTTTTACTGCTTCGCTTTTAAGGATGTTGTCATCCTTGTTCTATTTTTATCAGATTACTTGAATTCGAATAAGATATGTTCCTATTTAATCTAACTAGTGTCTGCGCCTATAGCTTCTAGAGCTCTGTATTTGTAGATTTTAGAAATATCCTAAAACCATCACAAGACTTAAATCTAAAAATAAAATAGTCTAAAACCTTCCCAGAACATATGTGATATCTTAACTTTTTAAGGGAAAAAGGAATGAACGATAATTTGTATACTCCCACGATAAACTAAGTTTTTCTTTTTATATTGAAATTATTTGTGAAAAAGTTTGACACTGAAAGTTTGTACAACTCAATCAATATTTAAGTCCTGACATTTTTAAGCCAACAAATGATCGATCGTTTTTTATTAGAATATTTTTAAAAATTATAGAAAAATGGACTGTATAATGTAACATCCCTCCCTAAAGATATATAGAAGCTCAACTGTAAAAGTACATTTACAGCAATATAAAAAGAAAGTGTCTTGCTACGCACCTAGCCTCTAGGGTCTTAATTTCTGGTTTAAGGAGAGAATGATCAATAGCCTAACACAACCCAAAAGCCTATATACTAAGCTTCCCTGAAAATTGCAAGTTTACTCAACCAGTATTTTCAGTATTCAAAAAAATTTAATATTGTATATCACAGCCTAAAAAGTTTTGAATGAAGACCTACACCAATTGTAGAAAAGTGGTGTCAAATTCAAAGAGTGTTAGGAAGTCAAAATATTAGCCTGGGCTCGAACCTTTATTGAACAGACAGTCAAGTAACAAAATATTATCGAAAAAGCAAGAACATAATTTTCCTAGTAGTTGCAAAAATCTTTTTCCTAACAAGGGTAGACGGACGAACGTAAAGACAGACAGAGTCTAACTATGACTAACTATTATTTGCTGCTGGATTCCTTTAATTAAAAGTTTCTATGGCAGACACATTCTGGATACTAGTTATGTATCGCATAGTATCATAGACAGTTTTCCGCAGATATTAAAAAGATAGATTATAATATTAATACCAGTTTTGTTAACCTAGACCGGGCCTATTAGTTAACAAACTGGTATAAATATTTGACTTTTATTTTGTTCATCGTAGAAAATTGTTTGTAATGCTATGCGATACATGAATTTTTAGTATGGCTTAATCCAGGGAAATTAACCGGCTTCCAATCCATACTGAAAAACAATTTCTACTATGTTGATAATTATGACAACTCAGAATTTTGAGAGGGATACTGTTAATTCATGGGTTTATAATAACTTGGATCTTACACCTGATTATTATATACTCTAATAAAGTGAAACTTGTAGCTGGCTTCCCCCATCCACCCCTTTAACCCATCCCCTACTCTCCTAATGAATTAACACTCTTACCAATTAATGATGACCATGTTTGCAACCTCATTTGGCGAAAATTTTTCCCCTGTCATAATATCCACGTATATTTGATATCAATTTTTGAATTTGTATATCATAATCCTGTGGAAAGGCCTAGATGTAAAATGTAGACTCTAGACCTTGAGTTATAAGATACAGACGTACCAATGGACACAGGGATTCGACAATTGAAACAAAATTAATCTCTCCACCAACAAAGTACGAAGGGTTTAGGCTATTTTATGTGAGGTAATTAAGACAAATATTATGGAAAATAGATGAATACCACTTTTTTTCGATGGCATATTGTCAATATAAATGGTATCGCAAGTACAACCCGGCAGGATCACTAACTCTGTAAAGTACAGAACATGTCCTAACCCCGGTCTCACCAAGAGAGAGAGAGAGAGAGAGGACAATGTGCTGTTTATTACACTAGTCCCTAAAGTTTCATAATAACATTTTCTTATTCGTTGTCTTAACAACTTCGGGGACTTTAGTTAATTTGATTGGTTGATTAAATACGATGGGTGATCAAACTTTTAAGCAGCTAAATTAATCTACAGAAGGGGTAATTTCGTATATCATCATCGGGGATGTGCATCTTTAGATCCCTGGGTCTCACCCCGCTGCATCCATGAAGATAGTTTTTGCAAGTTGTCCAGTGCAATTCTTACCCTCCAATCACCCTGAAAATATTCGCTCTCTCAACACTCTCCCCCCAGCACCCCCCGCCCCCATCAGACAGTCCCTCCCTCCCTCAATATCCTCTCACTTAACACCCCCTCCCTCCCTTGCCCCTCTTCATGTTCTTTCCTCTCTAAACCCGACCTTAAAGTACAAGTAAGGATGTTTTATATGTTTTTGTGTCTGTCTGTCTTGGTCATTGATAAAGTATAAAAGAGTAATACTAATTTCTTCTTTGTAAAAAATATCAACACTTGACATATTTACTCTAGCAGCTAGATAATTTTAGTATTAAACACAAATAGTTATTTGTTATTTTTTGTAATTATATTTTTTATTAAAAAAAGCTTTTAATAAATTATCTTCATTTAATTTGAAAATAATATAAATTTTATATTATGTAATTTAATTACATTTTAAGCTTTTTGGTGTTAAAACGGGAGACTTTCGCCTCTTTTTTTACGCTTACTCCGTGACAGCAGTTTGTTTGAAAAATTTAATAATGTTTTCTCCCAAAAAAATTTATAACATTCCTACACTTTTATCACTTTAAATCACTAGACAATATAATCCTTATCTTGTTTAAAAACAAGCAACTTTCACCTCTTTTCTTGCTTACTCTATGCGAACAGTTGGTTTGTACTGCATAGTACTGTGTCTGTTTGTGCGTGCATGCTCCAGACATTCTACATCTAGCACAGACACCGACCCAGACAACATTCTACACGTGTAGAAACTTTGCAAATTCTGGACTCTGCAAATTTGCCAAAACACACACACACACCCCAGTCAAACAAGCGTCATCTCTCCAAAAAAATTAAATGACAATTTCAAATTCATAGAAATGATAGGAATCTTTTTTTCATTAAAAATGAAAAATGAATGACCAGCATTTTTTTTTCATTTTTGTAATTTTCCCCCAAATGCCAGAAAGATGTAAAGAATGTTTTTTTCATTGAAAATGAAAAGTGAATGACCAGCATTTATTTTTCATTTTTGTAATTTTCCGAAAAATGACCTGGCATTAAATTTTCATGTTTGACTTTTTCCAAATTATGCCAAGAATCTTCATATCATTAAGAGATGAAAAATAAATGCTGGTCATTTACTTTTCATTTTTTTTCATGAAAAAAACATTCCTGTCATCTTTTTTTCATCTAAATGACTTTCATTTAATTTTCATGATATTCTTTTTTTCTATATTACATTGTTAGAAAAAATCCCGCTAGAGGTCTCAAATTTAAATTTTAAAAGTGGGAAAAGTTAAGTAAAAATAAATTTATTTAAAATTGAGTAATTATTATGTTATTAGAAAATATAACGGAAATATTTTTTAACATGAAAGGAATTTTTAACATTCATTTAAAATAAAGAAATCTTATTTGAATTACAATTTCAATTACTCATATAAACGACTAAATTCAGTGTCAACTACAACACATTATTTATTTTAGTAATATCTTTGGCCATCATACTTAGGTACATGTGGCAAGTCCTTGGATGCTGCTCTACATTATATATTATTTCCATAAAAAGATGACCTGGCATGTAAATTTCATTTCTCTACAAACATGACTTTCATTTAAAAGTCAGGTCTCCACTAAAATGATTGTCATTTAAAATTCATTTCTATAATCATCAAAATCGGTGCCATTTTAGAAGGGAGTTGATTCTGAAATATCCCTGATTTTCATTTTTCTGGCATGATGATTTTAAATGAATAGATGTAAGCGAAAAAGATGAAAATTAAATGAATTTTAATGAAAATGTTAGCTGGGACAGAGTGAAAGGTTTTGCAAAGTTTCTGGACTCTGCGGTGTGTCCCAAGTCCCCCTCCGCAACTCTTTATCCCACTTTTCTGTGCTAACACACATTCCCCTTTTTAAGAAGGTCCTTCCTTACTGAGTATTCATTTTTTAATCCCCCCCCCCCCCGCCTTTCTTCCCAACAGTCTGGTCTATGTAAGATGACGGGTAAATAAAATCTGAAATTTAAAATGACGCAAGTGAGTACAAAATATATACGCATATTTTGGTCAATTTTGGTGTTTTTTTTTAAAATGCAAAATATAATGACAACTATTAAAACAATTTTTAAGTATAACTTTTATCTTATTAGGATAACAATTAAATAAGAAAAATATTTTTACTATATGCAATTCGTATTCAAACACCTAATTGAAAAAAATAATGCAAGATATAGCTTTTATTTTAGAATAGACTAGGGGCAACGCCCCCTAGAAGCCTTTAGGTATTATTAAAGTGGGAGGGGGAGAAGTCAACCGCCTTTCTATTTTTTAATTTGAGTTTTAATAAAAAATATTATAAAAAAAATTTGGGTAGGGGATTTGAAATTGACGCATTTGTATAAACACCAGTTAATGTACAAAAATAAGGGGGGGGGGGAACAAAACAAGTTTTAAAAAATCCGAGATTTCGAACTACTGTCATCCTATGTAAGCTAACAGTAAGTAATATATATAAATATATATGTATAATATGTACAGTCTCGCAAGAGTTTGTTCAACCCGCAAGTTGTGCAGAAATGTTTGTCCACAACCTTAGTTAAATTCGCACAACTGCACAGACAAGTTATACCTAATATATATAGACATACATTAGTACATAACACCTGAATAAAATCCAAAAAAAATGCTACAACAGTTTTAATGTCCTTATATCAAAAAAAGAAAGAAAGAAAAAAGGATGTTTATAATGTAAGTTGAATAAAAAATGTATTTCTTTAGTGATAAAATTATTTCATGACATTATATATTAGAATTATAAAAATTAAAAAAAAGTATGTATAAAAACATGTAAAACTGTAAAAATACCAAAATGATAAGGTTTTCAGGTTATTGCTGTTATTATTATCAATTTATAGCAAAGGAATTTTAATGGGGTCAAGGACTGTGGGGAAAAATATTCTAAATTACAAACAAAAAAATATTTGTCAAAAATTATGTTTTTTTTGCTATTTTGAGCTAAAATGAATGAGGGATAGTTTGTTTTGTTTGTGGTCTAAAACAGCATTTAAAAATTTAGAAATTTTGTCATTTTATTTTTGTTTTGTTTGTTTGCTCATGTCTTGCTTTGTTTTATAGAAAAAAATCGCTATAACCTTTTTTTTCTTTGCATTTCTTAGCTAGTGAAAAATGTAAAATTGATAAACAATTATTATTCTTATCTTGACCTAAATATTTAAAACGATTGAAAAGTACATTTATAATCAAAAAGTACAAATATCAGAAATAAAGTTATACAAAATAACAAAGAATAAATTTTTGAAAATTCCAATGGTACAGTCCCTTTAAAAGGATACTCAATGTATGTAAAAAGTAACTAATAATAAAGCTTCGGAAATTATTGAAAATTATATACACAGGCTTTTACCATGGGGGTGTGATCATTCAGGGGTGGGAAAAAAGGGAAGAGAAGCCTTGATAATTTAAATTTTAAGGGTGGTGTAGATAACCCCCCCTTCACTCTCCCAAAAGCCCTCTTTTGCACGCCCACGAAATTAAAAAAATATATACCTAATTTTAAGTTAATTTTTAAAACAATGATTTTTGTTATTCTGAAAGTATTTACTCCTGCAATACATTCAATGCAGAAATATGCTGTAAAAAAGACACCGTGATCATTATTTTTGGAATTTTTACATTCAAAACGCAAGGAAAATTTTCCAAAAAGCTTCTATTATTAAAATAACTGTTAATGTTTATTATCATGGTCAATAGTATTTATTTCTTTTGTTTAAGAAGTAACTGTTAAAAAGTTAATCCATTGTGGCGTTATCAAATTTTATCTTTCAGCGCACAAAAACGGGTTGTCTGCCTATGTCTACATATGTTCTGTGCTTAACAAAGAGCCCTAATTTCGCACAATTTTTCCTTATAGCATCCATTATTATGCAGGGTTGGTTATTATATAACGTCGCCTGGATACACAACAATATTGATAATTTTCAATGGAAGCGGAGCTCTGAGGTACAATTGATTGAAAAGAATAAAGTTTAATGCCATTATATAACACCCCCCCCCCCCCTTCCAATGGGTAAATATAAAGTATGAATTGCCAAAATATTTCCTTTTTTTATTTATATATTACAATTTGTTTTCTTTTTTCGTTTATGTCAGTGAATATGTCAAATTGGATGACTTACTGACCAAAATATTTGACGTATAGAGCAGCTTTGCTCCATGAAAAACCTGTAATTTGCAGACAAATGCAAAATCTATATCTGTCTGTCTGTATGTCATGTTTTTGTGTACTTTTTTTGCCTTGTTCCAAACAAGTTTTTTTATACACAGGGATATAGGTATAGGGCAATGAAGGATGATTTTATATTTAACTCAAGTATTAATTGACTATATCTTACGCTTCTTGATTATATTGAGAGAAGATTATTTTATCTGCGATTGTCTATTCCCTGCATCCCTGAGTATTTTTTATGTAATGTCTCTATTTCAATTTCTGCTTGTGTTAAAAAATGTCCAGAGACACAGACATACATTCAGATACAATTTAATCATGTACATTACCAATAATGATACATAAAATTACCCCTTTTGTAGATTAAAATTAGTGGTTGAAATGTTTGACACTTAAGTTAATAAATTAACCAATAAAAATTTAATAAAAGTCCCGGAATTTGTTAGGCCAAAACTTTTGGTACTAGTGTAAGGGTGTATTTCAGGCGGGTATTTTAGGGGTAGAAAAAAAGGAAGGCAGCCTTTCCAATTTCATACCTCTACCTATGTTATTATTATAGTCTATATATACAAGTTTTATCTTGAGAGTATCTATCCCTGTCCTCCCTGGTATATATATACAGGTTTTATCTTGAGAGTATCTATCCCTGTCCTCTCTGGTATATATATACATGTTTTATCTTGAGAGTATCTATCCCTGTCCTACCTGGTATATATATACATGTTTTATCTTGAGAGTATCTATCCCTGTCCTCCCTGGTCTATATATACAGGTTTTATCTTGAGAGTATCTATCCCTGTCCTCCCTGGTCTATACATACAGGTTTTATCTTGAGAGTATCTATCCCTGTCCTCCCTGGTCTATATATACAGATTTTATCTTGAGAGTATCTATCCCTGTCCTCCCTGGTATATATATACATGTTTTATCTTGAGAGTATCTATCCCTGTCCTCCCTGGTCTATAAATACATGTTTTATCTTGAGAGTATCTATCCCTGTCCTCCCTGGTCTATATATACAAGTTTTATCTTGAGAGTATCTATCCCTGTCCTACCTGGTCTATATATATACAGGTTTTATCTTGAGAGTATCTATCCCTGTCCTCCCTGGTCTATATATATACAGGTTTTATCTTGAGAGTATCTATCCCTGTCCTCCCTGGTCTATATATACATGTTTTATCTTGAGAGTATCTATCCCTGTCCTCCCTGGTCTATATATACATGTTTTATCTTGAGAGTATCTATCCCTGTCCTCCCTGGTATATATATACATGTTTTATCTTGAGAGTATCTATCCCTGTCCTCCCTGGTCTATAAATACATGTTTTATCTTGAGAGTATCTATCCCTGTCCTCCCTGGTCTATATATACAGGTTTTATCTTGAGAGTATCTATCCCTATCCTCCCTAGTCTATATATACAAGTTTTATCTTGAGAGTATCTATCCCTGTCCTCCCTAGTCTATATATACAAGTTTTATCTTGAGAGTATCTATCCCTGTCCTCCCAGGTCTATATATACATGTTTTATCTTGAGAGTATCTATCCCTGTCCTACCTGGTCTATATATATACAGGTTTTATCTTGAGAGTATCTATCCCTGTCCTCCCTGGTCTATATATATACAGGTTTTATCTTGAGAGTATCTATCCCTGTCCTCCCTGGTCTATATATACATGTTTTATCTTGAGAGTATCTATCCCTGTCCTCCCTGGTCTATATATACAGGTTTTATCTTGAGAGTATCTATCCCTGTCCTCCCTGGTCTATATATACATGTTTTATGTTATGTATGCCAAGATTTATATTATCAAAATCTCCGCTAAATTGTGTCACACATGTAGACACACACACACATATACACACACACATACTCACACGAACACAAAAACACATGTCTGATCTGTATTTGTGTTTGTGTGTGTGATGTCTGTTTGTTTGTCTGTTAGGGCGTGTCTAAATATCTCAATTAATTTTATAAAATTGTAAACATTCATTAAAATAAAGGAAAAAACATTTTATAAATTTAAAAAATGCATTTGAAAGTTTGCAACCCTGTTACTCCAGACAGTTGTTGGCAGCCCTGTCAGTCGTACTTTTCAGCCTCGTATGTGTGTGTGAGTGTTTGTGTCTGTGTATTTTTGCACATTTATGTGTGTGTGTGGTCTATATGAGAAAGCTTAGGGTTTCCTCCATAGAAAACTATAGAAAACTCCATAGAAAACTATCCAGTAAACTTTTGCCTTTGGTAGTTTTAATAAATAAAATTAAATCAGGGTTTCAGGAATAGATCAATGAAAGCTGAATTAGTAAAAGGCAACAAGGGACAAAAGAACTTTTGTAAAAGGTAATATTATTTCTTTTTAATTTTTGCATTAAATTTTTGCTTAATATATCTTTTCTAAATTTTTTGGTGTAGTAGTAGAGTACTATTTATGATGTTTGCAAATTTTTGGCAAATTAAGACGACATCCCAAATTTTGTAACTTTTCCTTGTTGCGGATTTTTTCTGTTTTTGCAAAATATATAAAAAAGTATTTTTTTAGTTTATATAAAGTCTTATTTTAAATTGGCTAATCTGATTGAGTTATGCTTTTTAAGGAATCCTCATATATATTTTGAGATGGTTTTAATCTATTGTCTAGCTCCTAAAATGCCCCTAAAGGCCACAGCCTTTGATAGTATATGATATAAAGTTGAAGCACAGAATCAGATTTTGGTAAATAGTGGTCCGATTGGGTTGATCTTTTCAAGAAAGCTTCATTTAATGCTTAGTAAAAATTTTAGGTATTTTCTTCAAATTTTACTTATGCTAAATAATATGATATCAAGCAAAAAATTAACTTAAAATACTGAATCATGCAATAGAAAATAATTTCATTATGAAATACAAAAAAATGAGGGTATGACTTAATATGACTTAATCATGGCTGACTTAATATTAGCATAGCGATATCCTAATGACTATGACGTCATACTTGTTGATATTATAACCACCTAAAATGTTTAGTAATAAAAAAAAAAATTAGGAGGTGGGTGTATTTTCTACGAATATAAGGGTAAAGCAATACATTAAATAATCTCCAGGTTAAAAAATATTTATTTTCGAGAGAAAGAATAATTTATTTTTCCATTTGACCACCCCTTATCCCTGGTATGTTATATAACAACTAGCGGTTACGCCCCTAGAAGCCTCTAGGGGCACTTAAGGTAGGAGGGGGAATAGTCGACCTCATCTAATTTTAAATTTTAGTTTAAAAAGAGTAAATAAAATATTTATTTATTTTTTTTTGGGGGGGGGGTGAAGACACCCTCTCCAAAAATAGTTTAAAACCTTTTCATGACCTATAAGAAGCTTCACTGTAAAGGAGAACAATATCGGTTCAGCGGTTAGCGAGACCCTTCGGGACAGACAAAAAATGCTTACTACTTTATATAATAGGATATAACAGTGTTTTCATTATACACAACAAGGACAATTATGTACATAAGATCCGCAGCAACAATACGGGGAGGGAGAATGTATTTGACTGTAAATTATACTGTTTCCAAAGATTTATAAACACGTTCTCATTCGTTGAATTTACTTGAATTTAATCATGATTAGGTTGCATAAAATATAAGTGTCCCAACTTTTCCATTAATAATTTCGATCTATAGAAGAGGTACATACGTCCATACATGCATACTATAATTATAGAGTAGCTGCTATATTTACAAGGAAAATTACTAGCATTTGCTTATTAATCAGATATAGGGACATACATGAATATTCTGATAAAACAAAACAAAAAAAGGAAAGTTTTCATCGATAAGACTGTGCTTCTACTAGTACCCAAAGTTTTACAAAAACGTTTTCTCTTTTTTTAGCTTTTCATACTTTTATAAAAAAAATGTTTGATTGGTACAAACTAGGTAGCAGTTTCTAAACTTTTAAACCAATTATTAAATATATAGAAAGTTTTTTTTTAAGGGGGGAAGGGTAGGCATTGTCTTATTCCTTAGACCCCCTGGTTCTACAATGTTCGGTAACAGAGACAGACAAACACACATTCTACTACTTTTGTCTAAGAATATTACCTATTCATATCAATGTTGAAAAAAAAATGCAAACATTTTTTTGGCGCCACAGCCACTGTGCGAATTTTGTAGAATCTGTGTGAGCCATGTGCAAAATATTCACGTGTTAGCTGTTGTGTTGGATAACCTGGGAATAGGGGATATGGCAATGGAGTTATGTAATGATATTATTTTGCAAATTTGAAAGGATGTGCATTCTCATCCACTTTGGCAAATAAGTAGCCCCCCCCCCCTTCCCCCACCCTAAGTCTAGTAGCTAGAAATTAGAAGGTAGGGGCAGTGCGATTGTAAACATTATTGTTTATGTTGGTTTGAAAATGTTATATAAGAGCGGAAATTTACACCGTTTGAAACTTATATCAAGATTTTGGGTTGGACAAATACTCTATAAGTAATGCATGTAAGTACGTCTCTAAGTAAGATTATGGCGCAGTCTCTACGCATTCTAAAAACTATTCAAGTATAGTACATTAACATAAACCTTAATTGTTTTTGTAAAAAGTTTTTGATTGTGTGTTTATTTGATAATACTTTTAGAGTGAAATTATGAATAGATATAATGGATAATCATTCATTGATCTATCTCTGTGTCACTGAGGGTTGGATTTTTGTGGGTTTTGTATGTTTAAGTTGTGTGTGTGTTTGATGTTTACAGGAAACAAGTGATTTTATATAATAGCCAGAAAGCGATATTAGACTTTGGACTATATTGAATCTTTTCCTAAACAGTATTCAAAAGATTTTGCCTTTTGGTAGCTTTAAATTTTTAGTACTTATACAAAAAAAGTGTAACAACTTTTCCACCAACTATCTTAATCTACCAAAGGAATAATTTTGATTCTCAAATGTATTTTATTAACATCCCCCCCCCCCCTCAATAATAAAACAATTGAAACTTCAATTGATTATTATTATTAGAAGGAGAGTTTGGAGAATGTTTCTTTGTACAATCCAATCCTAATCCATATATTTACCTCTTAGAGTTTTGATCAGACTTATTTCATAAATAGTTCCTAAAGTAATACTAATAAATTTTTTTGCCTAATAGTCTTTCAAATTTTTGCATAATATTTTGCTAATTTTAGATTATTGATTTTTGCAGTATTTTTTTATTTTCTGTGTAGAAGTCTAGCTGTGTGTGTGTGTGTGTGTTTGTGGTATTCGGCAACCGTGAGCCATGTCTATGGCACCCCTGATCTGGGGTTCGGTGGAGGGTCAATGGCCCTCCCCCGAGTCCTGGGGAAGGGGTCTAGTGACCCCCTCCCTACGCTTAGAATTAATGATTTGAATCTGTCATGTTTATTATGGCTAACTGTATTCTTAATTCTCCCCCACCCTTTCCAGGGATGGGGGAATCATTATTGCCCAAACTGACCATTGTACATATATTATTTATGCTTTTATGTTATGATTATTTATTCCTATCCATGTAATTATTGTTTGTTGTATATAACTCCAGTATATCTTAAGCCTTCAATAAAGTGACAACTAAAAGTAGATGTTGATCATTATCTAGTGAAAGCTAGAGAAGCGTAGCTTCTCTATAGTAAGGTGTCCACGTCTGTCACACTGCCGTAATCTAATTGAACTCCGGTGTCTGCCATTGATCCTCGGCGGATACCACAACTTTGGTGACAGCTGTGTGAGATTACGGCGAACCACAAGTGTAGAGCAGACGCGCATCTGAGGCTAAGGTACTCCCAGCAGTGAATCTGGCAAAACTGACGCAAGCAACCTGAATTACCCACCCTGGACAGCAAAGTTTAACTCTGCATCCGGCAGTTGTGGAAGCAAAACAGCGAAATCTGACGAATAACCGCGAGCAGCGCTGATATCTAACGGAGAATTGAGCGCCAAAAGGGCTGAAACAGGCCTGCGGACCGGCTGAAACAAGCCAAATACGTGTAGACGGCTGAAAATAGGCCAACTTTACTGCAAGAAATAGCAGGATCCGAACCAGTGGCGCTAGCAGGACGGGACATTCCCTGCCGCCGATAGGCTGAAACATGCCACATAGCTGCAAGCTGCGAGCTAACATACGGGTGTAGTGCACCAGAACAGAGAAAAACTACGTCAACCCCGAGTATCCTGAGAAGCTACAACGCAGCCACCCATCTAGAAGACAGATATTATATCACATTTGCAGGGATTACCACCCCAATGTGATGACCAAACAATAGATTTATGAGCAAAGCTTGGCAAACAAATTGTTGTGTTGTGATAAATCTAAGAATAGAACAGGCTTGGATTACTGTTTATTGTGATAACAGCTAAAAATAGAACAGAGTTGGTCAACAAATCTGTTATGTAATTGTGATAAGGACAGCAATAAAAGTTAGATGTAATATAATCAAAACAATTTCAAGCCCACAGCACAATAACAAATACACCCTTTATTCCAAGGGAAGGGGAGGGGGCCCCTTTCCATTTGAAGACAAATACAATCAGGGTTATATAACAGATAAGCCTGAGATTAAGAAGCAGAGGCCCCATTACACCAACACACAGTTACCCCCTCCCTCACAGTGGGAACGGACGGAGTTACCCCCGTCCCCTCACGCGCTTCCCCCTTCCTACCCACACTAGGCCAAGTCCGTCTGTAGTGTGGAGTTAGCGATCGGATATACAGAGCGCCATTCACGGGTAGCGCAACAAAGTGCGGAAAACATCATAAATCCAACGGACGAAACGGACCAATGAGGGAGCGAGCTGAGGGGTGAGAGCGCGTTTTCCCCGTGTGCGCGGATTTGACGGCGCGAACGCGCGTTACAAGGACAGAAGATTCCACGTACACACACACACACACACACACACACACCTTCACACCAGAGCAGAGCTACTCCATAGCATCTAACAGGGGTATTTTTAGCAAATAAAGAATTGCAAGTTTCTTTCCTCCTAGCTCAAGTGTGATAAGGGAAAACCCAATCAGTTCCTGACAGCAGTTCAGACCCTCAACATCTATCTACCTCAACATCTATCTACCTCAACATCTAACCATTGATAAGTACAGCTAAGTTATACCTTTGCAACTAAAACTCCCAACCTAGTGATACAAACAGTGTTGGCTGTTAGGCTAGGAAGCCTCAAGTGACAACCCATTCATTGTATTCCTGTATAACTTTGTGCCCGCCGTTTCACCGTTGACCCAATGGACCAGCATCAAGTCCCAGGAGGTGACCAAGCCCCAGGATGGCTCCAGGATGACCCTCAGCCGGCACCAGCCGAGTACCGCAAGCTGATGTTGAGCAATCTGCCGGAGTATAGAGGGCCGCCCAAGCAGTCCTGGTCGGCACATATCCGCCGACTGGAAATGTCATGGGCGGCTTACCGCGTGCCACCTCATGATTCCCTCAACCGCCGCAACGCCCTACTACTGTCATTGGTAGGGCAAGCGGCGGAAATGGCGTCCCATCTGTTTGGCGAGGCAGGCCAAGCCTTGACCTACGAGCAGGTCAAGACCGAGTGTGAATTGTTATTTCGTCCTGCTTTTGAGTCCCAAACGCTTAAACAAGCGTTTAGGGACTACAAGCAACACTCGACAGAACCTATACAGGCGTACATATCAACAAAGTGCGCCTTGTATAGGGACGCCTACAATCATGAGGATCTTGAATTGTTGGTGGACGAATTAAACCGTGGAATTCGTAACGCCAATGTAAAACGCCTCATGATGAACCATGAAATTGCGAGTGTACCTGAGTACACTCGCAAGGCCATGTTCACCGTGACCATGGTTACTAAGCAACTGAAGGAGGGTGTGTGCTTAGTGGACTCGACCGACGGGCTGACTGGATCTGCCTGCATCCAGTTGCCCCAATATGACGAGTCGGAGCCAATGGAGATTGGCTCCTTGGCTCCGGGTCTCCACCAGATGGGGAAGGTCGCTCCAGATGACAAGGTTCCAGGCCGCTGCTACCGCTGCCAGGGGAGAGGCCACCGAGCTCGAGACTGTCCAACGCCTATGGAAGTTAGCCTAGAGGAGAGGCGCACCCAGCCACGCCGTGACCGTTCTGCCAAGTGTGAGCGTTGCCACTATGACGGCCACACGGCGGCCGAGTGTAGAGCTGACTGGGCCCAGGTAGCCAGCCGCAGGCGCACCGCCGACAAAGGTGCCCCTCCAGGGAAGCCCAGCAGAGTGGCCCATATGGAAGGGAGCGCGCCCCCAGCACCACCACCGCAAGCAGCCGCCTCCAGAGCTGCGGACCGAGCCGATGGGATGCCGCAGTTCGGGACTGTCCCAGCTAGGATCAACGTACTGGGCGGCGCGGCTGAGCCCAACCGGGTTGGCCTAGGCTTCAGTCTGAACCATCTGGGGCCAGAGCTGATACAGCCCAACAACATAGCCGAGCCAGAGGTGCTGAGGCCCCAGCCTTTCAGTCTCAATATGATGGAACCTGCCCGACCGAGCCTACCCAGCAAGAGTGGAGGGGCGCTGCCCAGCGTCCCTGAGACGGTGTATGGGGAGGCCCTGGCAGCCGCTGAACGAGAGAGGCAGGAGGTGCTAGCCAGCACCTCTGCATCGATGTATGGGACGCCACCCGGCGTCGCCACCTGGGATGATGGGGGGGTGCTATCCAGCGCCTCCCACCGTGTGCTTGGGGCGACAACCGTCGCCGCCACCGAGATACCTGGATCCTGGAACGAGCCAGCCTCCAACCTGATGTCTGGGGCGACCCCCGTCGCCGCCACCGAGAGACCTGAGTCCTGGAACGAGCCAGCGGTCCCAGAGGAAGGGGTGACACCCGTCACCCCCAGCCAGCCAGCGCCACCAGCCTGCAGTGAGAGCCCAGCTACATGCCAGCCAGCGCCACCAGCCTGCAGGGAGAGTCCAGCTACATGCCATCCAGAGCCCTCTACCAGCCAAGGGAACCCAGCGGCTCACCATCAGGATAAGTTGAATTTGTTAAATGTATTGAATCCAAAACCTTGTAAACACCCAGCCTTGCCTGTGCCCCCTGCACTTGAGGCTGGGGAGATTGAAAATTGGGAAAACAAGGGCTTGCCTGTGCCACATGCACCTGAGTTCCTAGGGCAGGGGAGGGCATTGAGTAAGGGCGAGCCTGTGCCACATGCACTTCAGCCCCATGCCACTGGGCATGCCTTGGACCAGGGAAGGGAGCATTTAGGGCTAGGGGAGCCGACACCCAGGCAAGTGCCAGTCGCTTGCCAGTCTGTCATTGGGGAGGGTATCGGGGTGCCTCGGCCGCATACAGATAACGCTCAATGGAAATTTGTGTCTAGCCAGGAGCAGCCCAGCCGTGTCCAGCCCCAAGAAGCAGCCGTGACCAGAACCGGAGATCCCCAGCCGCGTGCCCGAGGAAGATGGTTACCTGGCAGCCTCTCCCATTGGTGGATGGTCCTGTGGGGCCTCCTTCTGGCAGCCGTGTGGCCTACAACCAGCTACGTCCTGGTGGGGTGGGACTGTGCCAACCCCACCCATGTCACGTCTTACAACAAAGAAAAGATGTGTGACACGGAGCCCCTACACCAGGAGGTGCCCCTGGGCCACGACATCCACGTCCTGCAGCAAGTCAAGGTGAGGGAAACCACTGGGTTCAGCTGTCAGCTCACCGTGTCCCAGTGGACATTCAGGTGTGGGGTATGGGGTCACCTCAAGGTGACCTCGGTCCCCACCCTCATGAGGCCAACCAAGATAGACCCAGAAGCGTGCCGAGACCTGGCCAGGAACCGAGTATACACGTTGCCAGGCAAGACCCAGCCACTGACGTTCCAGCTGAACCACCCCCTGTTCTTCACCGTTGATGTAGTGGGCGCCCTCGTCAACAGCCCCGAGGGGGTGGGTTGCGAGGGGGAGGACGTCCACTTTGAGGGCCAGCTCTACCGCAATGAATTAGTGCTCCAGGAGCGGCGGCTGCTGGTCAAGGAGGAGACCTATGTGGTGGAGGATGGACGGGTGGAGTCCCAGTCTGACCACCTGACCCTCGACTGTCCCCATTCTGAGCTGTCCTGTATCGCTGGGGAAGCAACCTACGTGTGGGACCACCTGGGAAGAGATTGCCCCTTGAGGCTGATCCGCAGCCTCCAGCCCAGCCTGGTGAGGGATGCATATCTGGTTGACCATCAGGCCCAGTTTTTCATCAACATGACCAGCCCCACCTCAATTGTGAACTGCGACTTCGAGGCCCATGCCACCAACCATCCAGCGCTGTTTGTGGCAGCTGACCCAGCCGCGGCTGCGCTGCCCCGAGTGTCGGCCAGGGATGTTGACGTTCCCCTCCAAGCACAGATCCATGCAGGTTATATTGGATTCACCCTGGAAACACGCATGAGGAGCACTGCAGCAGAAGAAGTAGCGGCCAACTGCTGGAAGCTCCAGCAACTAGATCCGGCCCACCCGGTGCGTGTCCAGGGGAGCACGTTCTCGGTACTGAGGGGAGACATCCTGCTGCAGCTGACCTGCCAAAGGCACAAGTATGTTGTCCGCGAACACAAGGAGTGTTGGGACAAAGTGCCAGTGGAGCCCACAGGTTTTGTAGACGCCGTGACGCGGGTATACAGTGAGCACGCCACCAAGATTCCCTGTTCCTCCACCTACCCCCTGACTGTGCACGCAGAGGAAGGCTGGATAGAGTTGACCCCTGCTCCCAAGAAGAGGCCACCCCCGCTGGATACGCCCAAGCAGCTGTTGACAGACCCCTTAGATGACTTCAGTTCAGGTGGTCTGTATTCACAGGCTGAGTTGAACGACTGGCAACAGCTGCTGGCGTTCCCAGCATACAAGAGCGCCATGCTGACCGGCCTATCCTATGGCTCCTGCGTTCAGCAAGGCAGCTGTTCGGCCACAGGAGACCATGGGATAGTGTCCTACAACATTGACCGACTGGCGGAGGAAGGAGAGGCAGCCCTGGATGTCTGGGCAGGATTTAGACAAGCCATCCACGAGTGGGGAGATGGCGCCGCCATCTTGTGCTTGCTGCTGCTGATCCTCAAACTGCTGGGGGACCTCACCATCATTTCTCTGGCAGCAGCACAAGGAGGAGTCCGGGCAGCCCTGAATGCGATATCACAAGTGTTCCTGTACCACCCAGCTTTGTATAAGAAGGCGATGGCTAGAGCCAGGCTCAACCATGCCAAGTCCCGGGACTTTTCAGTGGACTGGGATGCCATCCCCATCGGCAGGGAAGCAGCCGAGGAAATGGTGTCTATGAAATCCACTGACAGCGGGCATGACCGCCCAGGTAGACCAGGACCGCCCTCTGGCAGACCCCGCGGCCCCTCAGGAGGACAGGCCGCTGCTCAGACACTCAACCTGGCAGCCAGTGCCCCAGCCGCTGCCAACAACAACCCGCAGGTCCCACTGCTGACCGTTCCAGCAACCAATGTGCCACCACCAAACCTGATACCTGCCGGCGCCGACCAACGTATCCAACCCAAGGCAGCCTCTGCCTTCTACCCCACATTGGGAGCCCATCAACCCTAAGAAGATACTCACCACTAGGATTCCATTGAATCATTATCGTTTGTATATATTTTTAGCCCTAAGGAGCGGGCCGAAGGCCTCAACCACTGTCGGAAGTCTGGTAGGGAAACCATCTCCCAGCCTTCCGAGGGGAGAGTTGTGGTATTCGGCAACCGTGAGCCATGTCTATGGCACCCCTGATCTGGGGTTCGGTGGAGGGTCAATGGCCCTCCCCCGAGTCCTGGGGAAGGGGTCTAGTGACCCCCTCCCTACGCTTAGAATTAATGATTTGAATCTGTCATGTTTATTATGGCTAACTGTATTCTTAATTCTCCCCCACCCTTTCCAGGGATGGGGGAATCATTATTGCCCAAACTGACCATTGTACATATATTATTTATGCTTTTATGTTATGATTATTTATTCCTATCCATGTAATTATTGTTTGTTGTATATAACTCCAGTATATCTTAAGCCTTCAATAAAGTGACAACTAAAAGTAGATGTTGATCATTATCTAGTGAAAGCTAGAGAAGCGTAGCTTCTCTATAGTAAGGTGTCCACGTCTGTCACACTGCCGTAATCTAATTGAACTCCGGTGTCTGCCATTGATCCTCGGCGGATACCACATGTTCGGCAGTCTCTTTTATGTTATGACGACGCTGTTCAGAGAACGGGGTCGCCAAAAATTTAAAATTTTGCATTATATTTTTGGACTACTACGAATAAGTAAAAGGTATCGTAAAAATAGCATATATATATAGGTTAGGTTTAAGAAAGTTAGGTTTGACACGTAATAAAAACTCTTTTTATAAAATTGTTATATCTTTTTAAAAAAAGATCATTTTAGTTTATTAATAAGATTTTTAAAGACTTTTTTCATCGATAAAGTTGTGTGTTTAACTTTTGCTTTTACTCTAAATAAAAAATTAAGCTGATTGAAAGCAACGACAAATTAATCTTTCCCCGCCATTTTTAAAGTCACCAATAAAAATTTTCAGGAAAGATTTCAATTAAGTACAATAAATTTAACTTTTATAATAAATCAATGTGTTTTAGAATATAAATGACTTATACAAAGCTTCTGTTATAATACAGCAGTCATAATACATTGCAGTGAAATTTTTGTGAATTCAACAAAACGTTTGCATTATTTCTTAATAGTTATATTTAATTTTGAATGACTGGAATTTGATTGTATAATAGTTTTTTCTGTAGATAAAGTATCACACATAATGCAACTCAAATCAATTAATAAAAAAGCAATTTCTTTTTCGGCAACTTTGAAAATTTGCACTGTCTGTTCTGATACGTAGTTGTGGTGCAAATATACTTGCATTAATCATCTCTAGCCTGCACTAGTGCAAACATTTAGCGCTTTTTTTGCAAGTTATTTGGCGGATTTTTTGTGGTCGATTTAACGTGCTATTTTTAACTTTAAATAGTTATTATTAATGCTTGTTTTATTAAAATAATATTCAAATTTTTAGTTAACTTTATTAAACCTTCATTTTGACATAATTCTATTATTTTTTGGTATTTTTTTTGTACATTTTCTAAATATAAACAATTTTTTGGCAATAAAAATTTATTTTTGTTTAATTAGTGGTCATTTTTAGAATTAGTACATACTTTCATTTCAGTTATTATTAACAAACTTTTGGTATAATCAAAATTTAACTTTTAAGATTAATTATTTTAAGCTCTTTTAAGTTTTTTTGCAAGGAATTTTTGCAGTGTTTTTGTTGTCTCATATGTTTTGTAATATTACTAGTTATTTTAAAATATAAAAAAAATTTTTAATTATGATCAAGATTTATAATGATTTGGAGAATTTTCCTTTATTTATCTATATTTTTTTGACTAAATTCAAACTTTAAAAGACTTTGAAAATATTGTAATTTTATTTCAATTAATATTTGATAATTTCATAATTAATCTTTCTATGAATATATGCATTTTATTAACTTCATAATAAATTTTCATGTTATATTCATATATCTATCAATATGGAATTGTTTAACTATATATTTGTTCTGAATTTAGATATTAGGAAGTAATTTTATCATTCTTACCCCATGAATATGTTATTTGTTATACTTTTTATTCTTTTTTCTGCTAATAAAGATCAAAATTGAAAGGAAAAGAAATAGAGAAATCACAGAAAACAAAATGATAACCAGAATTGTTAAATATTTGCTCCTTAAATAACCAAATTCTTTTTTGCATAATATAAATTTGGCTTTTTTTCTCATTATTCTGTTTGTGATAAAAGTTAAAATTAAACAAGAAGCTGTGAAGAAGAAAAAAAGAAGATAATTAAAATAGATAAAACTTGGGGAGAGAAGTGTGGCTAACTGTCCGCGGGCTAGTCAGTCTTCTTCTCTCTTCATTTTAAAATCTAAATGTCGTCGTCATCAAAACAAATTTTCCCGCCAAATCAAGAAAAACAAAGAAAATCTGCCAAACTGAAAATAGAAATATTCAAACATCTTTAAAGAAGGAGAAATATAAAGCAAATGTATGGCTATATAGTTAAAAGTAAGTAAAATATTTTAATTTGCTCTGTTTTCTTTAGATTTCTTTTTTATTCTGTAGTAAATTATATTAACCTCTAATAAAACAAGGATGACAACATCCATTAAAGCGAAGCTCTAAACTGGTAGGTCAAATAAACATTAAAACTTGTTGAGTGTCAGAACTCAAAAAGCAGAATATAAATATACATATAAGTATAAACAAAATTTTAATTAAATTTGCTGCAAAGCTGATTAAAAACAGGATACCGTTTAAGGACATACTTACAATTTTAGGACTTGACTTAGAGAAGCCTCGCTTATAACAATGTACCTTGTTGTAATAGGAATCAGTATTTCAAAAATTATATGAATAGGATATTTATGTCACATAGAAATATTTTGTTGAAAAAGTTAAGAAGCAACATGTTCTTAGGAGGCGTACGGACTTTCTGGAAAAGATTATAGAGTTAGTACGCTTCTATAAATCGTACCTAATTGTTTTATGAATCATTTTCATAGTTTGAAATCGAAAGGACAAATATAACATGTCTAAATTAACGAAAAGAGCTAAATATTCCGGACAGACCGACTTTTGTGATTCTTTAAGCTTTCCCTTGAAAAATAAATATAAAAAATATATTAATAGATAAACATTTTATTAGCATAACAAAATTTATAAATACAACTTTTATTTATTTATGTACAATTCTTTTATTTTTTTATTTGTTTTGACTAAAATATTTGTTTATAAATTTCTTTGATATTTTTTCTTCTTTTCATTGCTGATTCTTGTTCCTAAAAATAAAAAGTTTTATTACATAAATAAAATTTGTTTTTTTTTTGCGATCAAATTCATTAACAAGATTTGTTTAATGAAAGTTAAAAGATTCATGTCCAAGTTTGTACATGCAGGTTTGAACCACTGATTAATATCTAATAAAACTTTGGGTACCAGTTTAATTCACAGTCCAATGTCCCCAATAATCTCATTTTGTATCATGTTTTTTATTGCTTAGTTGGCTTACCCTTGCAGAACCTTTAATATTTTACCTGTTATTATAATTATGATTTCCACTGTAGCTCATATGATCCACCAGCTCTGCCTGACTGCTAAATCTTGTAGAACACTTCGTGCACCAATATCTAAGAAATATAATATTCTATTGCAAGGTTTTGAACTTTTAACAACAAGGTACAAATTTGACATTTTTACATTTGCAAGTACGCAATTTGATTATAGATAGAATTTTTCTCACAATTTTTTTATTATCAAATGTTTTATTAATGTTCAATTGTCTTTTATTATCAATAAAATAAAATAAATGTAATTTCAATAGATTTTAACTAAAATGTTAAAAGATTCTTACCCATGCTTTCTCTCCCATTCAAGAGCAGTAATTTTCTTCAAAGTCTCTAAATCAATGTCTTCTTCTGTCTTTTTCCCGCGCTTTTTACTTGGTCCCTGGTTGTCGTCTTCGCCGGTGCGCCCCCGTTTCCCGCCATTTTGGGCGGGAGCCTTTGGCGCGGCATTGTTGTGTTGTGGGTAGGGCTTGGGGTGGTTGGGCATTGAGGGTGCCATGGCAGGGTTGGTATTGTAGTGCAGTAGGTTAATGTGGTACATCAATTCTTCCTAAAATAGTATTAGATGTTAAAAGATTGTAATAAAAACAGACTGACATACATACAAATTAATAGTCTACCTTTCAAAGGATGTACAACAAAAAAAATATTCAAATTGATTTATATAAAAGATCATTTGACAATTTTATAGTTACACAGAAGATATGTAATATGAAAATTGAAAATCAATACCTATACAATAAAAAATATATATAAAAAAATTTGATTAAATTTACTAACCTGTCTATGAAACCTGGAGGGACACAGAAGGCAACAAAACGGCTGGGGATGGTAGGCAGCAGGCCCAAGCAGCTGATGAAACGGATTGAGACCAGGTGGCGGGTAATTAGCCGGGTGATGAGTCGCTGGATTGTTGAACAATGCAGCTGCAGTCGGATTGAAACCAGCATTGAACAGATGCGCTGCTGCAGCGGCTTGTGGATAGGCTGCAGCCATCTGTGGGTGAGGCGGGACGCCCGCGGGGTTAAGCTGATTTGGAGAAAATCCAGGAACTGGGATAAACTGGTCGGGGTAACTGGAAGGTGGTGGATAGACAGACATGTTGGCATTCATTTGTCCCTGGGAATTGGAAGATTTTTTGGGGGCAGGCTTTTGATATTGTTGCTGCTCCATTGGAGGATTTTGATATTGGTTGGACTTGGCTTTGGTTACATTTGTTCTTGGTGCTTGCTGCTGATAGTTTATTTGTTGTTGGACAGGTTGCTTTTGTTGAGAACTATTGGGCATAAAGTCATAGCTGAAAACATTGCTGCTAGTTTGTATTTGTGAGCTTGATGGAGAGGACGCAGTTGAGGTATATTGTTGAGGAGAGTTACTTGAGGCTGATGATGTATTTGGAGATAATTGTAGAGTAGCTGTCTCTACTCCTGGTGAAAGTGATGACATTGACGATTTCGTTGATGGTGCTTCTGGAGAGCTTGCTGTGGATTTAGGAGATCCAAGTGAGGTGTTGGAGTAAATGTAATTGAAGGAATAAACGGGAGGTGGCACTGAATAGGATGGGTTTGAAGAGGTAATGCTTGCCGGAGAACTTTGTTTGTTGTCTAGTCTTAATGATAAGGGAGTTGGACGTTGTTGCTTTCTTGAAGATTTGTCCTTATTTTTGATGGTAGTTTCATAGCTTGGGGGAGCAGGACTTAGAGAAGATTGAAAATCATTGAGAAAGCTGTCATTATTACTAACATTACTACCAACTATATCTAATTGTTGTTCAAGGGATAGATGTGATTCTTTGAGTGGTGGTATTATCGGTGACAATGGGGAAGAATAATCCGATTCTTCTGGTGTAGATCTTGGTGTAGAGGCTGAAGTTTCCACTGACATGGCCATTGTGGGTCTCATTGGATTTGTTGTTGATTGGCTGGAATATGTTGAGAACGTGTATAGAGTACTTGATGGTGCATTTGAAGATGTGTTTGATTGGGAATTATTTGTGGGGTTCTGCAAGGTTCTATTTTGGTTCATTGATAAATCTTGAATTCCGCCATTGTCTCTTGGTGGGGTTGGCATTTGGGCATTCAAATTCAATGATGGCAGAGAAGATGATTGTCTGTAGAAAATTGAGTTTCCAGGTGGCATGTAGGGGTCTCTCATGGCAGGTTTTGTAGCTGTTGGGGGGTTCTCTTGGGCGGGTGGCTGCTGAGGCTTTTTGTGCTGAGCTGGCTTCGCAAAATGATTGCGAACATGTTGCAGAAAATCAGCATTACTGAAATAAAAAAATGATTTATCTTTAAAAATTAATATTACCGTTTTTTAAATACAGAAATTTTAAACTTTTAAAAATCTTTATTTGCTCTTCTCTACTGTTTGTATAACAATCTGGAATTTGCAACGGAAATATTTTTTACAAAAACATTTTTTTATAATTTTTTTTCCAAACAAGGATTTTCAATGACTCATGCCAATTCTTGAGAATAAAATTAGTCAGAAAATTCTAGAAATTCTAAGGGAAATAAATGACAATTCTTAAATGAATAGTATAATAAGACAGATTCATATTTATAAAATGTGGACTTAATATGCATGGCTAAAATAAAAGCAAACGTTTTTTATCATTTTTCATAGGTATTGTTTAGAGTTTTATACATTCTAAAATTTCCTTTCAATATATTCAAAAGTTCAATGTGAAATAGTATTTCCTATATGGCTTCGAAACCGATTAATATCCGCTGGATTAGTACCGGTTCTCAGCCATATTGAAATATTGTGTAAATCGTATTATAGACAATTTTCACGATTATTAAAATAAAAATCATAAAAGAAATCTGGTTTTGATCTTTTAATTTCCATTTAGATATCTGCGGAAATCTGTCTATGATACGATACGATAAATAACTATTTCAATATCTATTTCGATTGTCGATAGTCAATGTTTGAACTATATAACTATTGAGTCATAACATGCCTCTTTTCTTTAAGTTATTTTTTTTAATACTTAAATATTATAAAGATAATACAAAGATTATTTACAAATTATAGAAAAAAACATGTTATATTTTGTGAAAAAATTATCCTTTTTTTTCGACTATTTTGATAACCTTAATAAGTTTTATGTTTGAATGTTAATAGGGGGGGGGGCCCGGGGGGGGGGGTTAATTTATGGCAATTTTTCGGCGTTTTTCCTCCCAGAACATTTCTCGCTATGGCCGTTTTTCTTACACCACAAAGTTTTGAAAACTGTAACTGCTTCAAGTTGTTTATTTAATGCCACTTTTTAGCATTACTTTCGACTTTTACAAGCGAATTATTACCGTTAATTTGACGAGTTAACTTTGGTGCTATTTTATGATGATTTATGTGGGGAGGGGAAGGGGGGTAGAAAAGTTGGCGTAAAGGTAGGAACATAAAAGTTTTACAGTCGCAATTTTAGCCAATTCAAAAGCGGCCAAAATATACTATGCTAACAATGAAAAGTAATAAGTATTCTAATAACAAGAAATTCGAATCGAAAAAAAATATTTTCTTTCTACTATAGAAGGAAGATAGCAAGATTTTTTTTATGAAGATTCTCCGGGTCTATCTATTATTTTGACCTTAAAACTCATTTTGTCGACTTAAGATAGACATCTGAAATTTTGTTGCAAGATTTCCTTGATTAATATGCATCTTCTCGGTATCGCATTTAGTAAGTCTTGCTTTTTGAATATTCAGAATATTTATCCCTATGCAAGCTCAAGCTCACGTTACAGTGAAGATAATTCATGCAAAAAAAGTACAAAAATATTTGCAAAAAATATTCCACAATAATTACAAAAACAAGAACGATAACGTCTTATAGTAGTATAGAATTCAAATATTAACTTTAAAGCGGTAAATCTAACAAAAAAGGGAAGCTCTTTATAGGCCAATACACAGCCTAAATTACCAATGGCAGACCAGTATACTTTTTAATTGACCAATGGTAGGCCAGTATGACGTCATTTTTATAGGCACTATAAGAAGTTTCTAAAAATGATACCCTTTAAAAGAGAAATAGGGTATGTGGGGGGGGGGGGGAGTAAGAATGAACAGGAGAATGGAAATAAGAAAGCAAAGAGAAGGTTACTAAGAAAGGGGAAGGAAATTGCGGGAAGAATAAGGGAAATAGATGGAGAAGTGCATAACAGACAAACTTACAGATCAAACATAAAAATCTTGTTTTATCTTTGATTTTTACTTATTCTGGCAGTGTGTAATTTTGAAAGAACTCTTTGGCTTATTTTTCCTCCATAAATTTTATAATAATATGCACGATTATATAAGACAGGGGGGGGGGGGAGTACGCTTTTTCAAAGAGAGACATACCTCCCTAAAAAAATTGTCGATTGAATGCCAGACGAAACGACCTTTATATATGAGTAGGATTAGAATAGTAATTTATCGCAACATATTAAAGACAGCTTTCCGTGGATAGTAAAACGAAATTTTTTTAGATTAATTCCCGATTTGTTAGCTCCGAATTGCCGAAGTCTTGTGGCTAACAAAACTGCTTTTGATATTCTGATTTTTTATTTGGCCATTCGTAGAAAATTGTCTATAATACGATACAATTTTTCAGTAAGACTGAGGACCTGTTCTAATCCAGCGGATATGAAAATGGTTAGAAGTATTAATAGAGAAACAAAATTTTTGTTGCTAACTGCTTTTGCTTGCAATTTTGCCCTGCTAAAATTGTAACGGCTTAAATTATGGTGTGCCAAAAATGTCGCAAAAAAATTGTATTGTCTATTGTTGTAATTTCATAAAAGGCCTCAAACTTCTTCGCTTTGTAGCAAAGCTATTTTATATGCAACATATTGTCTGTCTTTTTGTAACTTAAATTACGCTTCTAGAGACTCATTTTTTGGTAATATCCTCTTAGAAATATATTTTTTTCAATTTTGAAAATTTGTATACGAACATCTTGTTACTTTATTATAAGGCAAGGAAAAATCTCATATAACAAGAAGCTAACTTTATATTTATAGTACATTAATACACTATAAAAAAGATTCTATGATTTTGGTTCGACAAGAAAATTAAAGTTGAAAATGCTGAATTAATTTTGAAATGTTCAAAAGAAGTAATTTTGTTTATTATCCCAGGTAATGTATAACAATTTATCTTCTATTTTCTTATCACTTCAGATTCCTGTGTTTATACGTCTTGTCTGTTAGTGTAATGTCATACTGTAGTCATAGAATAGATCTTTAGAACCCGACTTTCTGAGATAGACAGACAGACGTACTTTTCATTTTTTGCATCAAATTTTCAGGGACAAATTATATTTACTACTACTGCTTCAAAACTTAAATATACGTTGATATTAATAAATTGTGGCATTTTTCTAAACAAGAATGACAACTTTCACAAAAGCTTACGGTTAGACATACCAAAATTATCAAATATAGAGTAAAAAAGAATTAGTCAATTCAAAATTACGTAAAAACGGCATTCTTGATATTGTTAAAATTACATTGAAAGGCTTAGTTATAAGGTACTTTATTTAGAGTAATATGACTAGTTGTTTTAGGAATCAATACTCAAAAAACTTTGAGAATTGAATAATTATATCATTTGATATGCGTATTCCAAAAAAGCTAAAATCATCATACAAAAAATTGTCATATTGACTTTCTTGCAATCATTATAGAGTTGCTACTCTTCCTAAATTGTACCTAACTGTTACAGTAATTATCAATGAAATGGATAGAACAATTCTAACATCCTAATTTAAGCTTAAGAGCTATCCGTAATTGACGTACGGGAAGCTTTACAAAGTGTCTCAAAAATCAGCCATGTGATGTCATAAAAATGAGGGATTATTTAATTTACCTGAAAAACCTATGGCCACAAAGGTTACACACCGGATTTTCTGTCAGGATATCTTCAATACTCTCCTCGAAGCTGACCTCCGAGATCACCGGAGACAGCGGAGAATTGACCTGCTCCGAGAGGAGCGGAGCTACTCTGGACGCCTGCGGTTGGACGGTTTGAGGCAAGGATGTGTGGGTGATTGGTGCGGTGGGATATTGTTGGTATTGAGATGATTGGATTGGTGGCACTAAAAATTATTTTTTTGATTAATTAGGGATATGCAAATGAAATATATGTATAAGAATTTCCCACAAATATTGCTATAAAATTGTAGGAGGAGAAAGTCACTAAAGTATCAGCCACGTGACGTCATTAAAATGAGGGAGATGAGATAAGAGGGAAAGAAAACCCCTAAAGAAGAGATGAATAATCACGTATTTTTATGACGTCACATGGCTGATTTTTGAGTGAGTTTATTCCCCTACATATAATTAAATAGACAACATATTTATTTTTCTGGGAGGGGGTCATTCTACCGACATAAAACATGTCCAATATGTAGGTTCCCAAAAAATAGGATTGAAAAGTCAAGTTTACGAGATCTTAATAAACGTATTTACAATTTACTACTTTGTTATAATTATTTTATTTATTTACCTCTAGAGACAACATGATCATGACATGAGACTGCTGGAGAATTAGGACCGTTCGGCATACTTCCACCGGTCATACTTTGTCCTCTCAGTTGGCCGGTCACGTCCGCTGGTGACCGGGTGCCCACAAAACCTCCAGTATTTCCTAAAAAAAGAAATAAGCATAAACATTTTTCTTAGATCTTCTTTTTCTTCCAATTAACAAAAAGACGATAAATTGACGTGCAGTCCCAATTACGACAAACAAAATTAGCTTTTACCTATAATATAAAATATTAGTTATTTGTATGTGAAGCTTAATATAACGCAAATTGATGGTCCCTATTGGTTGTACTCTTCAATGAAGGTTTGTAAATGTATTGAGTAAGGGTGGTTTTGGGCTATTTTCCTGAACGCCCTGCCTTCCCCTAGAGACATGGGGCAAAGCAACTAGTGTAGATAAAAAGTATTGGTGTATCAATGATGGTACTGATGGCTTGTACCACCCAATCAAGATGGCCCATTAAATTTAAACGTCAACAAATGCGCAAGATCGTGTTTATATAACCCAATTGATTTTACCTGATAACGGCTGTGACACTGTCATATCATGGCCATGTTGAGGGCTCGTAGATCCTGCAGGGGACATGTGACCGCTAGACGTGCTTGGCGATGGTTGCGGCTGATAATCATGGGCCGGAGAATCGCTGCCGGCGCTGGCGGAAGCCGGAGACGAAGCATGGCCAGAGTCCGGTGAGTTTGGCCATAGATCTTGGCTTGCGCCGTTCCATTGTAAGGTAGTTGTTCCGTTTTGCTGTTTTAACTCACTGCCGACGCTATATTGGCGGTCAACGGCGTATAATAGGCCAACAGCTGAGTGTGTTAATTGTGCAGCCGCCATTTTGTTTTTGAAACTATGTAAAGTGTTTATTTTATAACCTTTTAACTGTTTAATTGATCTTTTTCTAAAGTTTATTTTTTTATTCTTTTCACATATGTTTCATCTTGCTTGTTTGATGGCTTTAAGAATACTAAAGATTATAAAGTTAAGTTTTAAGGTGGTTACAATTTTTTTTGGGAGGGGGAGGGTTAGGATTATGTATATATGTGAGTGTGTGTGTGTGTGTATGTGTGTGTGTGTGGGTGGGGGTTGGGGGAGAGAATTAATAGGTCATCATGTTTTATCCTCAATCCAGCGGTCAACATGGAAAAACAAGGACAATTAATTATATACATAATACAGTAGCGTAGCAATAACAAGCTAACCACAAATATTCAAGATACAGGATTTTTGTCTGTTTGAATGTATGTCTATTAAGAAATTATAAGGCAAGTTTTGTGTTGGTCTAGGTAAGGTTTTTTTTTTGTAAATCAACCCTCATTTAAAAAGAATTATATCTGGTATTAAAAGCGAAGCTTTTCTATAATTAGGGTCGGTCCGTCCGTCACAGACAGTTAGCTCTTTTCGTAAATTTAAACAGGTTAGAATTGTCATATCGATTCCAAATTTTGGATGGTGATTTCTGTAGTAGCTAGGTACGATTTAGAAAGCGTAGCAACTCTATAATCGTTACCAGAATGTCCTTACGTCCATTTTAAACATGATGATTTTTAACTTTTTTAACAACAATTTTTATATGATAAAATTATCCGATTGATATGATTTTTGAAATACTGATTCCTAGGACATCAAAATATACAATGTTATAAGCGAAGCTTCACTATCAAGTCCTAAAAATGTACGTATGTCCTTAAACAATATCCTTTATTTAAGCAGTTTTTCAACAGAATTACTTACAATTTGTTGCTATTTTATTCATTTATATTCTGATTCAGTTCTGACACTCTATTCGTGTTAATGTTCGTTTGTCTTACCGTTTCAGAGCTTCGCTTTTATGGATGTTGTCATCCTTGTTTTATGATATCTTATTTCGTGTTTTCTTTAGTCGACAGACGGACTATCCAGAGTTATGGGTTGCTGCACTTCTTTAAGGGGGGGGGGGTGAAGGGGGAAGGAGGAAGATTATAACAATGAGCATGTGTCATTTTTTTCTCTGAGAGGGGGGGTGGATGGAGGTATGGGGTAATCCATATGCCCTTTACAAACGAATTAAGATTTTTTTTAAATATACAATTCTCCCTTAAAATTTTGTCTTTTAAATTGTTTTCTAATATTGACTTTTAGTAGAACACTTACTCTATTAATTAGGAATATGTCCATCTAACGTTAGACTGTTCAACGTTGTCTTTTTTTGTTTGTGAGTTCTCAATTTCAGGTTTGCTTTATAAAGGTCCGAAGCATGGTTTACCTATCTTATTTAAAGATTAAAGCAAATCATCTTTGGATTAAAGATGCCCAACAAGGCTACAAAACAGCTGTTATCAAAAAAAGAAAAAAAATCGTAAGCAAAGGGTTAAACATTTGACTTCTTGGTTCGAATCTAAATCTTATGGCCATTTTTTGTTGAATTAAGAGGAATATTGATATTATTTTATTGATCGATTGCTGAAATACATCACGGAGCATTCTCGAAAATTTGCGCGTCACACGTTTTTATAGCCTGCCGGCACACGAGTTGAAATCTCCTAAAACTTACTTTAATACAAAACGTTTTTTATATTCTCATTCGTTTTCATTCCACCGATAGAGCTAGTACTCTCTCTTACATCGCTTTTTAATACGTTTTCAACAGTAAGTTTTAGTTTTTTAGTGTATTATATATGTTTTTTCAACGTATTATTTTATTTACTATTTTCAGTTGGGGATTTTATTTGCATTTGGGGATTATTCAAGAGAATTTAAATAGTAAATGGAGATTGGTTCCTAAATACTTATTGAATTCTTCGAATTTTCCCAATATTTAAACTCTTTTAGCTTATTTTCGACGGATTCTTTAGTGATTTATGGAATATCGATCGATAAAAAATATTAATTGTAGCATTAGGAGACGAAATAAGACGTTTTTAATGGAATAACATGAAGTTACAAAATGGCCATTTTTTGTTGAATTAAGAGGAATATTGATATTATTTTATTGATCGATTGCTGAAATACATCACGGAGCATTCTCGAAAATTTGCGCGTCACACGTTTTTATAGCCTGCCGGCACACGAGTTGAAATCTCCTAAAACTTACTTTAATACAAAACGTTTTTTATATTCTCATTCGTTTTCATTCCACCGATAGAGCTAGTACTCTCTCTTACATCGCTTTTTAATAAGTTTTCACCCACCCTCCCTAACCCTTTTTATTTTATTATTAGAAATTTTTTGCTTTTCTAATTCCTGTATTTTTATATTAATATTGTTTTTTCTAATTTGACATACTTAACTATTCATGTCTCTAACATTTTTTTCAGATCAACGTTTTTTAAATTCTCTGTGATCATGACACCATTCGAGTACTATAAACTCAGGAATGTTAAGTCATTCCATGCTCACAATATCGTTGCCTATAAGCAGATTTTAGGCTTAAACCGGCATTATTTTGTCGTTTATCAAAGTAAAACTGATAAACATTTAGTAGTCACAGAGTTGATTAATCGTGCATCTCGTTTTAAAGATCAATTAGAAGAAATTAACCATACTTTAGATGACAGTTTTTTATCTGCAAAATCTGTTTATGATAATTTTGGCCAATCTTTTAAAGATTTTGAAGCAGAATGTCGCAACACCTTGTCACTTCTTGATTGATTTGATTTACTAAATTTTTTCTTTTTCTTTCTTATCCAAAAAATTCTTATTTTTCTTTCATTTCATGTTCAAACACTATTTTTCTTGAATTATTTTCAATTTTTTCCTCTTTAGATTTTCTTTTCTTACAAAATACTGATTGTTAAAAATTACAGCATGTCTTATTTTGTTATTACTTTTGCATGAATGTTTCGTGAATGCTTTTTAATTTGACATTGTTTGTTAAATTTTTTCTTTTAAATTTAAATTTCCTCTTCAGACCTAAAAATGCCTGTTCCTACAGGACATTCGCACAACTCCTCAGATGAGGATAATTCTCCCCCCCCCGCATCCACAGTGGTTCCTACCACAAATTTGTCTAGATCCTATTCGGCTCCAGTCAATACCTCAGCTCCCTCGTCGGTTGTAGCTCCAGGTCCGTCATCGGTCGCACAAACGATTATTCCCCAGGATCCGAAAGATCCATTGGGGTTAAATAACCTTCCCCCAGCCGGCTCATATTTGCCGGGGATAGGTTTTGTGCCACAAATTAATCAGCCTCCGAAAATGACAGCGCGACCTCAAGAGTCTGCAGCTCCAGCGCGACCTTCAGTGTCAGCAGCTCCTCACATTGAATCTGAGAAAGTTAAGATGCCTGTCAGACATGCTTCAGTGTCTTCAGGTAAAATTCATACTTAGTACTCATGATTTTTGATTCAATGATTGAGAAATTGAAGTTCATATGAAATTTGTCTTCTTAGCAGTTTTTACCCTTACAAACATTTTTCTTTCTCAATGTTTAATTTTTTTCCCCCCCCTCTTTTTTATTCTTTCCTTTTTTACAGCCATAAACCTTTTTCCACTTTATTTCTTTTTAAATCTTTTTTATTTTTTTTAGATGATTTTTCCCCTAAACGCAAGAAGTCAAAAAAGAAGAAACGCTACTCTAGTAGTTCCTCTTCTTCCAGTTCTTTCTCTTCATCGTCGAGTTCTACGGAATCAGATGAACCTAAAAGGAAAAGAAAAGGTACTTTTTTAAATACTTAAAAGAAAATCCTTTCTTTCTCTCCTTTATGAACTATTTGAAAATTTTACGATATTATTTACAGAAATTTATTTTGTTTCAATTCATTTGAAAGATAAATTTCTTGTTTCTATGAACACCGACTGAATATTTGACGTTATTCTTCGGATTATTATGTCTTCATACATTCTTTCTTTAGGAAAGAAGAAGAAAAAGAAGAAGAGCAAGAAGCACTCTTCCGATTCTGACAGTAGCAGCCAACTAGTAGGCGGCCGAAAAGCTAGACGTCGCCTCCGGCGAGCAGCTGAAATACTGTCAGACCCACCTGCTTGGATAGGCATGACGACTGCAGACATACATGCCGAACGGGAACGCCTCTTCGAACATTTAAACGTAAGAAAAACATTTTAACAAAAATTTTTTTTGATCAAACATATATTTTTTAATATATGTAGGGGTTATTTAGTTTATTTTAAACAAAAAAGGGCAGTTATTTTGGGTTAAGGGCATTTTCTTTTTCTACATTCCTTAAAATTTCTCTCTTTTCCACATTTGAATATTTTTTGCTATTTCAAATATTAATTTGTTTAATTTCTTTATCCATGTTTATCTTTTTTCAAATTTGAAATTTCTTTTCTTGGAAATCTCACAATAGCTTTTTCTATTAAGTCTTTGGATGAAAAGAATGACGTCTCTCTCACATTTTTAAAATGCGTCTTAAGAGACACCTGCCGTTCGAAGAATTATGTTGAGGATGCTGCGAAGCGTCTTGTGGCGTTGAAAGCCCCCAAGAACTTGTTATTTGACCTACAGCAGTCGTTGCAAGCCTGCTATCAAGCAATTAAGGCAAGAAATTCATAAATTTTTTCTTCTTTTTCGTTTTATAATAACTAAACCTATGCCATTTTTTAGTTTTTCTTATTTTTTACGTGCAAAATCGATCAATAGAAACCGTTTCTTATCTATGAAATCTATTTAGTTTTTCAAATTTGTTTTTTAAAGAAGACGTGCAAACATTTGATTAACACCAGTTTTATTAGCTTCTGCACCACAGAAAAGAATTTTTTATATATTATTCTGTGACATTTGCTTTATTTTTCAGTTCATTTAAGTTTCATTATTTTGTCATATACAGGAAAGATAATTCCTACGACATATTTCTTTTCATTGAGTTAGATATTAACATATTTTATTCAAAATTATCAAGATTTTCATTTTTATCTAGATAGCTGAAAGCTCCATCGGGTACATTGAACTGGCGTTTTCGAAAAACATCGGCCACGCCAACCGGGTGGCGTTAGCAGGTAACAGACGCTACCTCACCACCCAGCAGCAACGTATCTCGGATTCCCTGCCTGACTTTCGAGGGGACTATAGCAGAGGAGCACGTGGCGGCTTCTCTAACGGCCGGTTTAACTCAAATGGAGGCTCAAACCCTAGGGGTAGAGGATCCCGAGGACGAGGTCGAGGATCTCTTCGCTGTCACGGATGTAACGGCGAAGGTCATAAAGTCGAAGACTGTCCTTCCGCCAACCCTAAATAATAATTCTACCCCGCTTTACGCTATTCAAGATTTAAACCTACCGATACCTACCTCAGACATTCCAAATTTTCATATCGCTTCTCTAAAAAATTTTTGTTTCACAGAAGATTATGAACATTATAAACGTTTATATGATATTCAATCGGATTTTTTATCTAGTTATTCGCCAGCTTATTCTATTCATTCACTTACAGCAATTAATTTCTATAAAAATGTTCTTAATGCACCATCTTTTGTTTTGCAAACACTTACCTTTGGATATCAACCAGGTAGATTATTGAGAATAATTCTTTTCACATTTTATATTATTATATGAATTTTGTTCCACAAATTTTTTCTTTTTACAATTATTCTCCATAATCTATCTTTTTTAAGTTTTTACATCTCCGGTGTTACCGTATTTCGAGAAGAACAACAATAGCGCTGTCCGCAATCCAGAATTTGTTCGTCAAGAAATTCAATCTTTGCTAGACAAAGGTATTATTGCTCAAATCGATCATCAGCCTTATTGTTGTTCACCTCTTACGGTAGCTAGTAGAACATGTAGTTTAACTAACACAACTAAACTCAGGAAATTTTTCGACACATAAATATTATCCCAAATTCTTCCTTCAATTCTTTTTTTGATTCCCCTCTTTTTTTCTACCCCCTTTTATATAATATTTTTTCGTTTTCAATTCTTTTCCCTACCTCTCAAATATTTTCTGTTTGAATTCATTTTTTTTTTTTTCAAATAATTCTTTCATTTTCACCCCTCTTTTAAATTTTTCGAAATATTTCCTGCTTTTAGATTGTGCATCGACTTATCCCGCCACATTAATCCACTTCTCCAGCCGGAGAACGTCTCTTTAAATGACATTAAGACAGTGCTGCCTCGCATTTCTCAGGATGTATTTTTTACATCTTGGGATTTGCGGGGCATGTACCACCAAGTACATCTACATCCTGCCGTTACTGAATTTTTTGGTTTTTGTTATAAAAACGCTGATAATTCCTATTCTTTTTACAAATATTTGAGGCTTCCCTTCGGGGTTGCCTCAGCCGTATTTCTAGTTGATGCCTTGATACGCCCAGTTAAACATTTTTGTCACCGTCACAATATAGACGTGAGTGTCTATATTGATGACGGCCTGACTGTCGAATTAAATTATTTTAAATGTCTTCTTAGTACTCACTTTGTCCTATCAGTTTTACTATGTGCAGGTTGGCATTTTCAACTTTCTAAATGTCAACTAGAACCTGTTCGTCGTATACAATATTTAGGTTTTATTCTCGATAGTAGTAAAATGATAATTTCCTTACCCATTGTTAAAATTCAGAAAGTTTTATTTCTTCTTGACAAAATTTTAACTGCTTTTGATTTTAATGATCCTGTAGATGTTACTATGTTAGCCTCCTTTTTAGGCAAATTATGTCATGCATATTTTAGTCATGGAGATTTTATTCGCGTTGTGGCTAGAAACTCTAATCATGCCCTTGGTGTTTACACCTCACAGTATGGCTGGAAAGGAGCTTTGTTTGTCAATGCAGATATGTTTCAAGAGCTGTCCCTCTGTAAAGAACATTTTGTTTCTTTAAACGGACAACCAATTCGTACTGAATCCAAAACAATAGAAGTTTTTTCCCCCCATCAAACATCTTTCTTAATTGACAACATTGATCCTAATGATTTAAACAAACATTGTAATATTTTTGTGTCAGACGCCTCTGACCACTCAGCCTTTTCATTCAAAGCTGGAGACTGTAAGATTATTTCTGATTATTTATTTACTCCACAAGAGGCTGAATTATCTTCAGGCCATAGAGAACTTTTAAGTATTGTTAAAGCTTTTGAACATTATAGCAATTATTTCGCCACCCTTAAAGGACAGTTGGTTATTTGGATAACGGATAGCATGTGCCTTTACTCTTTTTTGCGTATTGGAAGCCGTAATTTAGTTATTCAAAAATTATTAATTCAATTAAAAATTCTAGAGTTCCAATACGCAATCCGTATTATACCTAAATGGATGCCCCGAGACAGTTCACTCATTACTTTAGCAGATTTAGGTTCTAAGCTTTTTAAATCCTCTAATGAATTTGGGATTAGTTCTAACGATTTTCAATTTCTTCAAAGTTATTTTTCTATCAAATTTTCAATTGACTGTTTCGCAACATCTAAGAATTGTAAAGTAGAGAAATTCATTTCCCCTTTCCCCCAACTAAATTGTTTCGATATTGATTTTTTCACAGTTTCCCTGACCAGTTCAGAATGCTACTACATCCACCCCCCAATTTCTCTCCTTTCTCGTGTTTTTAATAAATTAAAATTATATGAGGATATAACAGCAGTGGTAGTTTTGCCCTTATGGCCGACATACCCTTTCTGGAATTGTATTGTTAAAGGATCTTATTTTAATTCTTTTGTAAAAAATTTTCTGCTCTGGGATCCTTACTACATTGCTTCTACACCAAATAATTTTTTCAACGGTCATAAGACGTTTAAAACTCTCGCTTTATTGATTCATACCGGTAAAGACTATGCAATTCCTTTACCACAATTTTAATCAATATGTTTTTTAATGAATTGTACAAAATTTTTTCAGCATCCTTACAATGAGAACATCTTTCAAACATTCAACTGTAAATTATCATAAGTTTAATGCTCAGTTACAAACTTTTAAAGACAACAGACCTCTAGAAAAGAGAGGCCCTCTGTATTTTCCGTCAGTTTTAGAGAAATACAACCTTTCCGAAAAAAGGAAACGCCATATAAAATTGACAGCGTCTTCAAGAACTAAATCCACGCAACTCCTCCACAATCGTACTTTACGCCGTTTTGAAATTTTTTGCGACAACAGAAATAAAACTCTGTTAAATTTTTCAAAAAAGGATTTAGCCGCCTACATAGAATACTTAGAGGATTCCGCAGCTAAAAAATCCGCCGTGGTCGGGTTGGCAGGCGCGATAGATTTTTTAGCCAGTGCTTTAGATATGAAATCCCCTTGGACCCCCCAAATTGAAAGAATGTATCAGGGAATCACGAGAAGAGCCTCTGCAGAACAGCCTTTGACCAAGAAAGCGCCTAAACTGCCCATAAAATACCTGACTTTGGCCATCGATAAGCACGTGACACCTTTTCTAAAGAATCCAGATCAGGTAATTTGTTTCATATGAATCATAAATCCTTTTTTTCGAATAAAATTTGATTCATACTTATTACTTAGCTATGTTTAAGTTGTCGGACCAAACTACATTTAATATTACGGAGTTTTTACGTTTTTCTAACATTCATATTGATCTCTAATAAAAATCTTATTTCTTAAAAATTCGAATTTAGTTTTTTTTTGGGCCTACTAATTTTAAGATATGAAGTTTTCTACGCTTTTGTATTTTTTGTTTTTCTAATAGAAACCTTGTTTTCTTAAGATTCCAATCGTGACCCTCCGAGCAATCGTGGCTCAGCACCTTCAGTACAGCTTGTGTGCGCGCATATCTGACCTGTTAAGATTGAGAGCCTGTGATCTAGCGGTTACCACACTAGGAGACACGCCAGCAATGAGCATAACCTTCAGATCTTCTAAGACTGACCCTAGGTACTTATTTTTAACGAGAAAATCTTCCTTAAATTCTTTATTTTTCTCCAAAATTTTTTCCAGATTTTTTTCAAATATCATACGACATTCTTTTCTATCTATTTTTTACTTACTATTAAATTAGAAATTACAGTATAATTGCAAAATAATTTCTAATTATCTTATTACAAATTCTTTCAAAGTTTTTTAATGTCTTAGTTTAAAATGTTATATTTACAAACGATTTCTTAACCATTACCTATTTTCTTCTACCGTAATTGTTAAAGAAAATTCCAGAAAAATCTTTTTTCAAAATTCCAAATTTATTATACATTCTTCAGCTCTGCATTGCATTTAGAATATCATTGTTTTTTACACAAAAACATAAACATTATTTTTCTAGATTTGAGGGCTCCACCAGTTACGTGATCTTCAATGGATCAGAGTATTGTCTTTATTCATTGCTGGTCTTGTATTACAATAGGCTCCGGTTGTATTCATCAGATACTTCCTGTTTGGATACGAGCTATTTGCTGCCCCGTACAGGGAATGGTACCACTTCGAAATCTTCTAGGCGAGTTTTTAAGCATAATACATTCATACATTTCTTTTTCCTTTTTTAAGTTGTCACAAATTTTATTGGTAATTATATTTTTTAGAATCCTAGTCGCGGATGGACGTTACGCCATTTCAGCTTCCACCTTAATGAAGGATGTAAACTTAATTTATAGTAACTTAGGACTTAAGCATAAAATTACATCTAAATCTGCGAAAAGCTTAGGAGTGTCATCTGCCTTTAGATTAGGTATGAGCGATGATCATATCCGAGTCTTAGGCAGATGGCGCTCCATAGCTACAGCTCAACATTATCGAGCTATTGATGATACAACGCTTATTGAGATTTTTTCCAAGATTATGCTAAAATCCTCGAGCACAGCAGTCCCCAGGTCTTTAGCAGCCCTTACAGACCAAGCCTCCAATTCCATCGCTTCACGGACGACTCCCTCTTGGTCCTCAGCCCATTCAGCGCCTCTGAACCGCGCTCTTATCTTCCAGATTTTGTTAGCTTCGGGCTATCTAGACCCCCAAGGATGCCCTCTCAACAACGAAGGTTATCCCCTCCCTCAAGACGTTCCGGAGGTTAGAGCCAACGGCGAAGATCTTCTAGCCATCGAGTCTTCTCAAACCTTCATAGTAACTCTGCCGAACTAAGTTATTATGCATTTGTATTATTTTTATTTATGCTTTTCATTTTTTAAAAAAATGCTTAAATAAAACAGAATTTTTTAAATTGCATATTAGTTCTTTTCTCAGTATTTTTTCAGATTACTTAAAATGTTTCTTTTTTAAGAAAAAAGAATTTTTTAATAACTACCTACCATAAAATTTTTCGATTTCGAACTGGTTTTATTTATCTGATTATTCTCGCGAATTTCTTCGTTTCATTTCGATTGGTTCCTAAATACTTATTGAATTCTTCGAATTTTCCCAATATTTAAACTCTTTTAGCTTATTTTCGACGGATTCTTTAGTGATTTATGGAATATCGATCGATAAAAAATATTAATTGTAGCATTAGGAGACGAAATAAGACGTTTTTAATGGAATAACATGAAGTTACAAAATGTGTTTTATTTTTCTTGAATTAATAATAATTAAGGGGGTGGTTCATTGAAAATTAAGGGGAAGGTTTATTTTAGGAAGCATGTCTACTCTCCAAATGAGTTTTTGTTATAGTATGACGGTCATTTGTTTGAGATATCATTTTTATATGTCCGTCAGTTATTACCACTTGTCTTAAAAAACAAGTCGACATAAAACTGTATTTTTATCAACTCAATAATTGTTAGTCAACATGGTTTCCTTTCTTGTAATTATTATGTCAACATATTGTTAGTTCGATAAAATGTCAAATATGACAACTTTTATTAAATGCATTTGTCGACATATCTAATGTCAATATTATTGACATGACTGTCAATAATATGTCAGCCAAGACCACTTTTTTAAATGGCATATTCCGACATTAATATTGTGTAATATTATGTAAGTTATAACCACTTGTATTTGCCGTTTATAGAATGTTAAAACAGTTTTCTCAAGATATAGCTACGCCGCTATTGGACATAAATCAACAATCATCCTTGTTAGTATTTATGGGGGAGGGGTATAAAATGGGGTAATATATGTTACAGATTTCTGGATTTAAATGATTAAAAGATTATGTAGGGCAAAACTGGGCGGAGTCCAATCAAATCTAATAAGTCAATCTTATAATCTGAATATTGGACTGTTTTTACAAATACAACCAACTTTTCTGATAGTCAAAATTAAAAAGTAGAACAATGAACGAGATCTTTTGGTACGAACAGACAGAGAGACAGACATCTTATTTCATACAAGAATATTAATTAGAAAAATTATTTGCAGTTTTAATTATTAGTTAATTTACAGGAACTCTTAATATTTTGTTTAATCTTTAATTCAATTCTACTTAACTTAGATTTTTAGGAGTTTATTTAGAAATTATGAAAAGGATTTATGTGCCGGGATCTCATGGGATAAGACAATGGATGATAATTTGATGAACATTTCCAATAATGATAAACAAAATTACCCCTTATGTACATTGAAGTTTGAACATTGCTTGTTTTAATCAATCAATTAAGATTAATAAATGTACTCAGAGTATTTTACCCCAACGAATTTGGGTACTTATACATTAAAGTAAAAGTATACCACTACAGTCGAGATCCAAAGGAACACACAAAATACAAGGATGACAACATCCATAAAAGCGAAGCTCTGAAATGGAAATACAAACGAACATTAACACTTGTAGATTATCAGAACTGAAGTAGCAGAATATTAATGCATCAGTACAAACAATATTGTAAGTAAATTTGTTGCAAAACTGCATAAATAGATGATACTTTTTAAGGACATACTTACATTTTTGGGACTTGTTTATAGAGATGC
Source organism: Acartia tonsa (assembly GCF_053477335.1). Taxonomy (NCBI): domain Eukaryota; kingdom Metazoa; phylum Arthropoda; class Copepoda; order Calanoida; family Acartiidae; genus Acartia; species Acartia tonsa. Next base: position 25,371,956 of record NC_137273.1, on the reverse strand, counting down.
TTCGCTTATAACATTGTACCTTGTTGTAATAGGAATCAGTTTTCAAAAAATCAGAAGCATCGGAAAATTTGTTGTCAAAAAAGATAAAAATCGACATGTTTAAAATTGATTATAGAGTTTATACGCTTTCTAAATTTTACCTAACTACTACAAGAATCATCATGCAAAGTTTGGAATCGATAGGACAATTCTAACCTGTTTAAATTAACGAAAAGAGCTAACTGTGACGTACGGACGGACCTACCCCAATTATAGAAAAGCTTCGCTTTTAAAGTATTATCCGTATGCAAAGCTACAAGATGTGTTTTTTTAAATAATGATCTCGCCAACCGCTGTACCGATATGGTTCTCATATACACTGAAGCTTTGTATAGGTTATGGAAAGGTTAGTACACCCTCCCACGAGAAATCGCCCATGGAACCTCATACTATTACTTTTTCAAACTAAAATGAAAAGTGGATGATCGCCTACCCCCCCCCCCCCCCGCCCCCCCCCCTCCTCCATTAATAGCTCCTAATGGCCTCTAGGTGGCGTAGTCGATAGTTTTATATCATTTTGGATAAATGTAAAATTTAGTTTCAGAGTAGCTTCTAGAAAAAAAATCTAGATATAAAACAATAGAATTTTAAATACAGGATATTATTGATTTTAATAGAGATTAAGTCTCTTAAGGCAAAGCTTTTCTATATAGAATTCTTGAATGTCTGGCCGTAAAAACAAGGTCAATATTAATTATGATAGCGTAGTACTTTTGTAGTTCATGATTCAGTAATAAAAATCGTATGGCCAATAAATACTAAGTATACTAGATGCTACGCCCCTAGAGGCCTCTATTGACACTTAAGCTTAAGATTTTAAGATTTGAAATAATAAAGTTCTCCTTTTTAGTGAAGCTTTACATAGATCCCAGGATGGTTTTAGGCTATTTAATTTTAAGATTTAAGCCTTGGAGTGGTTTTAGGCTACATTTCTACTATTTTCTTATTGTTCAATACAGTGCCTTAGATGCTAGGGAACAGTCTTAAGTACTTAATAATATGATATACTAAAGTAACAGGATGTTTATCAGTAACAAAAGATCTCGCTAACCGTTGGACCGATATGGCTTACTTTTACACTAAAGTTTGTAATAATTCACGGTAAGGTTTATATCTAGTTTTGAGGAGTCTACCTATACCTACCGTTAAAAATCCCCTCAGTAATGTTTTTTTTTAAGCGAAGCTTTTCTATAATTAGGGTCTGTCTGTCCATCCGACTGTAACGGATAGCTGTTTTCGTTAATTTAGGCATGAAAGAATTGTCCTATCGATTTCAAACTTTGTATGGTGATTCCTGTGTAGTAGTAAGGTACGATTTGGAAAGCGTAGCAACTCATTAATCATTACAAGAAAGTCCGTACGTCGAATTAAAACATGTTGATTTTTTTACTTTTTTAACAACAAATTTGAATTTGATATAATTATCCGATTGATCTGAATTTTGGAGTACTGATTTCTAGAAAAATAAAATACAATGTTAAGAGCAAAGCATCTCTGTAATAAAGCTCTAAAAAATGTAAGTATGTCCTTAAAAATTATCCCTTATTTAACAAGTTTTGCAACAAATTTACTTACAATTTTGTTTATACTTAATCATTTTTATTCTGATTATTCAGTTTTGACAACTCTACAAGTGTTAAGGTTCGTTTGTCCTACTGTTTGCGCTTCGCTTTTATGGATGTTTATGAATTCATCCTGGTTCAAATTAAACTTTCAAGGTGGTGGGTCCAATATTACCTTCCCTCTCATTAGAGAGTCCATACATGCCTCTAGGGGCACAGCAGCAAGTAATGTATATAGAGTAGCTGCACTTCAAACAAGGGTGGTCAAATTAAAAGTAGGCGGAGTGATATTACAAGATTATGATGCATAAGCATGACCCAAACTCTAATTTTTACATAGTTGTAGTATTGCAATAAAACAGTAAATTTGCTAAAGCTTTTTAGCAAATGGATTCTTTTCTGTAGTACTATCGGCTTCGTTTTTTTATTATGGGGGGGGGGTTGAGTGGGTTGGGGTGTCCCACCCCCTCAAGAAAATAGCTAAAAACCACCACAGGATTAGTAGATATATTCCCCTAAGAGTAGAATCCAAACGGTTCAGTGGTTACCGAGATCTTAAACTTCAGACGGACGGACAGACATTAAGCTACTTTGTATTATAATTAAAGATAATATGTAGGTTGATAGTTGCATAAGATTTCTGAAAGAACTTATTTTACGGATATATAGCTATGGATGACAATATTTTTATATTAAATTTCGCCTATAAATAAAATTCTGTTTCTTTACTATTGAAAAAGCAGTCACTGTAAGTTTGTCAATGTTCGTTTGTCCGTCTGTTTTATATTATTGACCTTCGAGTTTATTGGTATTCTAATCTATGTTATGGAAAGTTTAAAATTTTAAAAAGAATTTAATCTCTTATTTAGAAGCAGGATTTAGTTTTGATTTACAAAGAAATTTTATGGGGAGATGATTAATTTCGACCTTTGACATATTTAAGAACCATATCGGTTACACACAGGCTGACATCCTATTTATTTTACATTAGGATTGTTAGCACTGAATATTTTTTTACCTTCTTATAAAAACACTTTCCTTGTTTTATCAGTGATTATTAATGACAGGCTCCGCCCCTTTTCTATATAATCAACTTGGTTCCTTGAAAAGTTTATCAATTAGTGAAACTAGTGGCTTCACCCTAAGCGTTTAGGGTGTTCGCTACGAAATAGGTTAGGAGTTAACCACCAAATGCAGCATTGATTTGTTTAATAATTCATTTTCAAAACCAAGAAACAGAACGGTGGTTTTCAAGGGACGAATGAATAAAGTCACTTTGTATTATAGAATATTTTTTTTTGTTTTTCAGGGGGTGAATGTTTTTTTATGATATGTATGTCGCAACCCATCTCCAAATATTTAGACTAAAACCGTCTAAACTTTTCTGAAAATTGTTGAACTTCATTCCTACTGTTACTACTTTCTCACTTTCATAACAATAATATGAAAGGAAATGCCTTGGTCAATAAACAGCAGCAAGATTTAGGCCTTACAGAAAAAGGACAAGATATTAATTATCTTCTAATAATACCAGAAATTTGCCGAACTTAAATTTTAAAAAGCCATATTTTCAAGAAACTAACACAGTAAGTAAAACTTAAATCTAAGAGAAAGACTCTAGAAACCGAACTAACATGCCACGCCTCTTTGGAAAACATATAGCTCCACCCTCTTGATTTATAATTGCACTTGTCACATCATAATTAATCCACAAGCCACATGTGTGGCTTAAACCAACAAGGACATTTATGTCCACAAGTAGCGAGGCATTAAGTAATAACCATAACAATAATGTAGCTCCGCCTCTTGATTTATAATTGCACTTATCATATCATAATTAATCCACAAGCCACATGTGTGGCTTAAACCAACAAGGACAATTATGTCCACAAGTAGCGAAGCAATGACAAGTACGGTGTTATCCAGAAAGTAGTGTCAGAACAGAATAATCAGAATATAAATGTATAAGAGTCGAAGCAAAATTGTAAGTTTTTTGAAAAACTGCTTGATACAGGATAATGTTTATGGGCATACTTACATTTTTAGGACTTGATTATAGAGTTGCTTCGCTTTTAATATTGTACTTAGTTGTCCCAGGAATCAATATACCTAAAATCTGATAAATATATCACATAAAAGTTGTTAAAAGTAGAAAAATTAACATGTTTAAAATGGACGTACGGACATTCTAGTAATGATTATAGAGTTGCTACGCTTCTACATCGTACCTAACTACTATTGGAATCATCATGCAAAGTTTGAAATCGATAGGATAATTCTAACATGCCTATATTAACGAAAAAATTATCCGTCTCGGACCGACCATAATAATAGAAAAGCTTAGCTTTTGAAAAATCTTTGAAGGTTTCATACTTCAGGAATAAGGTATAGCCAACAAGCGAAATAAATATAAAATAATATTTTGTGGCTAAATCAAATATTTTAAAGTGTTACCCTCCCAAAAAACAGCTGAAAATCACTTATAGGTTTCGAGAAGTTTTCGAATTTATTTCGTTGTTGGTATGAGCTGATTATACTCTACTGAGTGTACTAATATAGAAAGTCTAGGTTCTAACTTTCTTAATTTAATTAAGTGTAGGAACAATTCGACCACATATTTTGTTAAAAAAGTGTTCTCATTAAATTAAGAAAATTATTTTTCTTCATTTCAATCACAAATTAGATAGTCAAATTTCTTAAAATGTAATGCTTTTTAATAAAACTGTAATGCTTTTTTGTCTCCGACTAACCGTTAAAAATAAAAATCTATTAGTGAGCATTATAAGCCAAATAACAAATAGACATATTAACATACTAGTAATTTGTAGAGTAGCTTTACAGAAAATAAGCCCAAAAAATTATACATATATCCTTTATTGATTTTTGTTTAATTTTATCAATATTATTATTTCAATTACTTCAAAGTAATAATAAACAATAATTATTATTCTTTTTAATTATTAAGCAGCCAATATAATTATATAAAGTTGTTATTAATTTAATTATTCAAATAATTAATAGAGCACAGCTGAATGTAAATAAGGGGAGGGGGGATTTTTCACATATTACGCAAAAAAATTTCTGTGTTATTGTACTTTGGAAAATTGAAAATACGAAAATATAGCTTCAAAAAGCAGGGATCCGAAGGGATAAGTCAATGTCCTATAAATTAATGTACATCCACAATGGTTATACACAAAATTAACCCTTCTATAGATTACAATTAGGGGATGAAAAATTTGGACGATGAGCTTTATGAACCAACCAATAAAAATTTAATAAATGAGCCCAAAGTTGTTAGGCCAACGAATAAGAAAATGTTATTTTAACTAACTTCAATTTACAAAAAAAATATCCCCTTATAAACTATACTCTCCTTTCAAGATTAATTTAGACATAATTAGTGAAAAACTACCACCCTCACTTTTCATAATTCAATTAATTAACAAGCTTTTTATTATTATAATAATTTTATATCAATTAATGTATCTTTGCATGTATATGTTGTTCGAGTGCTTTTTAAAGTAGAAATATTGTAAAATATTTTAATGACAAAAAAGATAACTCCAAAATTTTATTTCGAATTAAAGAAAGTTTTTTTACTAATACCTATTGGTTAATTAAATATTTTTAAAATCTATTGATAATAAAAAGTTAATTTTAAGTCAAAATAAAATATTAAACTATTATCTTTGCCTTCAAAATAATGAAATAATTTTGAAAAAATTACCTAGATTTTTTTTGATTTTGAACTTTAATTGAAATGTTGATTAAGACATATAAACATAGAAGACAAAGATTCCATAAAACTGATGTGACTATTTATCTCTGTACGTACATAATAACATAGGCCAAACTTAACAAAAAGTTAGTAGCTGCAACATGCGCTGCTAAAAAATAATAATAAAATATTACAGCTTTTATAAATATAATAAGCTTTATAATAACAATTTTTTTTTTATACACCAATGAAATTAATTAAAAAGCTCTTTTTTATACACTTATTTAAAGACCGCGTTGTTGGTTTATTAATTTTAATAGGTAAAAGTAGATTTCTAATAAGTATGCCAAAATTAATTGTGTTAAATAAAAAGTGTAAATGTTTTTTGTCTTTAGTTAAAGATTTCTATAACTACTTCTTTATTTTTGGGAAGTGTAACATACACCTTAAGATGATTTTAGACTATTCATTTTAAGATTTAAGTCTTTATATAGTTTTAGGCTATTTATCTAGCTCCTCCCTACCCCTTCAAATATAAAGTCCCTAGATGCTAATGGCGCATTCGCTAGTAAATTTTTATTTATATGACAAACTGTATAATTTGGGTTATAAATCTAAATGATAAAAAAAGAAAATATATAAAAAATTTAAATGGAAAAGCTATTTTTGACTGCCTAAAAAGCTGATCGCAAAAAGGTCTTTCTATTCTACCTACCTAATATATGTTTTAAATTAGCCTATTTACTTTTATAAGAAACAAATTGCATTTGAACAGCTTAAATTGGCTATTTTTTAACACAAAAATAATTTTAGCATATTAAATCAAAAATCACATTTTTACTTATTTTCACATAAAAAGTAAGCAAAAAAAACATTATGTTCAATTAGGATAAAAAAATTATACAATAAATTTTCATAACAAAAAGCCAATAAGCAAACATTTCATATGAGTATTATTTAATAATATATTTATGTTTAAGTTAATATTACTATCATTATAAAAAATTTTAAGCGGTCTTTTTAAAACATTTTTTCATTATCAATTTGCGGATTTTTTATTATTATGCAGTTATTTACTTAAAAATATTTAAAGTTTTTGACAAATCCTAAAGAATGAAGAAACCCTCAAAATCCAAATTAACACCCTTTTTTTTCTTTGAATGGGCAATTTTAAAATATTTTCAAATAATTAGCTCCTTAGACGTTCAATGGTGGGAGGTGTGTTTACCCCCCCCCCTCTCAAAATATGAAGCTTGGACGTCCCTGTTATTTTCTCTACTATAAAGTGTAAAAATCCACCAAATTCCAAAGATAAAAAATCCGTTATTTTTAATTTAAAAAGATAAAAAAGTCTTATTGACCCTATTTCAAACTTTTAGGTGAAAAAAGATTTCACAAAAACTAGGATTTGTCGAAAACTTACATATAAGTATCAAACAAACGGGGGTGTCAAGGATAATAGTTTGCAGTCATTTTTATCTTTCCCTTATAAACAGGGTATACAAAAAAAGCCTTAAAAGTATTTTTTTTTCAGGCAAAACAATCTTTAAAATTAATTTTGTCAAAAAATTGTCTGACAAACCTACATCCTGTACCCCCAAAAATTGAGACAAACAATTAACAAATATAAGACAAGCTATTTGTCTTACTAAGACATATTATACAGACTATTTTGTCTTATTTTCATTATCATTAAACTTTTAACATATAAAACAATATAAAAGTGTTATTTTTTTTCTCATTCTTTTGTTATAAATTGTGTATTTTTTTCTTTCTTTATATTTTAATATTTAAAGACACATTTATACATAAGTGTATTATGCATAGTATGGTGGTGATTTTTATTTTATTCTATTTTGGTCCCCTTTTGCCTATACGCCTGTTTTAATTTACAAAAAGAAAAAAGGGAACTTTCCATAAAGAAGAATTGATGAATTAGACCACTGACACTAATTCTTATATTGTAATTTGCATATTTTGCAAGAAAAAAACTAAAATTTTAGTGGTTAAACTATTCAATTCATATTAATGTATCATCCCCATAAATTATTTAAGTATTAAAAAAAAAAGACATTAAGTACCATGCAACATTTGATAATAATAAATTTTCAAAAATAATGCAGTTATTGAGAATGTTTCTTATTTCTCACTAAATCAATTAATGCCAAAAGAGGGTCGTTTTATGACAAATTACCCAATTCATTTTTAAATCTGTAAAATTTCTCAACTGTAATGTAACCCTTTTTTTGATAAAAAAAGGGGGGAAATATAATAATAATGGGGCAAGGATTGTATAATTAAACTTTGACTGTATGATTAATTTTCTTTAATTGTAGGGAGTGTCATTATTTTTATTCTTCACTTCAAACATTATCATGTATGTATGTATAGGGATGAGATACTCTGCACTGTGTGTTATGTGTATAGAGATTAGGTTCACCCACCCATAACAACACACGCATTAAACATGATAGTAAGTAACTCTAGCCAAAGCATTTGCATGGTTGGTAGTGGATAGCTCACAGCTCACACTGTCCCAGGCTGAAACAAATAAAAATGGTTAAAATAAAACATGGACCTTAAAGCTTCAACTTAATTTAACATAATAACCTTAAATCTACATTTCAGGTGTGAAATGTCAAAAATTTACTTAACCTACTAAACTCAACTTTTATCAAACTACATGATTTAAGATAATGTATGATAAATGAATCTATCTTCCCAAAAAAAATCCTTTTGTATTATATTAGATGAATAGTTTATGGATAAAATTTTTTTTCCCTTTAATTTTCACCTAAAAATATTGAATTAGCCAATGGTAGATAAGACTATTTAGTTTAAGGGGAAGAATTATGAAAATATCAAATTCTCTGATAATATTACCTTGTTTAACAAAGTCAACAATGACGTCATAGTTGAAATTGCGCTGTGGCTTGACTGCACTGTTGCCGTGGACGGGGCTATCCCTCGGGGCGTCTATCTGGTCTGCCCAGGACTGTTCCAGATCCTATACACAATATATTTGTTTAAGCTTCCGTTTATGTATAAAAAAACAGATAAGTAAATTTTTTTAAAGCACTATTTAACAAATATGACTTCATGAAAATTGTTAAAAGCCAGGGATAAACCAATGAAAGAAGAATTGTTATGTATACCATTACCCAATGATAATAAACAAAAAAAAATTCAGCAGATCTAAATTATTGGTTAAAAAGTTTATACACTAATATTTATATCCCAATATAGGCCAAAGAGAAAAACAGTTCTTACCTATGAATTAAATAAACTAAACTTTAAAAAATTGGAGATCAACATTATTTAAAGTCTATTTTGCCCAGCCTCTCTACATAAAAAAAACTGTTTACCTCGCACCACGCAGCATCTCTGCACCAGGACTCAGACCCTACCTCCTCGTACCAGGGCTCATCCTCCTCCTCTGCTGCCCAGTCAACCTACACACACACACAATATTCAATTGTAGAGTTGCTACGCTTCAAAAAATCAAGCTACAGTAAAAAACGTCCAAATTTATGTATTACTAGCGGCTTCGCCCCTAGCCTCTAGGGGCTTCGCCCTATGAGGTAAAGAGAAGTCAACCCTCCTACTCCTATAGAGAATTTGTTTAGAATTAGAATAGGCAATGCAAAAGGCTTCCTAAAGCTACATATAGAATTTGTTTTAAAAAATAGGTACTGATAGAGCTTACCTAATCTGTCGGTTCAGTAATTACCGAGGTCTTAAGCGACAGACAGACATCATTCTACTTTGTATTATAGATAAATAGAAATAAAGCTATGTTCATTTTCTAAAAGTCCTTATCCGCGACTGTTGATGATGCGACTGTTTATAGGTATTGCGATAACCAGTGTTGCGGATCCGGATCCGCAAGGATCCGCATTTTTTTGAGTCCAAGGATCCGGATCCGGATTCTGGGGTATAAATTCATGGAAAAATCTACCTAAATTTATATAAAATAGTCACTTACAAATTTTGAAATATCTGGTAACCGTGTTAAGATCAGCTGATTCACTCCCACACTCTTCTCTCTCACATTGACTTCGAGATTAAAGAATAAATATTCTTTGAAAAATTTGGTGATTTTATTTTTATTGTCAAGGATCCGCATACAATCAATGCGGATCCGCAACACTCACAACTCTCACCAAAATGAAACATGCACAATGTACAAAACTTTGAGCTATACATAGGATCATAATTTTCCCTTTTTTAAATGATTAATCAAGGTCTGTCTGTTGGTTATTAATGCACTGCTACAACTACCTGTTGAGTATCATCCATAGAGTTGTGGTTGGTGTTCGCGGAGGCAGGCACCAGTGTCTCTGCACTCGAGGCTGTCACAGACTCTACAGAAATTGCATTACAAAGAGTGGCTGTGCTCTGGCTTAGGCTGGATTCTGAAATAGATAGAATAGTAAGTAAAAGACGACATTTGTCACAACAAAGACGATGTTTGAAAAAATAACAAAGATATTTAGTTCACCAAAGACAACCATTTAGGAAATGTATCCCAGCTTATTATAGCAATCAATTTTATCTATAACTAAGAAATTGTTACAACTGCAAACAATAACATGCAATACGTCAATATTTTGTTTTTACAATAATTGCATGATTGCCATTAAGGGATAAAATAAAAAACGAGAATTGTTTTCACTAATTATTATTAACAAAATTATCCTTTGTGCAGATTGAAATTTTTGGTCGAAGTTTAGGCAATGCCACCATATCAAGATTTAATTGAAATGCCTTCCCAAATTTTAAGCCAACAAATGAGAAAATGTATTTTTTTTAGAAAGAGGGAAGTCATTTTCTAGTAAATCCCGTAAAGGTGTGTGTTATAAGGCCTAAAAATAGTAGTAGAACGATAAGGTGCTCTATATATTTGTATTCCCTATTGAATAGAACAATAGGGAATTTTTTTTTTTTTTTTGATAACCGTACATGGAATATCTTTAAAAAATACGAAATTTCTATCAAACGCTTTGTTTGGCTCAAACTGACAAAAATTTAAAAAAAATATAATTATAATAATAATGTTTTCTATAGGTACAAGGTAAAGGTTAAGAACAATCTATACCATTAATCAAAGGAAGAAGTCATTCTTTACAGGTTGATTTATTATAATTATATTTTTTTTATTTGTGTCAGTTTGAGCCAAACAAAGCGTTTGATAGAAATTTCTTATTTTTTAAAGATATTCCAGGAAAGGTTATCAAAAAAAAAAAAAAAAATTTCCTCTCTATTGTTCTTTTCAATAGGGAATACAAATATATAGAGCAACTTATCGTTCTACTACTATTTTTAGGCCTTATAACACACACCTTTACGGGATTTACTAGAAAATGACCTCCCTCTTTGTTCATCAGTATAATTTACAGTCCAATATACTCAGGCTTCCTACATGAATTTACCTGACAGGTAATTTTATTTTTAGAAGAGCTAGTGTACTTTGCAGTTCAAATATTTATTAGTGTTAAATTCAGTGTGTTTGTTTATTTAAGTGTAAGATTCATTTTGTGTAAGTTATGTCTCTGTGTAAGTCTGTGTGTGTGTGTGTGTGTGTGTGTGTGTGTGTATAAATATAAATCTGCACACTTTGAAAGTTGGTCTTTAGTACAGAGACAAGTTTTCTCTTGTAACTTACGTTATTAATGACTTAAAAAAAAAAGGTAACTGTAATAATCACAAAACAAGAATGCTTTTAAGTAATACTATAAAATTTTCTTAAGGATCATTTTCTTGCTAAAAGTTTCTAAAGAAAACAATTCTCTGATTCTACACACTTTGAAAGTTGGCCTTAGGAATAGGGATAAGAATTGAGAATAACATACAAGACATCCATGTCAGTCACTTTCTTATATGCATTTTTTTCGGTAAATACTAAGCTTTAAAGGGGGGTAGTAACATGAAGATTATAAATTTAGACAATTAAATAAACAGACCTTCTATTTCTAGTGTTACATTTTTATTAAGACAAGGTAGAAAATTAAAGACATCATATTATTTAAGCTGAAGGGTAGCAAATGTTTTCTTTTTCTTTTTGATATTGTTTACATAATTGCAAGGCACAAAAAAATATGCAAAACTCATAACTTTCATATTATTGAGATATCTAATTATTTTTTTTCATCTGTGCCAATGGTGTTAATCATCAAGGAGAAAAGTTTAGACAATTCCTTTTCCAACAATAACCCTCAACAAATATAAGCTAGCAAAGATGAATTTATCCCCCTTCCCTCCGCCCTATCTTTTTAATTCTTATTATATTTATCCTCATTCTAAAAATGTGCACACTTGGCCTTGTTTGAATTGCAGTGGCAAAAAAACCTCTGTCTAAAATTAGATTATAGTACAGACCATTATAAGAGAAAAACATTACATTTCCATACTAACCCAACCCAAAAATGAACTGTGACACACATGTTCTATGCCCCGTCAGAACTTTAGGGAGTCTGAAAAATGCAGGGATGCTAGGATAGGAAAATTAATTCACAATAGCAGAAAAAAACCATATCGGAATAAGGTTCTTGTTTTTTTTCATGCCCTCGCTGAAGTGAAATAAATATTCTATATAAATGGATGCCTTAGTTTTAAAGTTCATTAAAACGGGAGGGAGGGGGCATTGCACTATAAGTGTATTAGTGTAACCCCCCTCCCCTAGATATACCACACTTTTCTGGGATCTTGCTGAGTCAAGTATCAACTGTTGGGAATATCAAAGGATGACTCCATGCAAAATTTGAGCCGGATCCGGCCAAAACCGGCCGTGAATTTTATGAAAAACCGGTTTTTTCCGGTTTTTAGGGGGTATCTGTAAATCGATTCAGCTGGAGCAAAACCGGTTAGAGGTACAAAAAATTTTACTTCACATGAAATTTAGCCAATGCAATTGCCTACAAAAATGTACTTCATCATCAACTTGATTGGACAACTCTTTCCCCTCCTAAATGTCCATTAAAACCACGGAAACGGCAAAAATCGCCAAAAATCACGCCTTCGGCGGCAAATAACGGCTAAACGGTAAGCCGGAGGCGAATGAAACATAAATAAAGAAATGTCTGCCTCAAAAAGTTGTTTAACATCAAAGAGATGCTTGAAGTCTCTAAAACGACTCCTTCCCCTCCTCTAAGGGGAAAAACTGAAAAAACGTGATTTTCAAAAGTATGCCCACTTCGTGGGTGTGGGGGGCACTGAACCCGTCACCCCAGGGTCACCAAATATAAAGTCTAGGCGGCCCACAATGCTGAATTTTCACCAAGTGAAAGTCTTGTGTCATTATCTCTTATAAGAAAAAAGTTATTAATTAATTAAAATTTCAAATTGTGATATTTTGATGGATTTCTTTGATGAAATGACAGGCCGGTCAATTTTTAGGCCATTTTTTGCGGTTTTTGGGCCGTCACGCCCAAACGGTTTGAGATAATCTCACGGGACCTTTTGCCCAACCTAAGTCTGGTTATTTGTGAGGTCTAAGAAAAAAAAAATCCCGGATTGGATGAAGCACGACGTCGCTGCGTGCCGTCAAAAATCGCTGGTCGGCTCATTTTGCCCCCTCAAACCCTCACCTCGTGCCATTTTTCTGTGTAAAGATTATAATTATAATCTTTTGTGTAAGTCTGTTTTTTTTCCTAGACCTCACAAATAACCAGACTTAGGTTGGGCAAAAGGTCCCGTGAGATTATCTCAAACCGTTTGGGCCTGACGGCCCAAAAACCGCAAAAAATGGCCTAAAAATTGACCGGCCTGTCATTTCATCAAAGAAATCCATCAAAATATCACAATTTGAAATTTTAATTAATTAATAACTTTTTTCTTATAAGAGATAATGACACAAGACTTTCACTTGGTGAAAATTCAGCATTGTGGGCCGCCTAGACTTTATATTTGGTGACCCTGGGGTGACGGGTTCAGTGCCCCCCACACCCACAAAGTGGGCATACTTTTGAAAATCACGTTTTTTCAGTTTTTCCCCTTAAAGGAGGGGAAGAAGTCGTTTGAGAGACTTCAAGCATCTCTTTGATGTTGAACAACTTTTTGAGGCAGACATTTCTTTATTTATGTTTCATTCGCCTCCGGCTTACCGTTTAGCCGTTATTTGCCGCCGAAGGCGTGATTTTTGGCGATTTTTGCCGTTTCTGAGGTTTTAATGGACATTTAGGAGGGGAAAGAGTTGTCCAATCAAGTTGATGATGAAGTACATTTTTGTAGGCAATTGCATTGGCTAAATTTCATGTGAAGTAAAATTTTTTGTACCTCTAACCGGTTTTGCTCCAGCTGAATCGATTTACAGATACCCCCTAAAAACCGGAAAAAACCGTTTTTTCATAAAATTCACGGCCGGTTTTGGCCGGATCCGGCTCAAATTTTGCATGGAGTCATCCTTTGATATTCCCAACAGTTGATACTTGACTCAGCAAGATCCCAGAAAAGTGTGGTATATCTACCCTCCCCCCTCAAGTTTTAAAACTTGTTTTGCTATTTGTTGACAAAACAACTTCCTAGTTTACATCAAATTTTTATTGACTAGTACAAACAATCTGTGTCCACACTTCTTAACCAATAATTCTAATGACATAGAGGTTAATTGTGAAAAAACAATTTATTGTCCTATGACTTATCCCTTAAGATCTCTTGCATTTAACAATATTTAGATTATTACTACCTACCTATTTAATTAACTTTTTGCCATTCATGTTAGTTCAGCAAAATTTTCTTTTACAAATCCCTGACTCCATGGAAAGGCCAACAGACAGATATATTATGATGGTAAGAGTAAGGGGGAGAGAGAGGGAGAAAGAGAAGAAATAGAGGATAAAATTGTGAGATAGAGAGAGAAAAATTGATATCTTTGGGAGCAAAAAAGACGTCGAGGGGTGGGATAAAATCTCAAAATTAACCAAGAAAGAAAAGGGAAGGGGAGAGGAAAGTAATTTATATTAAAAAGGATGATTTATCAATAAATTCTCAATGGCTTCTACCCAACCCCCTCTTTATCTTACATTTGCTAAAATACTATCTATTGTATGCTGGAAAAATAATAAAGGATTTGAACATTCTTTAGGTAATATATTAATAAATCTTACTCCCAATTACAAAATACAATGAGAGACAAATTATTTTTTTAATAAATATCTTTCTCAAAAACAGTTAAGGTTGGCCACTGCTAGTTTGTACAAACTAATCATGTAGCGTAATTATAAGATCAGTATAACTTTTAGTACTAAGTCCCATCAAGGACAATTATAGTTATTGAGTAGCTGCGCTATTGAAAACGGCTATCAATATTTTTCTTTGAGTGTCATATCCTTCTTTGTAAGTGTACAATGTATGACTTAGCCTTGCCTATTTACAACGGCATTACTTAAGACATTACAAACTGTGGCCAACGAGCAGTCTAATAGCAAATGTATAAAAATGCTTAAATATTTCAAAAATGAACTCTTTAAATGATCCAATTTTAGTTGAATCCTACAAATGGACAATTATAGCCCAGTTATTAAATAATTTAAATTTTTACGCTTTTCTTTCTTAAAGTGATATACCCTTATCCCTAGGTGGTTTACAGTGAATAGCCTAATTATAGAGACTTAAGAACTCTCAAACTGCAGCCGACTAGCAGAAAATGTAAATAAAAGCTTAAATATTCCCAAACCTCTTTAATTATCCATTTTGGTTTAATCCTACAAATAGACAATAATGACCTAGTTATTGATTAGTTTAAAAACTATTTCTTATGATTTTCTTTGTTCAAGTGGTATATCCTTATCCCTGTGTGTGGTGTCTACACGTGTATGACAGAGTCTAGCCTATTTTGAGAGAGAGAATATTATTACAATTAGGTCAGACTAAGAAAAGTATTCCTTTCAAAGACAGGGATGATCATTCATCACTCTAAGAGGCTTGGTGTCCCGTAGGGTTCTAGACCTCTCCACGCACCTTGAAACATATCCCGAGTCTTATGATTGCGGTGTAAAGCGTCCATTCACCCATCAGACAATCAACCCTTTGATTGCACGAATTCTATCTGAGAAGTCCTAACTGCGCATGGTCATGTGTTGCGCCTGTTTTGTGGTACGCCATAGTCGCGGGTTTACAGGGATATCTTACTTGAATATAATTATATTATTACTGCAAACAAAATTAGACCGTATTGATTGAATTATCCATGCAACCAGAGAAGGGGGGACATGGGTATGTAAATTACATAGGTACCCAAAGTTTCATCAACATTTTATCCTATTCGTTGGGTCAAGTACTTCAATTCAATTTTGATAAGTTGGTTTCAAACTATTTAGCAGTTTTCAAGTTTGTCAACAAATAATTTTAATCTGCAAATGAGGTAATTTTGTTTATCATTGGGAATGTATAAAGTAAATTGATTTATCGTCTTTTGTTTTTTTACCCTATAACTACATGAATTAGATAGCCTGCATCTCTAAGTATTCTATAAAAGAGGACTATCCACGAACGAGAGCACATGATTATAAGTACCTTCCAGCACACTGTGTGCCCAGAATTCAAAAATAAAACAAAAACTCATAGATCTGTTAATTTTGCTTCAAATTGGGTAAAATCTTTTGGATTGGGACACTAATTACCCCAAGTTTTGATATCTTAAGACTTTAAGCAATAAGAATAAGGAATTGTATCAAAAAATTGCATTGAGAACTATAAATATCACGATAAAATGATTTGTAAAAAGTTATTTTAATTTGTCTTTTTTTGTGTAAAATTGCTATAAAATGGGTCCGACCGCTCCTACAAAAATGCGAAAAAAAAATTTCAGCTAACGATGCCGCCATTGAAACCAACGGGATTCATTCACTGAGTGCCTTGGTTAAACATGTGTAAAGGTCTTATATGCGGCATCGTTAGCTGAAAAAAGATCAAACCATTTGAAGTTGAGAGTAACATTACAAAATATTATAATTCCTGATTAATTAAGGGGGGCTGCTTTGACATCAATTTTTTCATAAGTTTTATAAGTAATGTATAAAAACTAATTTAAAATCGTATAGTATATTCAATAAGCTTTCAAAAAAGGTATAACATATTCAGACTGGCCAGCCAATTTTGAAAATAAAAAACGTACATAACGTACACAAAAAAAATACGTTACGTACATAAAAAAAAGTAAAAAAACGTACAAAAAACGTACATTCCTAATAAAAATAAGTTGAATAATTTCCTAGTTACCTATTATCAATATATTTAAGTCTACTAGCAGCTACCTGTAAAGGAGAACCATAGCGAACTGACAGACACAAGATATCCTCTTACTCTATTTAAAAGAACTAGCGTCTACGCTCCTAAAGGCCTCTAGGGGCACTTGAGGAGGGGAGAGTTAAATTCAATAAAAAAAACATGGATGACAACATACATAAGTAGCGAAGCTCAAAAGTTATTTATAGACATCTGGAAAAAAATTAACTTAAAATCAGTGAGCAATTAAAATTCATTTTTGGGGGGAGGAGGTAGTTTTTTTTCTAAAGTCAATTTCTCTTGGGAGGGTGGATGGTGACACTCTTCCCCAAAATAGTTATAAAACTTCCAAAAACCTATGAGAAGCTATCCTGTTAAGGAGAACCATATCGGTTCCGTGGTTAGCGAGATTCTTTGGTACAAACAAACAAGACATCCTGTTATTATGTACAAAGTATATCCTATTATAAGGACCAGCGACTACGCCCTTAGAGGCCTCTAGAGGAACTTGATTAGGGGGGGGGGGGAGATCCTGTTAAGGAGAACCATATCGGTTCCGTGGTTAGCGAGATTCTTTGGTACAAACAAACAGACATCCTGTTATTATGTACAAAGTATATCCTATTATAAGGACCAGCGACTACGCCCTTAGAGGCCTCTAGAGGAACTTGATTAGGAGGGGGGGAGTTAAATTAAAACCCCATTTTTTTATTTAAAAATAAAAAGTAAAAAACAAGGATGAGAACATCCTTAAGTAGCGAAGCTCAAAAGTTATGAATGGAAATCTGGGAACTATATAAACTATAGAGTAGTGTCGTAAAAAATAAGCATTTAACTTATTTAAATAAATCACAAAACCTTTTAAAAATATATATTATCGTGAAAATCTAGAAATAAATTCAGGCCCCCAACCAATAAGCAAATCTCAATGAAATTTAGTGGAAGTATTAAGAATGAAAACTAATACAATCCCTGAAAATTACAACCGTCTATCAGGAATATGAGTAGAGAAAATCACAAAAACCTATACATCTAGGAATCGATCTAGCACTGCAAAAAATAGACAAACCTTAAAGAAACTTTTTGAAAATATGTAGAATGTGAATTTATTTATTCCCTGAAAATTTCAGCCATCTATCTTGAATAGAAGTCGAGAAAACCATGAAAAAAAGAAAATCTAGGAATAGATCTTCTAGCACCCCAACCAAAAGGCAAATCTCAATGAAAATATGTAGAATGTGAACTTATTCAATCAAAAAACAGGAGCCGAGAAAATCACGTTTCTCCGAAAGCATAACGGACTGACAAAGTGATTATAGAGTAGCTTCGCTAATAAATTTTTTAGTGAGGGAGGGGGGAGTAGACCACCCCCATTTCTGATTTCAATTTTAAAAAGAAAGAGAAAATAGGGGAAGGGTGGTGATTTTTTTCTAAGAGTAATTTCTCTTGGGAGGGTGGTTGTACCCTCTCCCAGGACCTATGAGAAGCTACCCTGTAAAAGAGAACCATATCGGTTTAGCGGTTAAGGAGAACCTTCGGTACAAATAAACTGACAGAGAGACATACATCCTGTTATTACGTACTAAGTATATTCTATTAAATAAAGTAGTAAGTTTTTTGTCTGATTCTTAAGATTTTCATAACTACTTAATACAGTTACCGAGATGGTTTTAGGCTATTTTTCTACCATTTTGAATACAGGTTCTTGAAGGGATATGGAAAGACAGAGAAAATAGCCTACAACCTCACAATGATCATGTCGGTTCAGCAGTTAGCGAGATTCTTCGTTACAGAAAAAAAGGATTTATAGGATAAATATATAATAGGATATAGGGTTATTTTGTCTATTGCTAAAGATCTCAGAAAATACTAGTCTTTGATACAAAGTAAATCAGTGCCTCTCTGTCCAAAGCTTAAGATCTTGGTAACCACTGGACAGATTGGGTTCTAATCATCAGGGAATATATCTACTGGTCCTGTGGTAGTTTTAGGCCATTTTCTTAGAGTGTGGGAAACCCACCATCCAAAAAAAATCAACCAACCCTCAATTTATTTTTATAAACTAATGCAAATCAGCGGGGTGGGGGAACCCCCACCGCACCCTGGGGCGAAGCCTAAATGAAAAAAATAATCACAATCTTTTTTTATATTTTTTTTGGACAAATTTCCAACAAATGATTCTATAAAAGAGGGGACGAAGCCTCTAGAGGCTAGGGGCGAAGCCTCTAATCCTAGTAGAAAGTAAAAAGCTTTAAGTGTCCCTCCCCCAAAGAAAAAAAAGAAAAAAACCATCACAGGACTATTAGCTAGGTATATTCCATGAAAAGTAGAGCCCAATAGGTTCAGTGGTTACTGAGATATTAAGCTTCTGATATACAGACGGACAAGCAGACGGACAGACATCATTCTACTTTGTATTATAGATAATATACTATTTTTGTAATACTTTTTGTACAAATACAAATAAATATACAAATACTTTTATACTTATATTTGATTCTTATTCTTTAAAAACTGAAGATACCAAAAAATAAGACTTCTTAATCCTAAACTGAGCACCATATGATATCTCGGAAAATTTACCCAAGTATATAAAGAATTTGAAAAAAATTATCGTAAAATCTATTAAATGGGTAGTTGCATGAAATGCATTTAAACTTGAATTTAGTCAACTGCATATCTCTTTCTGTTCAATAGTTTAAACTAAATCTATAGGACATATATTTCAAATCCATAAATTTAAACTGTAAGTTTTAATAACATATATGCATAATTTACCTACATATTTTTGTTCTATGAAAATTTAAGATAATATTGAATTTATTTAATATAATACACCTATAGTTTTTGTTAAAATTTTCGTACAAAACATACTTAATACTTAAAAATTACTTTTCTGCTAATATTTGATTCTTATTATTTAAAAAAAAACGTAAAACGTACAAAAATACAAATTTCAAAATACGTTACGTACACATATCAAAATAACGTCCAGAACGTACACAGATTCGATGCGTAACGTACAAAACGTACAAAACATACACTCTGGCCAGTCTGCATATTACTGTAGCTCAATTTTTGGTAGTTTGACGATAATTTAAAGTTTGCATATAAAATGTAGTTTCAATAGGCAGGCTATTATTACAAAATCCTAAATATCTAGGTAGGCTACTTCTTGAAGCTGTAAAATTATAAGTAATTGATATTTTCACCTCTAGCTTTGGGAATCCTTCTCAAATATGACAAAGATTAACCTAAAACTTTAAAATTGGTCAATATTCAAAAATGCATTTTTTGGAATCTTGGAGTTTTTGCATTGGCTGGGCACATAGTGCAGCATTGATCCTTAGTATTTTCTTTCAGAATATAATAGGACACCATATATTATTAATATATTGACGAGAAAATTTATGTTTCACCATGTTTTTTTTAGGTATTTTAATTGAATTTGAAAACTATTATGAAGCTAATTCTTTACATATGCGAATACTCGTGTTATATAGATTGTAAATTAATCCATATTAGCATTAATTTAAACATACATATGAGATATAGTAAATGTGCTTTTGACTTTTTTTTAATTTTTATCATTTGACAACATGGACAATTGAAGACACTCCAAACTCAACAAAACGTTTGATAGAATTTTAACAAAAAATGGAGGACATTTTTTTACTTTTCTTCAACTTGAAGTGGTGAAGCATAAATTTTCTCGTCAATATATTATTTATTGATAGTGACCTATTATATTCTGAAAGAAAATACTCAGGATCAATGCTGGAAGGTACTTAGAATCACGTGCTCTTGTTCATGGATAGTCCTCTTTCAATCCTAAAATTAAGATTATTTCTTTCTTTCTTAATAAAGTACGTTCATAAAATTAAATAGTTTTGTTTTTAGAATAAAATTCTCTAATTTTCATTTCTCTAGCTGTCTATACAGTATATAATGTGAGGATCTAATATATCAATTTTTATACAAGTTTTAGGATTTAAAATAAAATTACTTTAAGATTTAGATATAATCCTTCAATAAAAGAAACCTGTCCGTCTGTGACAAAAAATCTTTCCAACCAATGCAATGGACTGATGAGGCTTTTCTTTTTATGGATTTTTTGTAGATAAAAAAAAATATTGAAAGTTTGGACGCTATTTACGGTACTAGTGTGGAATTAACCAATCAAAATTTAAGTTATTGAACGAACAAATAAAGTAGTTATAAAACTTTGGGTTCCAGTGCAATTAATAACCGATGTCTCCACCATCCCTGCATGTAAACATAAGTATAGCTATTGCTTAATATATATTAGAAAAGCTTCCCTATAAAGCAGAACCATTTACATGATCTTAAAGAAACATAAAATCTTTCTTTTGCCTAGCAATTGATTCTTAACAAAAAGTGGGGTGAAAGTCCTCTGAGTGTGTGTGTGTGTGTGTGTGTGTATGTGTATGTTTTGCAACCAGACAGTGAGTTAGCAATTTAAAAATGTATACTTTGTCATCTGCCATAGAGTAATATCAATAGAGTAGTAATACAAATAATCTAAAAAATCGAGTAATTACCAGGAATATGAATATGAAAAAAATTGATGTACATCCCCAATGAAAATAAACCAAATTACACCTTTTGTAGGTAGATACTCTATTCTTTTAAACCAACCACTTAAAATCAAAAAAATTTAAGCAAACGAATGAGAGAACGTTGCAAAATTTTTAAGTACTAGTATAAATAAGTCTAAGGGTGCTGTTAGGACCATTAGAAAAGTTAAATGAAATCTAAAAGTCCAAAGAACATTAATATAACAGCAATTAAGGGCAGTTAAGACCATAGATAATAATAGAGCAGTATTCTAGGTAGATAGTTTGTGCAATGAAGTAAGAATAATAGAGATGTTATCGATGTAGTTAGAGCCTTAGAGTATTAGCTAAAGAGTGTTAGGGGTGATGGTTCTAGCAGCTACTATTATAATGGTTTGGCAAGCGTTAGATTACTATAAAGTTTACTCTAAGTTTTTAAATGACTTGTAAGTACCAAGATGTATAGACATTAAACAAAGAAATAAAATAACAGAATGGACATCTAGGTACAAAAAAACATTTATCTTTTTATAATATCTTTTCTTCCGTATTCGAAAATCTAAAGGGGGGGGGCGAAAGTGACACTTTTTGAAACCAAAACTAAAAGTCAAAGGAACTCAACTAAAAAAAAGAGTTACAGGTCTGACATTTTGCATGGCAGTTGCTTTATAGGGGTACAATATGGAACTGTGAAGAAACGGCGGCTCAACCGCCGAAAACCGCCGAGAAAAGGCAACAAAAATTACGGCGGGAAACGGCGGTTTTCGGCGGTTGCGCCGCCGTTTCTTCACAGTTCCATATTGTACCCCTATAAAGCAACTGCCATGCAAAATCTCAGACCTGTAACCCTTTTTTTAGTTGAGTTCCTTTGTTGACTCTTAGTTTTGGTTTCAAAAAGTGTCACTTTCGCCCCCCCCCTTTAAATAATGTTTCCTATTCAAGAATTTAGTTGAATAATTGTGTGTGTTCAATAATATCCTTATACTAAAGTAACAGGATGTTTGTCTGTCTGTGTGTCTGTACCGAAGGATCTCGCTAACCGCTGAGCCGATCGGGTTCTCCTTAACAGGGTAGCTTCTCATAAGTCCCGGGAAGGTTTATAACTATTTTGGGGGAGGGTACCACCACCCTCCCAAGAGAAATAACAAAAAAATCGAAATTTTTTAAAATTTAGGGGAGACTTCAACGTCAAAAAAGGTGGTATCGTACATAAAAAAATTAACGCTAGTTATTGTATAAAGTAGTAAGCTTCTATTGTCTGTAGCGAAGGATCTTGCTAACAGCTCAACCGATATGGTTCTCCCTTACAATGTTGTTCTTTTAAGTCCTGTGAAGGTTTGTAGCTATTTTGGGGGAGGGTACAACCTCCCTTCTAAGAGAATTTACAACTAGGAAAAATTACCCCCCCCCATTGAAATTTATATTTTTCTTTTTAAAACTAAAATATATTATACAATTCGGTTGTCAAATTCAACCCTGCTACCCCCCCCTAGAGGCCTCTAGGGGCGTATTCGCTAGTAACTCACAGATAAATCTAAAAAAAACTTTTATATTAGTTTTTATTCACTGCCCCCAAAATTTTAGAGTTTACAATGTACAATTTTAAAGTATTGATGTTTTAAAAGATAATTTTGGCTGACTACAAATCAATTACCTTTATTTCTAACACTCCCCCCCCCCTTTCCCCTAACTTTGCAATAGCCTTACAGACGGACAGACAGGCAGGCCTAGTTTACTTTCAGTTGTGCAACCACCCACACCCTCGCACACACACACAAACAAACGGCCAACTTGCAAAATTTTGCACTGCTCTGTCGGAAAAAATTGCAAACAATCTCTCAAATGTTTTTCCATTATTCATTCTCCCCCTCCCCCCCCCCCCCATTATTTTGTCCCTCTTATCCACTTTCCTTCAGAATCTCTTTTATCTGTTTATAATCTATCACTCCCCCCCCTCCGCCTGTTACCCATCATCTTTGTATTTTAAACCTATTCCCCCCCCCCCCACCTTTTTGCTTTTTTACATTATTAATTCTTTTTCCCCTTAGCCTTAAATAACACTCACCCCTCACTCCTTCCCCATGAAAACCCTTTTAAGACTAATATTACCTCTCCCTTCCACTTTTTCTTTCCTTCCATTTGCCAAAACAATTGATAGATAATCAAATAATGAAAAGTAAACAAACAGTAAATTGCCTAAGTTGAAGTTTAATTTTTTATTGCCGAGCTACTTAAAAACACTGCATTTGTCTACTCAAATTTTTGTCTGTCCTTAAACAACTTTTTTTCAGTACTTTAATCCCCATCAATGGTTTAAGCAATATCTGCAATATAATGATCTTCCCCTCGAAAAGTGCTTTAGCATGAAAGAGGAGGGGGGGAGGGATACACACGCCCCCAAACCTTTCTTTTTGATGGATGGCATCATTAAGGTTCTTCAAGACAAAATATGAGGGATATTGCATTAGAAGAAATTGAAAAGCCCGTCAAATTTTATAATATATATTATATACATCAAATTACAGCTAAATATTTGACACTGATCAATATCATCGGATTAATGGAAATATTAATAACAGTTTTGTTATTTGTCACAGCATCATATTATAGACAGTTATCCGCTAATAGTAAAATGAAAAATTCTTAAATTAATTCCAGTTTAGTTGGCTCAACGTTTCCGAAGGCCCGAGCCAAAATAAAATCATGATTCTATGATTTTTATTTCATTATTAGTAGAAAGTCTGTAGTATGGATCAGAACCAGTTATAATACAGCGCATAATAATCGGTTTCGAAGCCAAATTGGAAAATATTTTCTCAGACGCCATATCCCTTGGATGTTATGGTTACCACCTTCTTAAAATTTTCAATACAGATAACAGAGGCTCGGCTCAAGTAGATAGACAGATGAAAAAAATGGATAGAAAGTTTTCATATCACAGCTCCAAATCAGATTTGTTTCTGTTTAAAATAAAAAGTACCCATACAGGCTTTGGTTTGGTTTCTGTAACCAATTTGGAACTAAGAGTCCCCCCCCCCCCCTCCAATCTTATGAAAAAAGGCGCCACATCAATAAAAGGGAAGGGAGGGGGGGGGGGAGGACACCCTAGCAACTGATAAGCTAAAAAAAGAGTTTGTTTTAATAATCCACAAAAAACAATAGGTAATGGTTACTAATCGCAACGTATTATAGACAGCTTTCCGCGGATATTAAAATATATTATTTTTTCTTAAAGATTGAGAACAGCAATGTTAATCCCAAGGGACGGAAGGCCCGGGTGACAAAACTGAGGAGAATTCTTTTAAAAAATTCTTTAAAATTTTAGTGAGGCAAAGGTTTTTTTAAGAGTTCACCTCTAGTATTGATTTTATAATTTTTATTTTAAAATTCGTGGAAAAGTATCTGTAATACGATGCTGATTACCGATCCTAATCATGCGGATATTAATCGGTTTCGTAGGGTCATAATTACGGAGCCTACCTGATTGATTAATTGATTGTTGGACGGGGGACTCAGCACCGCTACAACTCACAGTCGTATCACTACCCTCCTCGTCGCCGCTAGAATTTTCATCACCATCGGCGGCGGCGGTTGAGAAGTTATCCGCAGCGGCCGGGCCGGTAGCGGCTAGCAACGCCGGATTAATGTCAAAACCGAAGCTGATAGCCCCGGAAACATCGTCTTCAACGCCATTGACCACCGCCTGCGGTTCTTTACGCCGTTGGCTGTCGCCGCTTAATATGACAACTGGCGGCTTTTTAGAGCCGCTACCGCTACTGCTTGTAGAAAAGGCGGGGGAAGGTTGTTTGGAAACATTGGCAGATCTAGAACACAAGTAGTTAAATATCAAAAATTATCTAAAAAAAGATTGGTAGGTATATCAAACCAGTTTTGGGCTATTTTTATGTACGGATTTTTTAAATGATAAAGACTCACAGACATGCATAGAATAAGCTTATAGTATAATGATTTTAGATGTATACTAAATTAAAATAACTACATTTTAACCATAAAGATAATTTTCTCCTAATAAGATGAATTCAAAATTTTCTAGGTCTGTGATTAAGTATAACATAGGAGGGCAATTGTCTCTTCAAGAACCACAAAATCCAAAGTGTATGCACGAACGAGAGCAAGTGATTCTAAGCACCTTCCAGCAGTAATTCTAATTTTTTTTATGAATATACTAGGGTTATGTTTAATATCGTTTTATCAATTCTAAAACAATGAGTGTCGCCAACCATGGATTTTAATTTTTATGGAAACAAACTGAGATGTTAGGCATTTTTTGGCTGTATATCATCAAATACTTTGTCGAGTTCAAACTGCTGTGACACAAAAGGAACTTTTTCGATAAAAAATGTCAATTCAGAGCAAGGGATATTAACTTGCAATATTGTTAATAGTATTATTAGTTGTATTTTCATAATTTACAGCATTTGATTTTGGTTATGTTTTGGCGTGTTATTTTATTTGAACCTTTGATCTCAACAAAACATTTGATGAAATAACCTCGAAAAATGCTTAACATTTCAAAGTGTTATTCATAGAAAACCTTAGTGAAACTTAATTTTTTTTTTAGTTGGTATAACTATATCAAACATAACCTTAAGCTTGGTATATTCACATAAAAAATTATTTAGAATCACTGCTATAGTCTCCTTTTACTAAATACGTATATGCTTCAAGAAACAAACCGGTCGCATTAACCTTAACTAAAGTACCATCCACGTAACAATGTGTCATGATAAATAAAACACTTGGGGATATAAAAACGGGCGAAGAGACACTATGTACTAAAAATAAAACATTTATACCTATTTGTAGATGAGATTTTGTGATCCGAAGAGTTCAGAGTCCCTTGCACACAATTTATATTTGGTTTACATTTTTCTTTAGACTTATCATTCACTATCTGACTAGATGAAACTGCACCAGGGGGCGGCATGTTATACGTGGTCGAGGCATTCCCCTTGACAACTTGCTGTTTATTATTAATAGGGTTCTTATCACTAGCCATTGAATTGCACAACTTTTGTTGTTGTGTTGATGTATTAAAAGAAGTTGATGGCAGTTGTTGTTTACTATCACTGGATTGTTGTTGTTGTAACTGTTGATTACTGCAGTTGGGACACGCCACAACCGGTGGCTGTTGGGACCGCCGTAACGACGAATCGTTCGGCGGGTTAACTGGATTGTTTTGTGATGCTACTCCTACTGTAGGATTAGTTTTAACGATGTTAACATCGTTATTATCTTTGGTAACACTGATTGTAGAGTCATTAACCGCCGTATTGGCGCTATCCGCCGTCGGCAATAACGGCGGATATTCGTCCTTTAATAACGGGTTAACAATGTCTGTTTTGGCGGCCGCTGCTGCAGGAGAAATTTCGCGCAACGCTGGGAAAACTTTCTCCATTGAGTTTTGGTGATGGTTTTCACTAAAAGGTTTTAATAATAACATTAATTCAGTTTTATTTCATACTTAATAAGGCTTCATATTTACCAATTTTAGTTGAACAATATTGCTATGGTTGCGTCTAATTATCTTTATATCCTTGTTTCTTTTAAGAAAACTTTTATTAGGTAATTTTCTTTCTTGTATAATACTCTCCTACCCCAAAAAAATGTTAATTTGAATTGCAGTATGAATAAAGGGATAATGAATATCCCTCATTTAATTTGAAGATTCATTTTCAGTCCAGTACCCCCCCCCCCCCCCCCACCATTCTTTAAATGATTTTCAGGGAAGCTTAGTTCTAACGTTAAGCTGTATTAATTACCTGGTGTTGTATTGATGAGCTTGATAATGTTGAGATTGTTCTGAATGTAGCATGTGGGGGGTGGTGTCCTCTCCCACCCCTCCCTCCTCTCCAGAGCATAGGATACTGTCACCCTCCGTGGAGGAGACAGATTCCTTGGTGTGGCCAGGTGTACACTCCCTGAAAATAACAAGTTATTTAAATTGGATATAGAATGCCCGACCAACATATCGCCACCTTATATGTTAACAGGCCAAAAAATATACTTAAAGTTTTTGAGGCCACCTTTCAGAATAAAAAGGTCACAGAAAATGAACACTGTACATCCACTTGCATTGAGAATGTTGGCCATTAGTACATTTATAAACCAATACAGGGGTGTAAATTATCCCCACTGCCCCCCCCCCCCCCCAAGGAAAGAAAGGACGAAGCGGAAAGGTAAAGCAACTGAACTTGGTTGAAAAGTTTGATCTAAGAAAAGTCGTGTTTTTTTTAACAAGCTGGGTCTTTTATGTGTTCTGGCCTAACAAAATTTGGGATACATGAAATAAAAGTTGACCTGTATTGAAGATGTTCTCTGTAGACATCATGTCTCTGTTGGCCAGCCTGTTGGGTGTGTAATGCAGCCGCGTGACGGGCTATGTCTGCATAGCTCGCCTGCGGGGTGTGGCCGGAGCTTACACTGTGGGTTGGGGCAGATACCTTAAATCAAAGCAATGTTAATTACTGTTCATGCCTTCAATTTCTTTCACACCCCTTATTTAGAAATTTTCTTCCAATAAAAGGGGGGGGGGGGGGGCGTAATGACATAAGCTCTTAAACCGTGAGCAAAATGGTCTAAATATTGAGCTAGACCCTTCAATTTTGGTATATAAGCTTAGTCCTATAGGTATTACATCTAAATGGCAAAAAAATCCAAAATTTTTTATTTTTAGGTTAGGTTAGGTAAGAAAAACCCTGCGGAAATGGGGTTTTTAGGCTTTTTTTGGTCTATTTTGATGTGGAAACTTGCCTTAAATTGTTTTTTCTTAGGGTTTTAACTTAAATACACTGTATCTATTCATATGGACATTATTTAAGATGATTCAGCAAGTCGGGGACCGACCCCAGGGGGCTAGGTGGGTGGCCCGCAGGGGTTAAGTTCATTTTTCCCAATATATTTGTTGTGATACATCAAATTATAGGTTTTTTAGGTCAAGGAACTCAAATTCAGAGCTAAAATAAGCATTAGACTAATCTGAAGCTAGCCCCAGCGGGCTAGGTTGGTGGCCCGCAGGGGTTAAGTGCATTTTTTCTAATATATATCTTGTTATATATCAAACTATAGGTTTTTTAGGTCAAGAAACTCAAATTCTGAGCGAAAATTAGCATTAGACTGACCTGAAGCTAACCCCCCCGGGCTAGGTTAGTTTTCTGCAGGGCTAGAGCATTTACCTAACCTAACCTAGAAACTTACTTATATTTTTACAGGTTTCTTTCTTGAATAAACTGTGTCTATTAATGAGGACTTTATTTAAGATGATCCAGCAAGTCGGGGACCGACCCCAGCGGGCTAGGTGGGTGGCCCGCAGGGGTTAAGTGCATTTTCCCCAATATATATGTTGTGATAAATCCGATTATAGGTTTTTTAGGTCAAAGAACTCAAATTCAGAGCTGAAATAAGCATTAGACTAGCTAACCTAGAAACTTACATTTATTATTTTTTTTAGGTTTTTTTTCTAGAATAAACTGTCCATTCATGAGGACCTTATGAATAAACTGTGTCTATTAATGAAGACTTTATTTAAGATGATCCAGCAAGTCGGGGACCGACCCCAGCGGGCTAGGTGGGTGGCCCGCAGGGGTTAAGTGCATTTTCTCCAATATATATGTTGTGATAAATCCGATTATAGGTTTTTTAGGTCAAAGAACTCAAATTCAGAGCTGAAATAAGCATTAGACTAATCTGAAGCTAACCCCAGCGGGCTAGATAGGTAACCCACAGGGCTTAAGTGCATTTTACCTAACCTAACCTAGAAACTTACGTTTAATATTTTTTTTTCAAATAAACTGTCCATTCATGAGGACCTTATTTCAGATGATCCAGCAAGTCGAAGACCGACCCCAGCAGGCTAGGTGGGTGTCCCTCAGGGGTTAAGTGCATTTTTAGTAGTCATACATAAAATTATAGGTTTTTAAGATCCAGAAATTCAAAGGGGTAGTTTCACAAAATGCATTTGAACTTAATTTAGTGAACTGCATATTTTTTCCTGGTTAATTGGTTAATTCTGGAATAAACTGTGTCTATTTATTAGAACATTATTTAAGATTTAAGACCCCAGCAGGCTAGGTGCGTGGCCCGCAGGGGTTAAGTGCATTTTTAGTAGTCATACATAAAATTATAGGTTTTTAAGATCCAGAAATTCAAAGGGGTAGTTTCACAAAATGCATTTGAACTTAATTTAGTGAACTGCATATTTTTTCCTGGTTAATTGGTTAAACTACATTTATGTGGAATATATTTGAAAGAATTTAAATTTTGATAGTACAATGTTAGCGGTGGAAGAATTTAATATGCTAATAGGATACAATTTTTTAATTTAATGTATACCACATACCACGAAAAAACTAGCATCAGGTTGCTTTTGTGTTTTTATTGCTCCAAATTGACTTTAAAAACCTATAGTTTGATGTATAACAACACATTATTTGGAAAATTTACCCCTGCAGGCCACCCACCTAATCCGCGGGGGTTAGCCTTAGGTCAGTCTAATGCTAAAAATAGCTCTGAATTTGAGTTTCTTGACATAAAAAACCTATAATTTGATGTATGACAACACATACTTTAGAAAAAATGCACTACACCCCTGTGGGCCACCCACCTAGCCCGCTGGGGTCGGTCCCCAACTTACTGGATTATCTAAAATAATGTCCTCATTAATAGACACAGTTTATTCAAGGAAAAAACCAAAAAAGAATAAGTAAGTTTCTAGGTTAGGTTAGATAAAATGCACTTAAGCCCTGTGGAAAATCTACCTAGCCCGCAGGGGTTAGCTTCAGGTAAGTCTTATGCCAATTTTAGCTCTGAATTTGAGTTTCTTGACCTTAAAAACCTTTATTTTGATATATAACAAGATCTATATTGGAAATAATGCATTTAACCCCTGTGGGTCACCAACCTAGCCCGCTGGGGCTAGTTTCAGATTAGCCTTATGCTAATTCTAGCTCTGAATTTGAGTTAACTGACCTAAAAAACTTATAATTTGATGTATCGCAACATATATATTGGAAAAAATGCACTTAACCCCTGCGGGCCACCCACCTATCCCGCTGGGGTCGGTCCCCGACTTGCTGGATAATCTTAAATAAAGTCCTCATTAATAGACACAGTTTATTCAAGAAAAAAACCTGTGAAAATATAAGTAAGTTTCTAGGTTAGGTTAGGTAAATGCTCTTAAGCCCTGCAGAAAACCAACCTAGCCCGGGGGGGTTAGCTTCAAGTCAGTCTAATGCTAATTTTCGCTCAGAATTTGAGTTTCTTGACCTAAAAAACCTATAGTTTGATATATAACAAGATATATATTAGAAAAAATGCACTTAACCCCTGCGGGCCACCAACCTAGCCCGCTGGGGCTAGCTTCAGATTAGTCTAATGCTTATTTTAGCTCTGAATTTGAGTTCCTTGACCTAAAAAACCTATAAATTGATGTATCACAACAAATATATTGGGAAAAATGAACTTAACCCCTGCGGGCCACCCACCTAGCCCCCTGGGGTCGGTCCCCGACTTGC
The DNA here is from genome assembly GCF_053477335.1 of Acartia tonsa. Taxonomy (NCBI): domain Eukaryota; kingdom Metazoa; phylum Arthropoda; class Copepoda; order Calanoida; family Acartiidae; genus Acartia; species Acartia tonsa. The sequence continues at coordinate 25,341,301 of NC_137273.1, read as the reverse complement.
TGAATCATCTTAAATAATGTCCATATGAATAGATACAGTGTATTTAAGTTAAAACCCTAAGAAAAAACAATTTAAGGCAAGTTTCCACATCAAAATAGACCAAAAAAAGCCTAAAAACCCCATTTCCGCAGGGTTTTTCTTACCTAACCTAACCTAAAAATAAAAAATTTTGGATTTTTTTGCCATTTAGATGTAATACCTATAGGACTAGGCTTATATACCAAGTTTGAAGGGTCTAGCTCAATATTTAGACCATTTTGCTCACGGTTTAAGAGCTTATGTCATTACGCCCCCCCCCCCTTAAATCACATTTTTAGTTTATATAAGTTTTGTCTTAATCATGATCATCTTTTACTAGAAGAAATACCGGTAAAAATTGTTTTATTTACTGAGAAATGTCTTCTTAAAAGCGAAGCTGTCTATATATATAATTAGGGTCTTTACGTCCATCCGAACATAATGCATAGTTTTTGTCGTTAATGTAGTCCTGTTATAAGGGGGGGGGGGGAAGTTTTGACACATTTGCGTAAACGGTGATTATTGGCTTTATCTTTGGACTGAGAGGATAGGTTATTAGGGATAAAATCATTCTTATATGATGAATTTCCCCCAGATTTAAGATTTTTTGGATAGGCCTCCAGGTTCCGGAGCTCCAGGCCTCCAGGTGGTCTCTGTACAGGTAAAAATGGAATTTTTTTTTTTTTAAGAGTTAGAAGTCAGCTTATGAGACAAAATATGTATGTTTTTTCTTCAAATATGTGAATAACAATCAAAAAGAAGCATATTTTGTTTTATAAGTTAACCTCTAACTCTTCAAAAAAAAAAAATTATTTTTAATTTTTACCTGTACAGAGACCACCTGGAGGCCTGGAGCTCCGGAACCTGGAGGCCTATCGAAAAAATCTTAAATCTGGGGGAAATTCATCATATAAGAATGATTTTATCCCTAATAACCTATCCTCTCAGTCCAAAAATAAAGCCAATAATCACCGTTTACGCAAATGTGTCAGAACTTCCCCCCCCCCTTGTTTTAACGATTTCAAATTTTGCATCATGATTTCTGGATCAGTTGGGTTATGTTTTCTCTCATCTATTAAAATAATGTTCATTAAATTCTGATTTTAAAGCTTCACTTCTGTTGATCCTTATAGGCCCGTCAGTTGGTCCATCAGCCAATTTGTCCGTCTGTTTGTCTTATAAATCTACCTTAGCTCTGGTGGAGCCTACAGGCAGCGAGTGAACAGAATCATGGTCGTCCGTATCACTGGCATCGCTGGGCGGCACCGAGCAAGTCGACTTGGTGGCGGTGATAGCTTCGCCGCTCCCTCGAATTCGATTGTACCCGCGAAACGTCCAATCCTCTGATTCCTAAAACAATGGCATTAATGTTAGCGGACACTCGTTTATACAAAAAGTATCAAATTTTAAAAAGCGCAACAAAGATCTTTTTTATTCACGCGTTTCCGTATTTTTTAGTATACTCTTAGAAGCGTTTATACCTAATCAATTCTAAAACATATAATCCTATCATATAAAGTAACAAGGTTTTTTTTTGTCTGTAGCGCAAGATCTCGCTAACCGCTGAACTGGTATGGTTCTCCTTTAAAGGGTAGCTTCTGATAGGTCCTGGGAAGGTTTATAACTATTTTGGGGGAGGTTACCACCACCACCCTCCTAGGAGAAATCGCACGTAGAAAAAATTAGCCCCACCCAATTTTTTTTTTAAACTAAAATAAAAAATAGTGGAGGGTTGATCAACCCATCCCCCCCCCCCAAATAAATCTCCCCTCCCCCCGATCTAAAAAAAATTGGGTTATCGAATTCAACTCCCCCCTCCTCAAGTACCTCTAGAGGCCTATAGGGGCGTAGCCGCTAGTATAATATATAATACCTGTACTCTTAAAGGCTTTTTTGCCATCTAAACCCAAGTTATGGGGTAGTCATGCGTTACCTTTTGTTGTTGTGTATTATGGTTGTTTGTTCGTCTGGCAGGTACCTCTTCTCCCCGTACTCTGTTCTCTTCCCTAAAACAATATTCATATCTATAATACAAAGTAGAACGATGTCTCTCTGTTTGTTTGTCTGTATGTCTGTTTGTTTGTTTGTAGCGAAGGATCTCGCTAACCACTAAACCGATCAGGTTCTCCTTAACAGGGTAGCTTCTCAAAGGTCCCGGGAAGGTTTATAACTATTTTCTTGGAGGGTGGGACACCCCCAATCCCCTCAAAAAATTAAAAATACCCCCCCCCCAAAAAAAAATTTTTTTCTTTCTTTTTAAACCTAAAATTAAAATAGTGGGGTCGACTACCCCTCTCCCATAAAAAAAAAAATTTCTACCCCCCCAAAGAAATTTTTTTTCAGATATATTTTTAAAAATCTAAATTACGAAAAATTGGTTAGATCAAACCTCTTGGGGCAAAGCCCCTAGAGGCTAGGGGCGAAGCCGCTAGTTAATAATAAAATCTTAGGATAGAGCTCTAATCAAGCAACAATACAATTATTGCACTACTTAAAAACATATGTAATATTGTCAAATTCCATTGTTATTTCCTTTTGGGTGAATTCTTTTGACTTTTAGGTTAAGATTTTTAAAAAGTGCTAAAATATTCTTAAAAATTTGCTAAATTAAAAACGAAGACAAATGAAGAAAATTTGAGAAGTTTAAAAACTTAGAATTCAAGAAATACATCAATACGTCAAATAATAGGCTTATTTACAAGGACCTCTAAAAAGGCTTACCTGAAAACTGATCCAGATCCAAGGCGATTTGATCTTTCCTTTTTCTTTCCCTTCTTCTTTGTTACCTAAAATAAAATGATTCTTTAGTTTTAGGGTCGCTGCCATTTTAACGACCGGCAGAAATACAGCTGGATGTTTTTTTCCCTATAAATCATAATTATTCTTAACTAAACTACTTCTTCTTGGTATTTGACAAAGATTTTATGGAGATAGGAGAGAGGTTGGCTACAAACAACAACAAAGATTTTATGCCAACGAATTATAAGGTTTAGTGATTTCTATTAAAACTTTTTTTGTTTAAAAATCTCCCTTTCCATAATCTTTGAAGTTTAAATTACCTTTGTAAATTCCCTGCTAGTATCCAGGTCAGATCCTGCGTGTCCATCCTCCTCCAGAAGTTCACCTGGCATCAGATCCATGTCCATACTTCGCCTGGTCATGCACACACAAATTCAAGATCTGATTTTTTTGTCGCACAGCTACAATAATATAATCAGGCCTTTAAATGTCCATGTTAGTCAGTCACATCAGTCACACTGTATTTTAGATAACTGGCGGTTTCTCTCAAAGAGTATAGTCGAGCACAAAATGCCCCCTTATTTTGAAATAATATAGGGTGGTTAGGGGAAGACAGAGGATAGTTTTTCGTTCGTTTATTATATTACAAGTAAAGCTTGGCTTAATCTATGTTGTCGTCCTTGTCTTACTAATCATTTGAATGTGTGTGAACCTAGCATATAAATCCGGGGGTGGTGATTCCGCTATACTCGGTCGTGTGGTAGAGTACAGGTCGGGGGGCGGCGAACTCGCCACTGACAAGGCCTGAAAAAATGATTATTAGTGATTTTCAGAAATCTTAAAGGATAAGTCATTGGCTGATAAGTTGATTTACATCCACAATTAATAAAAAATATAAACATAACTACCCCATCAGTAAAGTATAAATATTGAGCCGACCATAAAGATTTAATTTGAGTACCCAAAGTTTTTAGACCATGAAAGAGAAAAATATTTATAAAACTTTGGGTTTTAGCATAATTAACAGTCCAATGCTTCTTCCCTCCCTAGACGAGTAATAAGTTCATGGTACCTTATTGGAAGAAGCAGAATTGTTTCCAGTGAGTTCGTGTGTGTGACAAGTGCCGCGACCACTGCTTCCTCGCCCACTAATAAAGATTATAACCATTAAAATCAAAATATATGTTAAGTAATGTAGCTCGGCACCCATAGATTTTAAGTGCAGTTTGGCTGCCGAGCCCAAATATTAATACAGCTATGAATAATGAATATTATATAAAAAAACTATTGTGCAACAGATAGTCAAAACTGTGTAATTTGTCTAAATAAAAATTCAAAAATCTGTCTTTAATAGTTATCTTTTAGTGGTTATTTAAAAAAGAAAACATGTCAAATTCCTCGTACATTTTCTCAAGCAATTTTTAATCAGTGTTATTTAATTTCATGTGAAATTTGGAAAAGGGTGGTGAAAAAACGACAACCCCACCCCAGCTTTATCTAATAACATAATAATTTCACCTTAAAAAGATTTCTAACATAATAATTTTTTATTCATTAATATTATTGTAGTTATTAATAATATGAAAGACAAATTAAAACTATTTCTTTAATATAATATTCATTAAAAAGACAGTCATGTATTAATAAATTATTTTATACATGAAATATTAACTAATCGGAAAGATTTTTATTCATTTAAAGAAAAGACTAATACAACAAATTAATCTTTACCAAAATTCAAAGAAAGGGGTTGTTGTAAAAACCCAAAATCTACAGGTATCTTAAGGAATAAGACAATGGACGATAAATTGATGCAAACCCTCAAATATGATAAATCTTGCCCCTTCTTGAAAAATGAAAGAAGGTGGTATTACTTAAAATATGTCTCACTTTTACACAAATGATTCCTTTACACTGAAAAAGAAAAAAGTATTACGTATTTAGGACCTTTTTAGTTAATACAAACTTTATTTCCCTCTTGATTAGACATTAAGCTCCTAAAGTCTGTCGTTACTTTTCATTTTAATTTTTAAAGTCTATGACTGTACATTTAAAGATTAAGATTTATCCTCACGTAAACCAGATAAATATTATGATATCAATGCAAGGGGACAAAGACCCTACAAATTTTCATTCATCACATCGTATTATAGACAGCATTCCGCGAGAAGTATAGAATTAATTAGCCCCGAGGGGGGCCGACAGCTATTGCCAACCAAACTAGTATTAATTTTATGATTTTTATTTTACCATTCGTAGAAAACTGTCTTAATATACGAAACGGTTCTAATCCAGTGGACATTAATAACTTTCGCAGTCATAATGTAAAAAAATCCCATACAATGAACTGTAATTGTTTTCGTATTTTTCTAGGAAGTTCCTTATACGCCTTAAAAAATTTTGCGAACTTAAGGGGGTTACACGTATAATTAAGATAAGAATAAATATTTATATGAATATTTTTTTATGTTCCTGTAAATTTTTACTATTACCAAATCTCTATTACATAAAAGGCAAAGTTCATTCATATTTAACATATATATGTAGAATTATTATCCATTATCATTTGTACTTTTAGCCAGTGTAGCAGAGCCGAGAGCCGTCATATTTTGCTGGAGCCGGAGCCGTAATTTTGCGTTAAAAAACAGCTCTGGACTAGATAAATAGAGAGATTTTTTGTATAAATTATAATTTGGTAACTCTGTTTTGTCATGTGCAAATGCCCTTTTTAAGATTTCAAGTCCATTTTTATCAAAAATTTAACTTTTAAAACCCTCAAAGGTAAAAAATAGACGTGGGGAAAAATTATGTAGAGTTTTTCTTGATTTTAGGTCGGAGCCGGAGCCAAATCCGGAGCTGGAGCCGCCGTCATCACAGACGGAACAGCCGCACAAAAATCAAACGGCTCCGCAACGCAGCTTTTAACTGTTAGCTGTTGAATTAGATGTTTCCCTTTTTTCAACTTATGCAATGCGCTGAATTCTGTGCATCTATCTGTCTATGTGTCCCTCTGTCCATCTATCAGTTCGTCTGTCCGTCGGTCTATCTACGCTTCTGTCCGTCTGTTACTCCAAATACCCCTCGCAGTTGAACTACCATAAGTACAACTCTGCAGTTGCACTTCTGTCTGTTTGACCGTCTATCTATTCATCTATAATTCCGTCCTAACGTCCGTCCTCTGTCAGTGTGTTAATCCATTTACCCCTCGCAGTTGAGCCTGTTGTAGAAACTCAAAAATGTCATGAACGTCTGTTTGTTTGTCCGTCCGTCTGTAAATCTATCCACCCGTCCGTCTGTCAGTCAGTCCATAAAATCAATCTAGCTGCTAACAATTGATCCCGGCGTTGTACTGTACAGCACTAAAATCTCTACGTTTGTCTGTTTGTCCGTCCACCTGTAAAACTATCCATCCGTCCGCCTGTCAGTCAGTTTGTTAATCCATTTACCTGCTAGCAGTTGATCCCGCCGTAGTACAACTCTGCACCGCACTGAAATCTGTACTCTCCTCAGTTCTTACGCTTACACCTGACTCGAGATCTAATGAATCCTTCGTCTCCAACTGAAAATAAAAAATACAGATTAGTTCTGACAGTTTTAGTAATCCATAGAGAAACAAGTGGTCCATGGAATCTTCACAAAACATTTCTGGCATTTATATTAAAAGGAAGCACTAAAAACAGCTTTTTAAGACAAAGTGTGTTATGTAATAAATGCTATTGATAATACGATAATTATAATTACCCCTTTTCTCTAGAAATATTTGGTTAAAAGTTAACGTGGCTATAAAACTTTGGGTACCAGTGCATCGCATACCTTATTTTTCTCCATGGTCGTGGACTCTGATTCTGACACTGTTTCACATCTTTCAACGGAATTCAACTTACTCAAACTTTTCCTGAAAAAAAATCACGAAGTCAGTTTATCCAGTTTCCATTGATATAAATTAGAAAAATTGTTTTCTTACTATTTCGTTTTGTAAATATACAATTTTTGCGACAACTTTAACTACAACGAAACTGTAAATTTTCGTTAATTAAAAAAGATTCCAATTCTCGGATGTGCTAGAACCTGTGACACAGTTTAAGTGACTAATATTCTATGAATGACCTATGAGGGATACCAAGAACTGTTACAAAATAATAGGATACATAATATTTTTACGTAAAGGTGTCATTAATTTTAATGTATTACTCATTAACACAATTATCTTTTTTTTTATTATTAACGACAGTTTTACTTACTTTGCTGTTAAAGACTCCTTGTCTGCAGATTTCTCCTTTTTCTTTCTCTTAGTGTCCCCGTTGTCATCCTTCTTTGCATTCTTTTTGTTCTTGTCCGCCTTGCTCTCTTTGTCCGTGGATTTTCTGTTCTTTCTGTTTGTATTTTCTGAGTCCTCGCCTGAAAGAGACAAGATTAATTTTCATGAAAACTTGTGAGAACATAAAAAAATCAGCTATCTTACCACCCAATGACAAAAAACAAAATTACCACTTCTGTAGATTAAAGTATTGATTAAAATTTTTTGAAACTATAACCTTGGAACAAATCAGCCAGAATACTATATTTGTTTTGTAATAAAAACCAATAAGATAAAATATCATAAAACTTTGTGTAACATTGTAATTTACATTCCAATAATCCTTTCCCTCCTCGTGCAAAATCAGAACGAGCAAAATTAAATTTTATTGGTCTTAAATCCGAATGAAAAACGGATAAGATAAACTAAATACAGACTGGCCAGCCAATTTTGAAAATAAAAAACGTACAAAACGTACACAAAAAAATACGTTACGTACATAAAAAAAGTAAAAAAACGTACAAAACGTACATTCCTAATAAAAATGATGTTTATATTTTCCTAGTTACCTATTATCAAAACATTTAAGTCTACTAGCGGAGAAACACCATAACGGACCATAGCGGACTAACAGACACAAGATATCCTATTACTTTATTAAAGAGAACTAGCGCCTACGCTCCTAAAGACATCTAGGGGCACTTGAGAAGGGGAGGGTTGAATTCAATAACCCAATTTTTTTATTTTAGATTTAAAAAGAAAAAGTAAAAACATGGATAAAAACATACATAAGTAGCGAAGCTAAAGTTTTATATAGACATCTGGAAAAATTTAACTATAAAAAATCAGTGAGCAATTAAAGTTCTTTTTTGGGGGGAGGAGGTAATTTTTTTCTAAAGTCGATTTCTCTTGGAAGGGTGGATGGTGATACTCTTCCCCAAAATAGTTATAAAACTTCCAAGAACCTATGAGAAGCTATCCTGTTAAGGAGAACCATATCGGTTCAGCGGTTAGCGAGATCCTTTGGTACAAATAAACAGACATCCTGTTATCTATAATACAAAGTAGAACGATGTCTGTCCCTTAAGATCTCGGTAACCACTGAACCGATTGGATTCTACTCTTCAGGGTATATACCTATTGGTCCTGTGGTGGTTTTAAGCTTTTTTTGGGGGCCACCCCCCCAAAAAACAAAAAAAATCAACCCCCCATTTTTTTTTTAGGAGATATCCTTGGTCCTTTTTTTTTGTAGGAGATATCCTTAGTCCTTTGTAGAAGATTTCTTTTGTAGAAGATTTCCTTTGTGGAAGATTTCCTTTGTAAAAGATTTCCTTGGTCCTTATTTTTTTTTTTTTACGAATTTCACCTTACACTTTTTTGATCACCTCTTGGGGCAAAGCCCCTAGAGGCTAGGGGCGAAGCCGCTAGTTATGTACAAAGTATATCCTATTATAAGGACCAGCGACTACGCCCTTAGAGGCCTCTAGAGAAACTTGATTAAGGGGGAGTTGAATTCAAACACCCAATTTTATATTTTTAGTAGCGAAGCTACTCTATAATTCACAATGTCCGTCCGTCTGTCCGTCCGTAATTAATGAATTGGGGGCTCCTATAAAAGATAGAGAGCTGAAATTTTTTGACAACATTCCCATCATTAAGGAGCACAATTAACTATAAAACATCAATTGCGGTCGGACTGCTTTTTAGCAGGTTTTAGGCTATTTTTTATATTTTCCAAATTTTCCCCATATCTTTGGTGTTTATGGTCCGATTTTCAAAATTTTTTCAGTTAAAGATATCAAAATTAAATTTCCCGTCAATTGAAGAAAACAACAATGACGGTCAGACTGCCTTTTTGCAGGTTTTTTGGCTATTTTTCACATTTTTCCCCATATCTTTGGTGTTTATGGTCCGATTTTCGAAATTTTTTCAGTTAAAGATATCAAAATTAAATTTCCTGTCATTTGAAGAAAACAACAATGACTGTCAGACTGCCTTTTTGCAGGTTTTTGGCTATTTTTGTATTTATCACATATTTACCCACATCTTTGGTGTTTATAGTCCAATTTTCAAAAAATTTTCATTTAAAGATATTAACATTAAATTTCTGGTGTTTTAAGAAAAGAAACAATGGCGGCCAAACTGCCTTTTAGCAGGTTTTTGGCTATTTTTATATGTTTGACATATTTCCCCATATCTTTGGTATTTTTGGTCCAATTTTAAAACTTTTTTGCATTAACAGTTTCAATTTTTTTTCCCCCATTGTTATGTGCATCTAGTATGTAATTTACTTTAACCGTCTTCATCATACAAAATAAAACAAGGTTTTGTGTTTATTTTCTCCAATAAATCTATTCTTGATTTTAATAAATACACTTTAAATCTACTTCTACGTATTCCCATCCACAATTTTTTGTGCTTCGCTACTTATGGATGTTGTCATCCTTGTTTATTTAAAAATAAAAAGTAAAACACAAGGATGACAACATCCTTAAGTAGCTAAGCTCAAAAGTTATGGATGGAAATCTGGGAAAATAAATAAACTAGGCATAGAGTAGTGTCATAAAAAAAAACATTTAACTTATTCAAATAAATCACAAAACCTTTTTAAAAATATATAATAACGTGAAAATCTAGGAATAAATTCAGCCCCCCAACCAATAATCAAATCTCAATGAAACAAAGTGGAAGTATTGAGAATAAAAACTTATACAATCCCTGAAAATTACAACCATCCATCAAGAAAATGAGTAGAGAAAATCATAAAAACCTATACATCTAGGAATCGATCTAGCACTGCAACAAATAGACAAACCTTAAAGAAACTTTTTGAAAATATGTAGAATGTGAATTTATCTATTTCCTGAAAATTTTAGCCGTCTATCTTGAATAGGAGTCGAGAAAATCACAAAAACTTGAAAATCTAGGAATAGATCTGGTACCCCAACCAAAAGGTAAATCTCAATGAAAATATGTAGGATGTGAACTTATTTAATCAAAAAACAAGAGCCAAGAAAATCACGTTTCTCCGATGGCATAACGGACTGAGAAAGTATTTATAGAGTAGCTTCGCTAATAATTTTTCTAGTGAGAAGGGGGGGGGGGTGAATTAGACCACCCCCATTTCTGTTTTCAATTTTAAAAAGAAAGAAAAAATAGGGGAAGGGTGGTTATTTTTTTCTAAGAGTGATTTCTCTTGGGAGGGTGGTTGTACCCTCTCCCAGAACCTATAAGAAGCTACCCTGTAAAGGAGAACCATATCGGTTGAGAGAGAGCCTTCGGTACAAACAAACAATTAGACAGACATACATCCTGTTATTACGTACTAAGTATATCCTATTATATAAAGTAGTAAGTTTTTTGTTTGATGCTTAAGATTTTCATTACTTCTGAACCGATTGATTTCAATTTCAGGGAAACTTCACTCATTTACCGAGATGGTTTTAGGCTATTTTTCTACCATTTTGAATACAGGTTCTCGAAGGGATATGGAAGGACAGAGAAAATAGCCTACAACCTCTCCCAGATCATGTCGGTTCAGCAGTTAACGAGATTCTTCGCTACAGAAAAAAAAAGGATTTAGAGGATTATACATATCCTAATATATAAAGTGTTTTATGCTTTTTTGTCTGTAACGAAAGATCTAGCTAACCGCTGAACCGATATGGTTCTCCTTTACAGTAAAGCTTCTTACATACCCTGAGATGGTTTTAGGCTATTCGTTTTTAGAAATAAGTCTGGGTATGGTTTTAGGCTATTTTTCTGACATTTCATATTCCTTCGAATATATAGCCCCTAGATGCTAGGGGCGCAGCCGCTAGTAATAGGATATAGGGTTATTTTGTCTAATGCTAAAGATCTCAGAAAATACTAGTCTTTAATACAAAGTAAAACAATGTCTGTCTGTCTGAAGCTTAAGATCTTGGTAATAGCTGAACAGATTCGGTTTTACTCTTCAGGGAATATGAGTGTGGAAAACCCAACCCCCCAAGAAAACAACCACCCCTTAATTTATTTTTGTAAACTAATGCAAATAAGCTGGGTGGGGCCTAAATGAAAAAAAATCATCACAATATCTTTTTTTCGTTTTTTTACTAATTATGAACAAACGATCCTATGAAGGAGGGAACAAATCCTCTAGAGGATAGGGGCGAAGCCGCTAATCCTAGTAGTAAGTAAAAAGCTTTAAGTGTCCCACCCCCCAAGAAAATAGCTTAAAAATATTCCCTGAAGAGTAGAACCTAATAGGTTCAGTGGTTACTGAGATCTTAAGCTTCAAAAAGACAGACGGACAAACAAACAGACAGACATCATTCTACTTTGTATTATAGATAATATACTATTTTCGTAATACTTTTTATACAAATACAAATACTTTTATACTTATATTTGATTCTTATTCTTTAAAAACTGAAGATACCAAAAAATAAGACTTCTTAATCCTAAACTGAACACCATATAATATCTCGGAAAATTTACCTAAGTAGATATATAAAGAATTTGAAAAAAATTATTGTAAAATCTAGTGATGGGAATCCGGATCCGGAATCCGAATCCGGAATCCGCCCAATTTTCGGCCAATTTTGGAATCCGAATCCGGAATCCGTTTTTTATAGCGGATTCCGGATTCTAAATTGGTAGGCTAAAATTACCGTCTTTTTTCTTACAACTCCCTCTGTTTGAAGGCAAAGATCAAAAAAAAAAATTCTACATAACAAATTTTAATAATTACTAATGTGATGTAAATGTTTTAGTTATGTTGGAAGTCAACACTTTAAACAAATCAAGGCTTCAACCAAGTAACGTAGTGATAAATTAACGAAAAAAGCTATCCCTCTGTGACGGACGGCCTTTTAAAATACTGCTAGAATCCGGAATCCGAATCCGGAATCCGCCAAAAATAAGAATCCGGAATCCGCAAGAATCCGTCACTTTTTTTAACGGATTCCTTCAGAATCCGGAATCCGAATCCGGCCCAAAAATTCGACGGATTCCCATCCCTAGTAAAATCTATTACAGGTTAGTTGCACAAAGTGCATTTAGACTTGAAATTAGTCAACTGCATATCATTTTCTGTTCAATTCTTTAAACTATATCTATAAAACACATATTTCAAATCCATAAATTTAAACTATAAGTTCTAAAAACATACATATATTACATATTTTACCTACATATTTTTGTTCTATGAAAATTTAAGATATTATTGAATTTATCTATAATACAAAGTAGCTTGATGTCTGTCCGTCTGTCCGTCTGTCCGTCTGTCTGTCTGTCTGTCCCTTAAGATCTCGGTAACCACTGAACCGATTGGATTCTACTCTTTAGGGTATATACCTATTGGTCCTGTGGTGGTTTTAAGCTATTTTCTTGGGGGATGGGACACCTAACCCCCCCAAAAACAAAACAAAATCACCCCTATTTTTTTTTTTTTTTTTTTTTGTAAGAAATATTCTTGGTCCTTTGTAGGAGAAATCCTTTGTGGAGGATTTCCTTTGTGGAATATTTTTTTTTACAAATTTCACCTTACACTTTTTTACCATCTCTTGGGGCTTCGCCCCTAGAGGCTAGGGGCGAAGCCGCTAGTTTTTTATAATACACCTATAGTTTTTGTTAAAATTTTCGTACAAAACATACAAATTACTTTTCTGCTAATATTTGATTCTTATTTTAAAAAAAAAACGTAAAACGTACAAAAATACAAATTTCAAAATACGTTACGTACACATATCAAAATAACGTCCAGAACGTACACAGATTCGATGCGTAACGTACAAAACGTACAAAACGTACACTCTGGCCAGTCTGTAAATATCAAACAGTCAGTAGCCCCAAATAAAACATACTATGTGGAAAGTTTGAAAGTATACCTAAAAATTGAAGTATAGAGTCCATATCTTCGTTTCCGCGGAAACCTTCAATTTCCTCAGATTTCTTCACATTCTTATCCTCCTCCTAGAAACAAAACAACAAGGATGGCGACATTTCATAACAAAAGATTGTATCTAGTGCAATTCCAGGTAAAATGTTCCTGGTAACGATTATCTCTAAAAATCTGTGAACGAACTATGTAATTGTAATTGCGAAAATCGATCTAGTTCATATCCACTGTTATTTTTAATGGCGCAGCTACTCTTTAATCATGGTGTTTTTATTTTTTTAATTTAGATACGCTCCAATATATGGTGATTTAAAATTAAGCTTTGTTTAAACATTGCATTAACTGAACGTTTCGATTAGATTTTCTGTGTTAGCCTTTAGATTTCTTAGCTACTAATAAATAAATCAAAATACCTTTTTTCTTCGTAATTTTTTGGCTTTGGTAGCTTTATCTGAGGGTGTGGTGGTGTGATTCATTGTCGGTTCCACTTGTTGGGTCTGAATATTAATTAAATAAATAATTTTTTTTTCTGCAATTGTAATTGACGCGTACAGTAAATTAAAAAGAAAATTTTTCGTTTACCTAGTACCAATACAAAGTTGTCCACGGACAAAAAAATATATCTTTCTTTCTTCTTTTTTTATATTGACAATTTTTTTTCCTCAAAAATACGATTAATTTCATTGGATCAATGATATTTGACATGAATTCACATCACATAAATCCATTTTAAATAAAACATTTGTTTTAAAATCACTTTAAAACTTGTATCATTTAACTTTTAAAATGTCTTAATAAACTTTCCAGTAATATTTATAGTTGTTTCACTAAAATTGAACCTATAGATCTTTAATTTAGTAAAGATTTCATATCTTTCCATTAAATGGCTTTTACCCATTCCGGTTTTAAAGGGATAGTTTCACGAAGTGCATTTAAAAAGAAATAGTGAACTGTAAGTTTTTTCTATTTTAAATAACGTAGTAGTGCATAATATAAAGTTATTGATTAAAATTAAAAGATTTGACCAGGGATTTTCCTTAAAAAATGAGTTTTTGAACTTCGTTGCATGTTATATATGGCAAAAACTTTTTTGTCATAAATACAACTTTAGATAGCATTTACTAGTTCTTAGAACTATTTATACAACAAAATACACATAACAACAAAGAATGACCAATAAAATATTTAGTAGGTATAGTACTTAGAGTAGTGATCTTTTTATATGTCTTAGTAAAATATATTAGGCATTAGATAGATATGATTGTGATAAAGAATTTTAACATTGACCTGACCGAACTGTTTTTATTTGACAATATCTAAAAAAGTTAGTGATTTGCAACATATAGGTTTTTTTTTTAATGCAACCATCTCGTAATCAGTGATTAAATGGAACTTAGAATTCGAATTTCGATCTGAAATTTTTCATGGGTAATCCTTGGTAGGTCTATTTTCCCTAAATCGAACAAAAAGTTGGAAAAGCAACGGCTGGCGGCTCAGCCGTTTAGCCGCATTTTGCCTATTTTCAGGGCAAATTCATCATTAATTACGTAGGAATCAACTTTTTAAAACATATTTTGGTTTAATTCATGTAAAATGATAGCAATAGCCATTTTCAAAGTTTCTAGTACCAACAGCAACCGGCTAGAACCGTTTTATAAGGTTCTTGAGCAAAAAGAGTATTATGTTGAGAGAGGTTTCGTGACTAATTTGCTTTTAAGAGACCCAAAAAATGGAAAAACGGCTGAGCCGCCAGCAGTTAGCCGTTACTTTTCCAACTTTTTGTTCGAATTAGGGAATTTAGACCTACCAAGGATTATTCATGCAAAATTTCAGAACAAAATTCGAATTCTAAGTGCCATTTAATCATTGATTACGAGATGGTTGCATTAAACCCCCCCCCCCTTACATGAGAATGGTTTTATATATATATATATGTTGTATGTATAGTTGGTATTTCCGCGTGAGATAATGTGTATATTGTAAGTAAACCGGACGGTTTTCTTTATTTTTTCAAAAGAATCTATTGAAAACCTGTTCTATAATGAACCGGACGTTATTTTTTATGTTTTTTTAGTAACTTGTCCCAAGGGGAACCCCTGTTCAATTTTTTTATAACTCTTGTGAAATATGTGGAAAAAGATTCTCAGATATTGGTGTTTTGGCTATACATATTTGGAAAAAAATAGACCATTCTCATGTAATTTATGTGGCAAATCACTTTAACTTTTTTAGATATTGTCAAATAAAAAAAGTTTGGTCTGGTCAATGTTAAAAATTCTTTAACATATAATCATATCTATCCAATGCCTAATATATTCTACTAAGACATATAAAAGTTCACTACTCTAAGTACCTTAACTCTTTAAATACACTTCGTAGAACTATCCCTTTAAGAATTGGGATGGTAGTCAGGGGCGTCCAAGCTTTTTATTTTGGGGGGGGTAAAAATTTTTCAGGGGGGGGGGTAATTCGTGTTTGGGGGGGGGTAAAATGGCCCCCCCCCCCAAATTTACCCCAGTGGTAAAATTTTTGAGGGGGGGTAATTTAAATTTTATTAATATATAGTATCAAAAATGCGCGCGAAGCGCGCAAAAATTTTTTTATTAGAGATTTTTTATTTTGGGGGGGGGGGGTATTTACCCCCCTCCAAAAATGTTTGGGGGGGGGTAAATACCCTCCTAAATGGTTGGGGGTGCCTACGGCACCCCCAGGGTAGGGGTAAATTTTGAATGGGGGGGGTAATCGCCCCATTACCACCCCCCTTGGACGCCTATGATGGTAGTGTTCTAATTTACTCCACTCCCCCTTCTCCCCAAAGAGAAAAAAACTGTTTGTTTACCTGGGTTTTGTTAACCCTGATTATTATTAATTCCGCCATGGTTGAAACAAGAATGAATCTTTAGGAATCATTATTTTGGAACATTTTTTTCAATGAATTTAAAAGATTTTAAATCTTCTAATTGGAACATTTTTTATGAAAAAATATATTTGAAAGATTTTTTTCATAAAAAATATAGGTAGGTATGTAAGTGTAACTTTATGCTAAATGCTCCTTTATGTCAAGTGTAATTTTAAGTCAAGTATACCTTTATTTGAAATGTTTATGTTAAGTAGGTATACCTAGATGTCAAATGTATTTGTATGTCAAGTGTACATTTATGTCAAATTATACTTTATAAAAAATATTTTATGTTAAGTGATTTTTGTCAAATATTACTGATCCATTTAATTTTATAAAACAGCCGTGTTTAAGGGTAAAAATACCTCTTATTTTTCAAGGCGAAAAAAATCATTTGTACTTTTTACATTTTGGAAATAAGTGATTGATTGATAATACCTGTGGTAGAGATGGGACTGTAAGTTTCTGACGTTGAAATACTGGAGTATGTCTGAAAAAATAAGATTTTAAGATTATTATTATTTGAAAACAACATGGATTACAAACAAATAGAAAAAAGAAAGATAAACCACAAGTTCTTATTATGAACAGATCTTGCAGTGATTTCCATCAAAGTGCATATCGAGCACTGAAGCCACCCCCAACAATTATTTTTAAAATAAATTGTGAATATGTTGGGGGGAGGGAGGTTCCCTAACCAATGCATAACATCTACATTATACCTAGGGGTAAATTACAGGGATCTAATAAAGGGATAGAACAATGGCAGATAAATTGAGTATATTCTCAATTATGATACAAAATTACCCCTTCTGTAGATTAAAATTAGTGGTTGAAACGTTTGAACACTAAACTTAATAAACTAACCAATGAAAATTTAGTAAAAGTCGCCAAATCCAATAAAAAAAAAGTTATTTTAAAACTTTTGGGACTAGTGTAATAAACAGCCCATCGTCCCCCCTCTCTCTGGGTAGAATATACTAGTACTCAGGTTAGATTAAATTATCGTCCATTGTCTTATCCCCTAAGATCCCTGTTGTGATGAATCAGTACCTGTAAATTGAGAAAGGTCTGATGTTTGGTTCCATGATAGGAAACATACTGTTATTGTGACTGGTAGGGTTTCCATTCTCATCCAATTTTTCATCCTAAACAAAACATTGAAGGTTAATTCTAACAATAAAAATAATCTACAATCCTTTCTTCCCTCCAATAATTAAAAGCTAAGGCAATATTTCAAATTGAAGCAATGGAGGAACTGGTAAAAATGGATGTAGAATTACTTGGATAATATCGTCAATTTATGTTGCTAACATGGACATCATTTATTAGTCAGTTTGTTCATCCAGTGAATGGGGAGTGGATGGGAGGGATCGCTATTTTAGGCAGCTACAAGTTTTACTTTATTAGAGTATATGATAATCTGGTGAAAGATCTAAGAAATAATAAATCCATTTTGGTAATTCCTCATTCATTTTCCAATCCCTGACTTGGTAGGATAATTATTAGGACAACATGAATTCTTATCAACTACCTAGTTAAATAGATAATAAATAGCTTCGCTGGTATTAGAAATTATTATCCTTGTTTAAATATCCTGGAATATCCCAGCAGGGTGATTAGTCAACCTCTATATTTGCCCCTCTTTACTAATATGGTACGTAAGTAAATTAGTATTGAGCTTCGCTGGTATCAAAAGATCCTGTCCTATAGATTGGAGTTAGGTAGGTTGTAAGAGCTAAGGAGTAGTCCCCGCAGGGTTACGTGACCTACCTCTCTATCGCCCCTGTCACTATCTGTGATGGAGCGGACACTGGACCAGTCAGACTGCATCTCAATACCCTCATCTGCCACGTGACTCGTCACACCACCCACGTTGGTTCGACCCCTGAAAATATTCATTTTTAGTTAGATAAAAATAACTGACTAAACAATCATCTAACAAAAATGATAGATAAATACACCTTCCCCAAAAACTAAGTTTCAGCCTCTAGGGGCGCTTACAAAAATGGAATTAATCATATTACTTTTTATTTCACTATCTGCGGTATATTATATTACTGTCAAAAATACGATGCGAGAAAAAAACTAATATCAAATCAGATTAATAGTCAAAAGCAGTGTTTCGGAGCCAGAGCCGGGAGCAGCAACATTTTTGGTGGAGCCGGGGCCGTATTTTTCGTTAAAAACGGATCCGGCTCCAGATTAGCTAAAAATGATTTTTTAAAAGTAATATTATAATTTGGCAACGATCTATTTCCATATAATAAACTGAAAAACTATTGTTACTTAACAAATAGACACACATCCTTCTACTTTGATATAGCTTTAATCAAATAAAAGCTAAATATTTTATATTATTTATTTTTTTTTTATCAAATTCAATAATGAACAAAAATTGATATATCAATTTCAAGGTTGGAGCCGGAGCCGTTTTTCCAGATACGGCTCCGCGGAACCGGAGCCGCATCAAAATTAAACGGCTCCTTTAATTCTATTTTGAAATCTCCAACTCAGTGAACAAAGCATAACACAAAAAAAAATTTTTCACTGTAAAGTTTGTCCCTTTCCCAGATTTTTATAAATCGATATGGCAAATTAAATGCTAAGATGCTAGCTAAGCTGGTAAATGTCAAATTCAATAGTACATCCTAAAATTCAATGAAGGAAGAAGATACTTAAACAAAATAAAATATTCTCAGTATTGTAATATCTCCCGCTTTGTCCCACACAAACTCTCGAACATCTGTATAGACCATTCCCAGTGTACACCCAAAATCCAACCATACATACACCTAGTGTCATTTGAGCATAATTTTATCAAAAATATAGGAATGAAGTTTAAAGGTGTATACATTGTCAATATTAAACTATACGTCCTGTCCTCATCATAAATTTTGTTTTAACCACAAAAACATAACAAGTTTTAATATTGATTAAAATCGAAGAATTTCTATTACTGTCATTGATACTAAAGAAGATTTATTATTCACATTTTTAGGTCAAAGTCGAGAATACGATGAAAGATAATTTTTTTATTGTTAAGTTTATAATCTTTAGAAATGGTAAGGCATTTTTGACAATTATTGGGTCTTGGTCATATTAGTTTATTTGTGCTCGCTGTAATATGTTTTGCAAGCCATGGAGCTTAAGGGATAAGATAATGGATGACAAATTGCTTTAAAACTAAAAGTTTGACTATCAGTGTAATTTACAGTCTAATATCCCCTTACTCACGGGCTACAAACCGTTTAGTGGTTCAAATGTGGTCTTTTAAATGTGGGAAATATATTTCCTTCGTATTTCCAACTTGATCCTGTCTTTATCTTAGGAATTAAATGCTAAAATAAACGTCGAATGCTATTAAAAAGTACACTGGTGCATTATTTATTATGAAACTTTTTTTATCGATTCTGAAAATATTTTAACTATAATTACCTAGATTTTTGCAGTTTAGGAAAAGGTTAAAAAATATTTCCAACAAGAAACTTTCACGAAACAAAACAATAAGCTATAATACAGTCCTAACTAAAGATTAACTCGTTCCACAAGAGTAAGTTTTTAACTCTTTGATTTTGAAGATAAAGCAATTATCAAACGCCTTTGTTAAGTCAAAGATTCATCAAATAAAACAATTTGCCACCTACAGAATAATGACTTGTAAGTATGATTTTAAAAGTTAAAGAAATTAGAATAAATCTATTCTTCCTAAATAGATTCTTGAGTCAAGTTTTTACTAATTGGTGAGAAGATTAATTTTTAAAAAATTTTCTATGCCTTTGAGTAGTTTTAGTCCTTGGGGTAGATGGTTCGATTCGACCTTTTTCTTTACCTGCTTTCCATGCGATGTCTTGCTTGAAGCAAAGGATTTGTTTCATCATACTCTGTGTATTCAACTCTGTTCTCCATATCAACCATCTCAATTTCCTCAACCTTAATATTAACATTTTATCAACTATCAACCCATCAACAAATTACCGACTATCTACCAAACAAAATGACAGCATTTATTACCTCTTATTAACGATCTACTGATGACAATCTCATAGCATAATTATTATCTTTTTATTCATAAGAAATTTATTTCTTCTATTATAATGTTAATTTTTCTATTAACCATCCACCCAGCTACCTAGTTATATTTTAAGCTTAGACTATTTACCCATATATGACCTAAGTATTAACATCCCCTACATAAAGGCATTACCTATCCAAATTCCACCCCCCCCCCTTTAACATCCTTTTTTTGCCAAGCATTTTTAGATTTTTGCTCAGGAAGGTTGCGTGATTGTGTTACCTCAGTTTTATTACTGTCAGTATCATCAGTGTTCTCAATATCAATACACGTGTCTCCGCCACCAGTACCAGTTCTGTACTCCCTACAGCCAATCACAGGTTTACAAAGTTATAATTTAACATTTCTAACGGTTTCCTTTAAATTTCGTCTGGACAAAAAAGTATTTCTTATAACTTTTTTTAGAGAAAGGGCACTGCAGAGTTAGAGTCACGTATTTGGGCTAGAAATAGTTTTTCCCCTTAAATTAAAAAAAAATGAGAGGGATGGGGGGATTAAGTAATATACAAAACTTTAGACTCTAAACCCAACAGATGTAACTTGTTTATGTTTATTATTTAATTGTAAAACCATGCCTAGCAAAATCTCTGGTTTCAAGCCTCCGAATAATTGAGTCGGAATTGGAGTGTAACAACTCCCCGGGCACTCGCTCTTCACACATCATCTAAACAAAACAAAATCATTATTTTCTACCATGTACTTATAAAAATATGATAATCTGAAGTGTTTAATGTTTCGTGTCGTACGCAATATAAAAGAAGAAAAATGCGCAAAATGGTACATTTCTTAAAATTCTGTAGTATTTAGACCAACAAAGGGGGGGGGGGGGGGGGCGAAAGTGACACTTTTTGAAACCAAAACTAAAATTTAACAAAGAAACTCAACTAAAAAAAGAGTTACAGGTCTGAGATTTTGCATGGCAGTTGCTTTATAGGGGTACAATATGGAACTGTGAAGAAACGGCGGCGCAACCGCCGAAAACCGCCGTTTCCCGCCGAATTTTTTTTTGCCTTTTCTCGGCGGTTTTCGGCGGTTGCGCCGCCTTTTCTTCACAGTTCCATATTGTACCCCTTTAAAGCAACTGCCATGCAAAATGTCAGACCTGTAACTCTTTTTTTTAGTTGAGTTCCTTTGACTTTTAGTTTTGGTTTCAAAAAGTGTCACTTTCGCCCCCCCCCCCCTTTTGCTAAATGAATCATATGTACTATACATACATTACAATACAGACAACCAACCCTTGATTTTCTGACATGTTATGCCAGTTTTATTGGTGAATCATTATTACTATAATTGTCACGCGTAATACAAAAAAAACTACAATGAGCAATTTTAATCATACATGTGTTTTTCAGCTAGGTATCATTAGTATTCTTTAAACAAAACTTTAATGTAGCAGGTGAAAATGACAAGAAAAGAATTCTAATAAAGATTTAAATGAAAAATGTGAGTCTGTTTATCCAACCACTAGCCTCCAAAAAAATAGACAATTTTTCTTTAAAAAAATGATTTTTTATATTGTGATTTCTGTAAAAGCAAGATATATTATAGAATAGAATAGTTATTTCTCGCATCGTATTATAAATAGCTTCCTGCGGATATAGAATGTAAAATTATAAAATTAAAACCAGTTTTTTTTTAACCCCGAGGTGCCGAAGGCACGAGCTAAAAAACTGGTTTTAATCTTATGATTGTACATTTTTATATTCATAGAAAGCTGGATATAATACGATGCTAACCATAGTTTTTTCGTATGAATGAGAACCGGTTCCTATCCACCGGATTCGTATGTATACGAGAAAATTATTTACTTAATATTTCAATCAATTCTCTTATACTTAGAGTTATTAAAAAATAATTTTTAACAAAGTCATTGTGATCCTTGTTCTATTAGATATAAATAAAATCAGTAATAGATATAGAAAGTTGAAACCATGGATGAAAAATCTGCCAAAAAATTTCATCTTAATATATATCCTTGTGCCCTAGAGCCCAGGGTGTGCATTCACTTCCGCATACTGTCACATACTCATGATGTTATATTACCAACTAGCGGCCACGCTCCTAGAGGCCTATAGTGGCACTTCAAATGTTTTATTTTATATTTAAATATGTCTATGTTGCGTTTGACGTTTATGTTTCGTTAAACTCTCTTTGTTAAATCGAGAAAATTTTATTTCTCGTGATTTCTCTTGGGAGGGTGGTGGTACCCTCCCCCAAAATAGTTATAAACCTTTACGGGACCTATGAGAATCTACCCTTTCAAGGAAAACCCGATCGATTCAGCGGTTAGCGACTTCGGTAGAAACAAACACACAAACATACAGACACACAAACAGACATCCTGTTACTTTAGTATAAGGATAAGACACAATAGAAAATAAATAAGATGCAATGCTTTATGAGAACACTATCAGCTGCTTTCCTAGCATCTAGGAGCTCTTTATTCCTATGACAAAGGAAAGAAGAAAATTGGCCTAAAACCATGTTTATTATAAAAATCAAATAGCCTAAAACGATCAAGAGACCTGTAAAAAGCTTCCATAAAATGGAGAACTCAATCTGTTCAGTAAGGGGGGAGGGGGATTTAATGCAACCATCTCGTAATCAATGCAGGGAGTAAGGGAGGGGACAATGGGCAATTAATTCAATTTAAGAGTTTTTGAAGAAAGGCCATGAAAACCAGAATAATCCCGAAAATATGGTGGAAATTGTAAAGTGATTGTTGATTAAATCTAGAAAACCATAAACTAAGAAAAAAGTTCCAAGAAAAAAAGCAATCATTTGAAAATAAGATTACCAGTATTACAGACTGACATAACCATTCTGTAAATAATTACTAGAAATATCTCCCTGGATCTCTTTAGATGACAGGGAAAGAGAAAAGAGATTTGGGGGCAAGTGATGTGAACACGGAAAAAAGGGGCAGGCAGGCGTGTAGCTGGATGGGCAAGTATATGACCCGCACGCCTTTCTGCCCCTTTTTATCCTGTTTATTTCCCCCACCTGCCTTCTCCATTTCCCTTTCTCGTCTACTTTTAAAAAGGAGGTGGGGATGAAGGGAGTGAAATATAGTATGGGAGGGGGGCCGTGTATTTATATTTGAACTACTCTCTGTCTGCAAAACTATATATATTCAAAACTAACATAGCGTGTAACGGCATTTCTTGCGCAAGTCCCCAAACTCAGTCAGAAACTGCTAAATTCTTGCACATTCCCTTTAAGCCAGTCCCCAAAGTCTGAGACTCCTAAAGATTGAATATTCGATCCATTGTCCCCTCCCTTACTCCCTGTAATCAATGAGTAAATAGCACTTTCAATTCGAACTTTTTGTTCGATTTAGGGAAAATAGACCTTCCAAGGATTACTTATGCAAAATTTCAGATGGAAATTCGAATTCTAAGTGCCATTTACTCATTGATTACGAGATGGTTGCATTAACCCCCCCCCTTATCGAAATCTTAAGCTGCAGATAAATAAAAACTTACAACTTTATATAATAGGATAGCAACTAAAACAGTGTTGGATATTTTTTAATAATATGCTCTTAAAATAATTTGCTTATGTTATTCCTTCATGTGCAGAAGTGAATGTACACCAAAGGCCAGACAACCTCAGGTTTGGTTCAGTCAGTCTGAGCTGTGGGCCTTTGTGCATTTAGATTTTGCACACACGGATAAATAGAGTTCTGCTCGAATAAAAAGTAGCTGAAGATTTTAACGGTAACAGAATGTATAATTCAAGCATTTTTTTACATTTATTAACATAAATGGAAACATACAACCACCAACAGTACTAATACACCCATTTTGTTGTCTGCAAAACACTCCCTCGATTTAGGTTTAAAAGTTTGGGTGCGCTTTAAACACCCCCCTAGCAAAATCATCTGGACAGCAAAAAAAAATATTTTTTGCTATTGCTTCTTCATAGTCAATGTTTGCTTGAAAAGTTGATCCTGAAATCTCAACCTTTATTCTGTGAAAATTCTGGACTATTTTTTCTTTCTTGTAACAGTTTTAGAAATATAGGCGTACTACAAACATAGATTTTTATTTGCAAGTATGAAAAATTACATTAGTACTTTGGTATTCCTTAATCCAAAAAACCTCCATAATTTCTGTTTTGGTTTTAAACTTCCTCGATACTTATTTTAGCTAAAATTAAGCTTTTTTCTTTCAAATTATTAGTATTTATTTAAAATAAAGAAGTAATAACCCCCCTTTTTTGATGTACGACCTACGCCTACAAAAAAAGACAAACTTTTATACTTTATCCTCTCTCTATTTAACTCTAATGATCTAAAGTAAAAAAGTTTTCTTGTATATTACAAAATGTTAGGAGACCAACAGTGTCTTCATAATAATGTACACCAATTAAAATGAATTTAAATCCATACATAAAAGTACCAAGCTGTCTATCTGTAGCGAAAGGACTTGATAACCGCTAGACCGATATGACCTATTTTTGAGGTTTATTTATGCGAGAGAGAACCAAATGGAAAGCAGCATTACAGAAAAAAAGGAAGGACAGACAAGACATGATCACGTATAGAGTAGCTTCGCTACGACAAACTATGCTTACATTGTGGCCGGACTCCCAGATGGATTGAGCACCAGCTGCCGAACTCGCGGCCGCCGCAGCACTGCCCCCCAGGCACACTACATTCTCAAACTTGGTCGGGGGCAGAGAGCCTCCCTCCCGGGGGCGGGCAGACACACTGGAGCCCCCGCTGGCGCGCCCACTTTTACGTTTGCTGGACCTGAAACATGGAGCAATTTCCTTTGGAGTGACAGTGCAACTTTATATGTACAAATCATGGATGGATGGATAGGGTTGAAATGAAATAAATCCATTACCACGAGCAAAATGGTCTAAAAATCAAGATTGAACTAAAAAAAGGGGGGGGGGGGGGGGGTAATGCAACCATCTCGTAATCAGTGAGCAAATGGCACTTAGAATTCGAATTTTCATCTGAAATTGTGCATGAGTAATCCTTGGTAGGTCTATTTTCCCTAAATCGAACAAAAAGTTGGCAAAGTAACGGCTAAGCAGTTTTGCCATTTTTTGGATATCTGTAGTACAAATTATTCACGAAACCTATCTCCACCTTATTCTCGTTGCCACTCCAAAACGCTATCAAACGGTTCTAGACGGTAGTTGTTGGTACTAGAAGTTTCAAAAATGGTTATTGCTATTATTTAACATGAATTAAACCAAAAATATGTTATAAATAGTTGATTCCTACGTAATTGATGATGAATTTACCCTGAAAATAGGCAAAAAACGGCTGAACGGCTGAGCTGCCAGCCGTTACTTTTCTAACTTTTTGTTTGATTTAGGGAAAATAGACCTACCAAGGATTACTCATGCAAAAGTTTAGATCGAAATTCGAATTCTAAGTGCCATTTGCTCACTGATTACGAGATGGTTGCATTAACCCCCCCCCCCCCCCTTTAATACAACTATGTATAATATAGAATACTTCTTATTTCTACCCAAGATTAGATGAGAAAACTCCCCCCTTCCCCCCCTCCCTAAATAATTTACATTCATTAAATGGAGTAATTTTGTTCCTCGTAATTGGGACATACATGGAAATGAAGATGTTTTATTCCTGAATCTGTATAATCTGTAATGCTGACCTGTGACTGTCTGAATCTGAGATGAGAGAAAGATTGCTCAAGCTGCCCCCTCTGTTTCCCTGTTCTGATACTTTCTTTTTCTTCTTTTTACCACTTAGCTCTTGATTTAGGCGTCTAAATAAAATAATTCATTAATATTCAAAAAATAATAAATAGATAAATAGGCATAAAAAATTAGACATACGGAAGAAAATTCAAAGAGCAGATATTCAGTGGTCGTAAAAAATCTATAGAAAATATAAATCATAAAACCTTTACATAGATCTATATAAATGTCTTTTGTAATATGACCGACCTACTAAACAAAATAATAAATTGATGGCTAATAAATTTTGGAAATCCTCAAAATATTTCAGCTGTATATCAGGAAGGAAAAAACATTCAGACGGACAGACATTTCGATTTTTAAAAAGTGAAAATGGAAGTAGATTAGGTATTTTTCTTCGAATTCCTGGAAGGATTAGACCTACCTAAATGTTGCATCCCATTGTTCTTCACCAGAAGAGTTTTCCTCAACCTTGTCTAGAAGCTCCTGAAAAATATTTCATTATTAATTTTGGTCAGTTGGTCGGACTGTAAGCCATCAGAGAAAAAGTATAACAAACAACCAAAAAAAATTAGAGGAGGTCACATTGACCTGTATGTTTTTTATTGGTACTCAAGGATTTATAAATAAAAGAACATCTTTCAAACTTACAGTGTTCAAACTTTTCAACCATTTTAATCTACGGAAAGTTTAATTTTGTTAATAATCATTGGATATATACATGATACTAAATAGTCCCTTGTCTTATCTCTTAAGATACCTGATACTCTAAGCTCTAGTGTTATGAATTTTATGACGGAAGACGACCCAATAAATGTCAAGCACATGATTTAATCGATTAAAATCAATTCGGTTAACAAAGCCCTCCTTTCACTTAAATCTAAAGGAAAGATTAAATATTTAGAATAAAGGGAAAATGCATGTAATACGAGTGACAAAGACTTTTATTCGGTCATTTTGATCCAGGGATTTTAAGGTATAAGACAAAATAATAAATTGATGTATATTCCAAATAATAATAAACAAAGTTATCTCTTCTGCAGATTAATGGTGGAAGAGTTTGGATACTGCTAGTTTGAATCACCCAATTAAGTCCCAAAGTTTTTAGGCTAATGATTGAGTGATCTAAAAACTTTGGGTACTAGTATAATTAACACCCAAAGATCAGAACACAATATAAAACTTTGGGTACTAATAATATTTAAAGTCTAAGATAAGCCCACAATACAAAACTTTAATTAAAATGACTGAATGCATGTACCTTATCCTTATTGCATGTATTAGTTATAAACTTAAAGGGTTTCTTTTACTTATAGCAATACACAACACATACATATATGAAGGGTCAATTATACTTCACTCAGTTTCAGAGGAATCAGGGATCTTAAGGGATAAGACAATAGATGATAAATTGATATGCATCATCAATGATGATAATACGCTTTCTATAGATTAATAATATTGGGTGAAAATTATTAGTTTATAGCCAACCTTTCAAACATCAATTAAAGGTCTTAACGTTTAGTGGCAACAAATAAAATAAAATGGATATAATACTAGGGGTACGGGTGAAATTTGCAGTCCGATGCCCCCTCCCCCCTGGATAATATTCAAATGCTTAAATGTGCCAAAAATATCAGCCATTTATCTAAAACAGCTTCAGCGAAAATGACTAAAGAACATATACGACGATGATAGAGTAGTTTCGCAACTAGAATTATAAATTTCATGTATAGCATATGATTACATTCTATAAATAGACAGGTTTCCGTATTTTTAAAATATTAACAACTCTTACTATGTATTGGAATTACATTTACAAGGATGACAACATACAAAAAAAATTTGAAAGGCATACAAATATTACAAACTTTAGACCTATTTTTACAATAGAAAAATAATATTTATTAGAAATCTGAACAACATGTCTTTGTTAACTTGTTCCAAATTGTCTAAAATACAGTCTGCTTAATATGAATCTTGGACATATTTTAAGACAAAATAATAGAGAATCTAGATAAAGATATGCTTATAAATAATACCCAATCGTCATAAGATCACTACTTCAAAAATCTAAATATTCTAGAATTTAATCTTTCTGTTAGTGGTAAGAGTTGAGCTTTCAATATTATACCTAAATGTTTCAAAAATCCACATGCAATGTTTGAAATAGATAGAACATAAATTATCTATTAGAGCTATCCAAAATGGACAGACTGACTTTAACAGCAATAAGCTACGCTTTTACAATAAAAAAAATTGTTCAGTATATGAAATATTGCCAAAATGAAAGTTAAAATCCAGATAAAGCCGCCTCTAAAATTGCAGTTTTTGTTAAGGTCCAAAAAATCTGTTTAAAATTCCTAATGTCTACTATACATACAGTATAGATAGATGCAAAGATAATATGGAGAACT
Organism: Acartia tonsa; assembly: GCF_053477335.1. Lineage (NCBI taxonomy): Eukaryota > Metazoa > Arthropoda > Copepoda > Calanoida > Acartiidae > Acartia > Acartia tonsa. Next base: position 25,313,290 of record NC_137273.1, on the reverse strand, counting down.
ATTCTATTATTATTTGAAATAGCTCATAGATCCGAAATAGATTCTTTTCCTCAGGATAAAAAAGTGTATTAGAAATTTCAAGTAATGTCGCACAAAAAAAATTAATGAAAATCATAGGATTAATATCTTTTCATTTCTTGGCCAAGGCCATGATAGCTGAGTCTTCCTTATTTATTATTCATTGACCTATCCATGGTATGAGGTGATCCTTAAAACTAAGAATTCACCCAAATAATCGAGTTTTGTCAGGGGTACAGATATGCAACTTGAAGAAAAAAAGTTTTCCACACTTTTTCCTATAATTGAATAGTTTTTATTTGCTTTTAATTGTTAAACTATTGTAGGTAAAAGGCCCCCATAAGATTTGAATCTGAAAATAAAATAGCTTAAAACCATCTCTGGACTTTGTTAAGCTTCCCTTAAATGGAGAACTCAATAAGTTCAGTTATACAAGTTATCAAAATATTAAACTTACTACTTTATATAATAAGAAATCGCTGTTAAAAATCTAAAGAAGGCGTCTTAAATTTTTTGCTTTTTATTTAGAATAGCTAGCCGGTGCTTTTAGTACGTAGTAGATGTAAAATTTTCCATAGAATTCAGATATGCAATCGGTTTTTTGTAGACCTCTTAATTTTGAAGTAATTTAAGTTTTTTAAAAAAATAATTAAGTCGGTTTTAAGGTACTAAAATGCAACAAAATGAAAGAAGAAAATTGCCAGTATGAACAAAAATAGTAAGATCTTTAATTTGACACCTTACTTTTTAAATTCTGTTGAGTAATTATTGTGTAAATCTATTTTTTTGACCTCATTTTAATCAAAACTTTAAACCTAAATATTTTCTCTCAGAGGCATAAAAAATATGTGTTTATATAATAATATGACTTTAGAATGAGAAAAATATTACAAATCCATTCTAAACAAAATTGAAAAAGTTTTATAAAATTATAATAAAAAATATAGGTAAGTTTATTATAAGAATCAAAATTTTCTGCCTTAAAGGGTTGACTTGAACAAAACCTAAACAAATGTACATACACTATAACAGATATTTTGTAAACACAAGAAACAATAATGCATTTTTAACTGCATTGTTTTGAAGTTTATAAACAGATTGAAGCATATTTATTCATAATTTTTCATTCTTTACATGTTATGTAAGTATCACTATTTTTATTGTAGTATCTATTGTATATATTGTATGATCATTATCCTTTTTTTTTGTCAATTCTATTGGTTAAGTTTTGAGTTGAAGCTTCTTGATTTGTCAATTTTTGAGATTTTTGATTGGCTAGTTTGATAGTTACAATTAAGTTTTGCCTGTAAAAATATAATATTTTAGGCCATTTTTATTTTTTAAAGTTTTTACTTATTTTAAATTTGCTTAGAATGGATTCGTAATATTTTTCTGATTCTAAAGGTATATATGAACCCATTTTTTTATGTCTGTTTGAGAAAATATTTAAGTTTAAAGCATAAGGAAAAAGGATAAGAGGATGAATACTCACCCCCTTTTCATGGTAAAATACTACTTCCCCATCCCTAAATTTTTAAAGAAAATTTAGCAGACGAAAATCAAAAGCCCCCCAGGGCTTTTTGTATGTCAATCATAAATAATAATGTGAATAAAAAGAAAAGCGATATTTAGCAAACAGCCGTGGGCAGTCAGAATCAGCTGAATGTTTATTATGAAAAAAATATCCCCCTTTTAAGAAATAAAAGGATTCTCTTTCATGCACAAATTTTTTAAAATAAAAATAAATTCTTTGTAATTTTTAATTAAAACATTAAAACGACAATATCTAAAAGTAAAAAGTAAAAAAAATATTTTTTTAGATGTTGTTATTTTAGTATTTTATACATTTAATAACAAAATTTTCTTTTTATTTTTAATTTAAATATTATATTTTAATTACCTATTAATTTTGTAATCCTCCCATTTGAAAAGTGGTAAAATAGCAATAAAATTTAGCACGGCAACAGCGCTAATTAGGCCTATTTTTGTCTTCTAGTTGCGTCGATTCCTCTCTTTTATTTTTTTCTCTATGGTTTAAAGTTTTTATTAAACCTAGGTTAAAAGAAATAGATTATTTCAATAATAACTCAACAGAACTTAAAAAGTAAGGTTTCAAATTAAAGATTTTACTATTTTTGTTCATACTGGCAATTTTCTTCTTTTATTTTGTTGCGTTTTAGTACCTTAAAACCAACATAATTATTTTTAAAAAAAACTTAAATTACTTCAAAAATAAGAGGTCTACAAAAAAAAACGATTGCATATCTGAATTCTATGGAAAATTTTACATCTACTACGTACTTAAAGCACCGGCTAGCTATTCTAAATAAAAAGCAAAAAAGTTAAGACGCCTTCTTTAAGAATTTTCATCCATTCCTATCTTTCTTGTTAGAAATTGAAAATAACGAATTTGTAGTTTTTTTTTGGTTATTTTATTTTGTTTTCAGTTTTCCTTATTTACTTTTTTAGGAACGTGGCTACTCTTTAATTAGCAGTAATTTCTGGGGATAAGACAATGGATGATAAACTAATGTAAAAGCCTAACTATAATAAACAAAATTACCCTTCTGTTAATTAGAATCAATGTTTGAAATGTATAAAAATATTGCAAGTGTGTACTATCAAATCAAGATTTAAGTCCCTATTAAATAAAAAACTAAAAACGTGTTTATAAAACTATGGGGACCAGTAATATTTTCATTCCAATATCCCTACCTTCCCTGATGACAAGTGTAGTGACAAGTTTGTTCTTATAATGTATCTTAAAGGCACTGTTTTGAAAATAATCCCTTTAAGTTAGCTATTTGATATGTCATTTGGTTCGTCTGTAAGTAATGCACTGACCATTCTGACTTGCTATACGTCAGTTTGACATGCACCATGTATACATTAGCTGTATAGCTGTATCTTATGACATAAAACATATTATTTATGTTCGCTACTAAAAAATGCACAAAAAAAAACAATATTTATGATTTGATAAATAGAATAAGGTTAATAATATGAACAAGAATGATATTTTCCAAAGCAAGAATTGGACGTTCATGTTAATATATGAGACAAACATTAAAAAAAAACCAAACAGCGAATGTAAAATGTTAAATATATAATAATTTACTGTCTTTAACTTCGTTTTGCCGGCTATAACTGAACATATTTATCCTTTATCATAGCAACGTAAAAAAAGATAGATTAAAATGTAAGAGAAGCATTGCTACTAAAAATACATGAACATGTATGTATGTCTGTATAATAAATCCAATATTACTTTTAACATGAAATTAGGGATTAAGTAAGCAGTAAATTGTATGCAAGAAATGTCATATTTTAACACGTAGATTAAAATAATTAAACCATATTATCCTCTTACTAAAGTAACAGGATGTCTATGTGTTTGTGTGTCTGTACCGAAGGATCTCGCTAACCGCTGAACCGATCGGGTTCTCCTTAACAGGGTAGCTTCTTATAGGTCCCGGGAAGGTTTGTAACTATTTTCTTGGGGGGTGAGACACCCCAACCCCCCCAAAAAATGAAAAATCCCCCCCCGAAAAAAAATTAAATTAAAAAAAAAATATTTTAACTAAAATTAAAAATGAGGGAGGGCACCCCCCCCCCATAAAAAATAATTTAAAATAAGAAATTGGGTTATTAAATTCGACTCTCCCCTCCTCAAGTGGTTTCAGGCTTTTTAGTACCCTTCCTATCCTCCTCTTCGAATACAAATGGGAGAAAAAATAATTTATCAGACATTGTCAAATACCTATGTACCCGACGAATTACATAATGGGGTTATAAAACTTTGGCTACCATTGTAAATTAGTCCAATATCACCTCCGTCCCTGGTAATATTAGAATCCAAACTTCCCTAAAAATTGTCTAAAAAGTCAGTACATTCATTTTATTTACTTTTTAGTAGCGAAGCTACTCTATAATTCACTTTGTCCGTCCGTCAGTCAGTCAGTCAGTCCGTCAGTCCGTAACGCTATGGGGGAAATGGGATTTACTCAGCTCCTATAAAAGATAGAATTCTGAAATTTTTTGACAACATTCCCATCATTAAGGAGCACAATTAACTATAAAACATCACTGGCGGTCGGACGGCTTTTTAGCAGGTTTTAGGCTATTTTTAGATTTTCCAACTTTTCCCCCATATCTTTGGTGTTTATGGTCCGATTTTCAAAAATCTTTCAGTTAAAGATATCAAAATTAAATTTTCCGTCGTTTGGAGAAAACAACAATAACGGTCAGACTGCCTTTTTGCAGGTTTTTAGCTATTTTTACATTTTCCACCATGTCTTTGGTGTTTATGAACCGATTTTCAAAATTTTTTCAGTTATAGATATAAAATCAAATTTCCCGTCGTTAGAAGAAAACAACTATGAAGGTCAGACTGCCTTTTTTGCAGGTTTTTGGCTATTTTATATTTTTTTTACATTTTCCCCCATATCTTTGGTGTTTTTAGTCCAATTTTCAAATTTTTTTCAGTTAAAGATGTTAAAATTAAATTTCCCGTCGTTTGAAGAAAACAACAATAATGGTCAGACTGCCTTTATGCAGGGTTTTGGCTATTTTCAAATTTTTTACATATTTCCCCATATCTTTGGTGTTTATGATCCGATTTTCAAATTTTTTTCTGTTTTAGATATCAAAATTAAATTTCCCGTTGTTTGAAGAAAACAACCATGACGGTCATTCCCATCCACGAAATTTTGTGCTTCGCTACTTATGGATGTTGTCATCCTTGTTTAAATTTCATTATACAAAGAAGAACGATGTCTGTCTGTCTGTTTGTCTGTAGTGAAGGATCTCGCTAACCGCTGAACCGATCGGGTTCTCCTTTACAGGGTAGCTTCTCATAGGTCCCGGGAAGGTTTATAACTATTTTTTTTCAAAAAAATGAAAAATAACCCCCACAAAATTTTTTTTCTTTCTTTTTAAAACTAAAATTAAAATAGTGGGATCGACTACCCCCCCCCAAAAAAATTTTTACAAACAAAAAACTTTTCTTATAAATCTAAAATAGGAAAAATTGGTTTCATCAAACCTCTTGGGGAAAAGCCCCTAGAGGCTAGGGGCGAAGCCGCTAGTTTCATATATAACATCAAAGGTTATCATTTATTATCTTTTGCCTATTAAACGCTTTACTGATATCAAACCTCCACTAATTAAAAAATCTATTAAACAAATCAGCTGATTATTTGAATAGATACTTTCTAAGCTTTAGAAAGCTTAAATACAAGCAATTAAAAAAAAATCTTATATTTCTTATTAGTGTAATTGGCAGTTTCTTTTTAAGCTGCTTATCGGGCATCGGGGATAAGTACAGTGCTCGCAAGGCACTTTGAGGGAAAGCATTTTAAAGTAACAAATCCATTTTATATTTAATTTTTTACAACGTAACCTTAGTTTTGGGGGGATAAAAAATATCATTCCATTTACATATTCGAAAGTTGAAATGCTAAAAGAAGAAGTAATTTTATACCTAATATATTATCTTAAAATTAAACATTTAAAATTGTTTTTAATTTTCACCGAACTTTTTACATGTCTAACTAAGTATGTGACCTTGTCTTTAAGAGAACGCAGTAACTTTTTAGATTACATTTTTACTTATTAGTAGGTAAAAAGTATAGTTTCTATTAGGGATGGCAATCCGGATCCGGAATCCGCCCAATTTTTGGGCTAATTTTGGAATCCGGAATCCGTTTTTAATAGCGGATTCCGGATTCTTAATTGGTAGGCTAAAATTAGCATCTTGAGTTTTTACTTTCAACTGCCTCTTGTTGAAGGCAAAGATTATCATCATTACATATAAAATCTTTAAAAATCTGGTTCGATTTTCGAAAGTGAATTATAGAGAACACCAAGAACATTGATTTTTAGGACATATGTAGCACTTAATTTTTAAAATCTCTTTAAAAATCCATTTAAAATACTGTTAGAATCCGGAATCCGAATCCGGCCCAAAAATTTGACGGATTGCCATCACTAGTTTCTATTATATTTCTCAAAAGGCCTAAGATTTAACTATTTAGAAATAGACACCTCTAGAGAGACAATAAACACAATTTAGAGGTGTAGAGGGGTGTCAACATCCCCCTTAAGTTTATACCCCCTGACATAAGCCTGTATACGCCACTGAAAGCTTTTTGATGTATTAAGTCCTCTACCTTTATTGAATGTTCTTCAATTTAGGTATGACCAAATTAGTAGACTCATGTTTTTTTTGTTTTTTTTTAAAGAAAGATACATTAGACTTTAAATTATACAGGTACCCAAAGTTTTTTATTAAACACGTTCTCGGATTCATTTGCTGTCTGTACTTCTATAAATCTTGATTGGTTGGTTCAAACTAGCAGTGTCTAAACTTTTCAAAAAACAATTTGAAATTGTAAAACGAGTTATTTTGTTTATCATCATTGGGGATATCCATTGTCTTGTCCCTATTTATTTTAGTTTTCAAGATAATTTGTCCTTGACGTGTAAGTGAAAAAATGTCTAATGGCTGACATAAAGATTTATTTATATTTTAAGCTTAATTAACATAAACACACCTTTATAAACTGCAATTATCACTTATCAAAATTAAGTAACTATAAACCATTACTTGTTTAATATTAACTATAAAATGTAATGTTAATAATTATCACTAGAATATTCCAGAAAAATTGAAAAACTAAAGATCACGTTTCTTTAAGTTAAATAGACTAATACACTATATTTCTCTTCACTATTCCTTTCTAAAATAACTATTGCTTCAAATAGTCCGGTTTCTGATGTTGTTAAATATAAGGAATCACACCAGAGTTTATGGCTTTGCTAAAAAGTTGCTTTGGTGTTATACTAAGCATTTAAAGACTAAAAAATCCGCCAAAAGCTATAAGAGTTTGAGGGGGAAAGGAAATGCAGGAAATTATGAGGATGAGGGGGGGGGGAGTTATCAGCTGATTTAAACATTTTCAGAATTCTGTCTCCTTTTCTATTTTGTATGGCTTTAAGATTTATTTATACTCTACAAATATAACTGTCACTGAATAAATAGATATTGATATTCATTTTTCCATTGGATAATAATATTTTTCCTAAAGAATAAATCACAAAAAACTTTTAGGCCTAGTATTGCTGGCTTAAGATACATAATACATAAATAGCATATTGGGGGGCTGATAAGGAGGGGGAAGGGGGGGGGAGTAAGTTTAGAGAATAGGAGGAGGGGCTAGACATTCAGTCAAGAAAGGTGATAAGTTTTAAGAAAAAATAAATGAATAGTAGAACAAGTCAGATAAAAATAAGATCACGTAAATTAAAAAAAAATAATATACAAGTGAATAAGCCCCAAGAGGCTAGAACCCCAAGATGCAGAATAGTTATTTCTCGCATCGTATTATAAACAGCTTTCCGCGCATAGAGAATGTACAATTATAAGATTAAAACCTTTTTTTAGCCCCTAGGTGCCGGAGGTACGGGCTAAAAAACTGGTTTTAATTTTGTGATTTTACATTTTTATATTCGTAGAAAGCTGGATATAATACGATGCTAGACATAGTTTTTTCGTATGGATGAGAACCGGTTCCTATCCACCGGATTCGAATGAATACGATAAATATTTTTCTCTCCAAAATTAAAAATGAGGAGAGGGAGCCAGGGAGGGGGTTGTCTTTTCTCAGTAAAATACTACTGAATACTTCCTCATCTGCCCTGTTCTACTGTTGTTTTTGTCTTGAGAACACCTGTCCCCGTCCATCCCAAGTCGGAGTAAGAACCCCCGAGAGAAAGGCTGGGCACAGAGGATTTAAAAGAAATTCAGGAGAGGGGGTGGTGTAAATGGACAATTTTTGGTGGAAAAGAGGAAATGGGGGAAGGGAATTGTCTACTTTGACAGTGCAGTGGGGACTTTAAATTAACTGCTAGTTACCTATCTCACGAAACTAAGAATAGCCACAGAAAACATATCAACCGCCTTATATTAAGCTTTTAAAAGAACGTCCTTCAAGACCTAGGAGCTCTAAACCTTATTAACCTAACCTAACTTGATTTTTCTTTCTCTAACAAAGTTCTCATCCGCACAAGAACACAGCAGTTGATTGAAATACCCAGCTGTTAAAACAGAGTGATGTATTAAATAGGATGTAATTTACACAAATGAAACTATGAGGATAGTGGGAGTTGGGGGGGGGGGGGGGGGAAGAAAGGAAATATCACAGGGACGAAGGGAAAAATAAAAATAAACACGAGGACATTTACGTTCAATAGTAGAAGCTGTTAGAAGTAAGTAAGCTAAACATAATAATATAAAGAAAATAACGTTCTTATAAGCAACACTAATAAGGAAGATAGACAGGCAGTTACAAACATTTACAGAGTAGCTTGGTAACTTTTAAACTATAATTTAAAGCTATTAAGATAAAGACTGAATGTATTGGTCTTGTGCTAATCATTCTTCCAATGCCATATCCATGCATCTCTGGAAATGTTTAAACTTTTAAGACAGGCAATACGAAATAGAAATAATCAGGGAAAAGGATAGGACAACTAAAGAAAATAATCTAGAACATGTAAATAAATTTTTTTTGTACTAGATAAAGTACTACAATGAAAATTACCAATTCTTATATAAAAGTAACTGCATGTCTTGAGTGTCTGTCTGCAAATTTAAAATGGGTTGGAGTCGGCTTTCTTACCCTCCCCAACACCTTAAGTGCCCTGAATACCCTGAATTTGGGGAAATAACAATAGCATTTGAATTCGCACTCCTATATTATCAAAAGCTATTAAAGGCAAAGGATAAAATTGAGAGAATTGGTTTATCCTTCATTTTTCGATCCCTGTATCCTATTTGTATTATAAATCAGCGGTTCGGTGTGCTTTCATTTCCGCACATGCTTTACATTATCAAATCTTCACTGTTTCATACAAATATTACAAGATTTAGATAAAAGAAATCGCGCCAGTCCACGTTTTAGTTGTTTGAAAAATATTATATTGGCTATTATATTTTCTACAATGTTTGACCGTAAGAAAAAATATGGCAAAATATGCTAATCTTATATTTTTTGGTAAAGAATCTTAATAACTTTTAGCTTCCAGTAGAGATCTCACTTAGTCCGTCAGTCGGTTGGTAATTCTATGAGAGACATGGAATGTCTAAAGCATAAAAGTGATGTACTCGTCTTCTTTTAGAAATAGAAAGCTGATATTTCTTGGGAGGATTCTCCTGACCAGTGGGCATATCCGATTGTAATGCTATGATAAGTATGGTTTTAATAAGAAGAAATGTTATTATTCAACTGATGAGGTATTTGACTACTCGATTTGTCTCTTTGCTTATTTCATATTTAAATATTTCTAGTGTATAGTGCCTTACAATATATCATACTTGTTTTTACTACCTCTCGCTATCTAAACTACGAGTCACTTCAAATAAATTCTAAATTATTTGTGGATTTGAAAAACAAAACAAGTTGCCTCAAACAGGGACAAGTCTACATGATAAATAAAGTGACCCAGACTTTAATTCAGATAAAAATGATCTTTCACCTGTTTATGGGCCAAAGATTTTCTTTTATGTTTTACGTGTCTGACATAGCAGCAGTATTTACCGTTGTTTTTTTTGTGTTCGAACCCGACAGCGTGCAGGCATGCTATGTAGCGTATTAATATGAAATCAAGGTAGTTTTGTGTGATCTGTAGAATTTAGAGAGAAGTTTCTCATACTGTACTAATATTTTGGACACAATCATACTTGTTGAGGAAAAGCAGGAAATATAGCTTGAAAACTTTAGTTATGTTGTCGAAGTAAAACTGAATTTAGAATGAAACGAAAGGGAAGTTGGTATGCATTGAAAGAGAGTTGGGAAAAAATATGATAATTTTGAATTGATAAAATATTTGATTTGACATCTTATTTTTGATTTACAGCTTTCATAAAATAAAATTCCACGCACTAATTCAAGTGTCTAGAGGAGGAAAATTTAAAGTAAATTGAATACGAAATAGATTTAGGCTTGATTAAGGGGGGGGGGGGGCGGGGGTTTAATGCAACCATCTCGTTATCAGTGAGCAAATGGCACTTAGAATTCGAATTTCGATCTGAAATTTTGCATGAGTAATCCTTGATAGGTCTATTTTCCCTAAATCGAACAAAAAGTTGGAAAAGTAACGGCTAACGGCTCAGCCGTTTAGCCGTTTTTTGCTTATTTTCAGGGTAAATTCATCATCAATTACGTAGGAATCAACTTTTTAAAACATATTTTTGGTTTAATTCATGTTAAATGATAGCAATAACCATTTTTAAAACTTCTAGTACCAACAGCTACCGTCTAGAACCGTTTGATAGCGTTTGGAGTGGAAAAGAGTATTATGTGGAGATAGGTTTCGTGACTAATTTGCAATATAGATATCCAAAAAATGGCAAAACGGCTGAGTCGCCAGCCGTTACTTTTCCAACTTTTTTGTTCGATTTAGGGAAAATAGACCTACCAAGGAATACTCATGCAAAATTTCAGATAGAAATTCGAATTCTAAGTGCCATTTGCTCACTGATTACGATATGGTTGCATTAACCCCCCCCCCCCCCTTATATAATATTTATTGGATTCCTTCCTATAACGGAGAATAAATAAGTCAAAAGTAAATAGTCACAAGGATGACAACACCCTTAAGTAGCGCAGCAACAAAATCATGGAATAGACAAACGGACAAAGTGAGTTACAGAGCAGCTATTTAGTTGTCATATCAAACAAAAGAAAATCACGAAAAATAAGGTTTGTCTTTTAAAGCATGACCAATAGACAGACTAGATGCGCATTTGTCATAGGAATCTTTAATAAAAGTTTCAGCTGTTTATATTCAATAGAAAGCCCAAACTTGAAAAATATATTAGTGTCATTTTTAAAATTATTCAAAAACAAAGCGAAAAATTTTTTTGTGCACTTTTAGTCAGTACATTGTCTTAGCATTTTTGAGAGCAAAGCTTTTCTTCATGTTGTGTGGGCTTGTCTGTTTCTTAGTAACGGACGGATAGCTTAGTGTAATTAAAACTGTCCGAGGTGCAATAAAGAGGGGCCAATATTTTTATAGGCAATTGGATTCTTAAAAACTCGCAAATACACTCAAAGAAGCCTTAGGTACACTTTCGGACGGGATGTGGGGGAAGTTATTATTTCTAAAACTTTTTATTAAGTTATGTTATAGACCTTCACAAGACCTATAAGAATCTACGCTGTATAGGAAAAACATGTCAGTACAGCAGTTAGCACAGACAATACACACAGATATCCTATTACTTTTATATTAGGATTACAGGATACTTTCATTTGACGTCCCTGAAATCTGCTAGAAATATTCAACAAGCTAATTTCAAAACTGTCGCGCAGTTTTTTTTACACTAAGCTTAAAAATTGGGATAGGAAATCCTAAAAACAATCGAAGAATTGTTTAAATGTTTGTAAAATATTCTGTTTTTATAATATTAATCAACATAAGAATCTTTCCTTTAGTATTGACGGAAATGTTGGAGGCAAAATAGATTTCTAAAAATTAACTTTCTTCTGTAATTTTAGCTATTTTGTATTTTTCTTGTCCCTGGTTACTTTCATACGCAGAAAAAAATGTCCGTAGACACAAACCAGTATTTACTTGTTTAAGCGAAGCTTTCCTATAATAAGGATTAGTACGACATGGGACTTTACATTTAACTGGTTCCCAAAGTTTTGTTAACAAGCTTTCCCTTGATTTGTTAGATTGTTATAGTAGTGTCAAAACGTCTTAATTCAAAGCTATTTATTCAATAAGCAAACACGATAATGTATGTACGTCCATTTTAAGTGAAGCATATTCTGATTCTCTTTGTTTTTTTATGGATCTTGTCTTCCCTGTTTCTTCTAACTTTGTACTTAAATATATTTTAACTATTTCTGAACAGGGAAAGAAAAAGGTATTCAACAATTTGAATCATTAAATCTAAATTGGCTGAAAAGATTAGACACCGTTATTTTGAACTAGCCAATCAACATTAAACATAAAAAAGACTTCGGGTGCTGAGCATTCAGCGACAAAATGCTCTTTACCCGAAGCTCTTTTGTTAACGCACGAGAGAACGTGTTTGGATACCAATTTAATTTTAAGTCAACTGTCCTCTCCCTTACTAAGAATCTCAGATTATCTGTCCCTTTTCCCGATTTTGACTGGAGCTTTTCAGTTTAGTAATTTTTTAGTCGATGCATTTTCTTAAGATTAATAGCTGTTCCTAATTTTATTATAAAAGGAATTTAAACATTTTTTATTAAGTCAGGCTTTTCTAAAATAAAGGGTCTACACGTCACCAAAAAAGCGACAGATAATATTTCTTAAATTTTTTTTAAACATACTTTTCATATATAAGGATAACAACACCAATAAGTGGCGAAACACAAAAAATCCTGGATTAAATACAGACAAGGAGATTTAAAGAGCGAAATAAAATTATTGCAAATTAATCACGAAACCTTTTTATGTATTTCTAATATGTTATAACTAACATTTATATATTTGTAGCATGAATGATATATACCGAAAAAGTAAATAGGTTGATATTTGATATAGAGAATCTTCAAAAAATCAGCTGTCTACCTTAAATAGTAGCCGAGAAAATCACATTAACCACGTAGCGTTACAGACTGACGGACGGACGGACAGAATAAATTTAAGAGAAGGTTGGCCACAAAAAAATCACTTTGTAGTTTTTTTTAATTTGACCATATTTATGATTAATAGTGATTATTTTGAGTTTTGTTTGAATCTGCATATAAGGGTAATCACCCATAAACTATGCACAAATTTTGAAGCAGGGATACATGGATAGGTATAAGAAAAAAAAGTGTTATCAGAAAACATGAATTCGTGTATTTTAGAACTTAGCAAAGTGTTTGGTTCTCTCCATAATATTATTATATTTGTAAGGCTATCTCTCGCTTAATGTTAGTGGAAGATAAAACTGTGAAAGTTAAAGTTGTCATATTGATTTAAAACATTGGCTAAAGATTTATGAACTATGAACTTGAAAGCATGTCACACTGAAGACACATAAAGTTAGGTATGATGTTAAAAGCGTACCATCTTTAAAATAATGACTAATAAGTAAGTGTCTGTAGGAAGAAGGGAGGGAGGGGGGGGGGGGGGGCATTGCACTGAAAATTACACTGGGATAAGCTAAAGTTTTATAACCGTGTTAATTCATTCCTTCGATTAAAAACTTTGGGTACTTCAATTGTTTGTTTGATTAGCCATAGTTTCTTAGGGTTTGGACCTAAGACTCCTGGAGTATGTTGAGACACTTTTGTATAGCCACCAGGGCCAGCTTAAGCTCCACGTTCAAGTATGACTTGACACGCTGTCTCATGAGAGCTCCTCGTTATTACCTCACCCTCGCCGGTTTTGAGTATGGCAGGTGTCCCAGATTAAGTCACCGTAATGAATGACACTCTCCTCAGAGGAGCCTGGGATTAAGGGAAGTGATGGTATTATACACTTGATTATTAGGCATCCAAACTACCTAACAATCTCCCTTCCAACGCAACTGGGGGAGGTTGCGTGAATACACATTGGAGAACACGAGACAACATTTTGTGATTGCAACATGCATGGGTTTGAACTCGAATTCTCATCACCGTAACTCAGTGCAGTACCACAGAGCTACGGGTACTTCAATTAAATTTGGTTGGTTGGTTCTATAATAGAATTGTCCAATTTATCCACTAAACGTTTTAATCTATATAGGAGGTAATTTTGTTTTTCATCGTTGGGGATTTATATGAATTCACCATCCAGTATCTTATCCTGCATTTTGTGCTATAGCGTAAATTATAAACAAATGGATATAGAATTTTTAACAGACTTAATACAAATTAGGGATGGCAATCCGTCTAATTTTTAGACCGGATTCGATTTCGGATTCCTACAAGAATCCATTAAAAAAATAAAACGGATTCCGGATTCTGATTGCCAACCCCAATTCTGTTACTTTAATCATAAAAAAAACTGTTAGCTCAAATGCCTGATTTTTTTTCTAGTCACAAGATTAACCCTAATTAAATATCGTTTCTCCGTGGTAAATGAATTGCAGCATACCTACAGTTCATAAATCATATCTGTAGAGTTTTTTTGACATAACTTTCTTTTTGGGGGAAATTATGCATAAAAACAATGAAAAATATTAGTTATTTGAAAACAAATATAGAATTCATTCAAAGATTTAAGAAAATCTAAAAGCAGTGATGTGGAGCCGTTTGATTTTGTTGTTGCTCCGAAAAATAATGGCTCCGGGGAAAGGGGAGGTATCCTTTTAGGTTTATCGTAATCAAAGTATTCATCTTAGGAAAATCCTGAATCCCTAACCCAGGCTATAAACAGAGGTTCATTAAAAGTAATGTATCAATATATCAAAATTCTAACAACAAAGGTATTTTTAGGGCCAAAATTCATTATATTTCTATGCCATTCCCATACCTAGCAAAAAAAGTATTTTCTATTCTTTCATTCTACTCTTCTATTGACTTTAACATATTTGTATTTATTTTCTTTCCAGCCAGACGGGGAAAAGTTGAGCAAAAAATGGTGGAAAATAAAATAAGAGAAAAGGACAAGCATATAAAAAAATAAATAGCCAGGGATCTTGAGGGATATGGCAATGGATGTTAATTTATGTGCATGCCTTGCCCAATATGATAAACAAAATTAACCCTTCTATATAATTAACATATCTATATAACATATTGAGTAAAATGAAATCAATAAAAAGAAAAAATGTTCCAGAAACAAATCAATCCTTAAAGTGACTTAAGTAAATGTAATTTCATTCTTTAGTTTAAATGTGCCTGTCCGAAAATATACTTGAGTGTGAAATCCTCTTCTAATGAGAATTCCGATGCTTTTTGTTAATTGTTTTTCCATGTATGCATGTATATTATACAATCTTGAACAGGTATAAGGATGACAACATACAAAAGAAGGGAAGCACAGAAAAAAACCAATACCAAGAACATGCTGATAAAGGAAATGAGATGCTTTTAGTAAGATAAATTCTTCTAGTAAATCAAACTTTTTATAAAGGACCAACAAAGTTAGTTATAGTGTAGATAGGTAACCATAACTTTTTTAACAGGACACCTTTTACTAATAGGACAAATAACGTTTTTGTACAATAAAAAGATAAGGGTAAAATTGTTTTTCATAATAAATTTCCTTCTAGGTATAATACTTTCCACATTCTACACCCCAATAGTTTACATTCCTATTATTTTTTGTTCATGTATAGGCTTAAGTAAAAATACAGCTTAAATATACTTTATAGGTATATAAGTTTAAGACAGATTTTTAGCTATTTGGTGAAATTCATAAATATTAAGTTCATATCATAAACATTTTACTGCACAAATCCAAACAAACTTATATTAATATTTAGAGACTATATCCACTTGTAGAGACTATTTCAGAGACATTGACATTTAGAATATTTATTTCATTAAATGAAACAATATACAAAGAAAATAAAGTTATGATTATTGTTTTGTTAGTATGTTAGGTTAAATTAGTACATATTATATTAATACATTATTTAATAGTTAAAGATAGTATTACAAAGCACTTGTTTTTCAGTTATAAGCATGTTCGTTTGTTAGATTATTGGTTAGCTTGTTTAGGGTTTTTTTTTACGTTTCACTTTATTAGCAAGTTTGATACATGGTTGAGTTGATAAGTAGATAGTAAGCAGGGTGGAGGTTGGAGAATGTAGGGTGTTGGAGGGCCACAGTCCAAGATCTCTGTGGATTGTTGAGGACTTAAAAAATGTAGAAACTACATTTTTTAAGGCAGCCGCCAGTCAGCTGCAAGAATCTTGTAGCAGATTTATAAAGCTTCATACAGGTGCATGAAAAAGGCCCAGCTACAAAGCCTTTAGTATCCAAATGTATAAAACAAATGGAGAGTTAGCATAAAAAGGAAAGAGCAATTGGAGAGATTCTGGGGCCGCAAATGATATCCTTCTTCACAGAGCAGATAAATATAAATATGAAAGTTAATACTGTAGGTTGCTGATGACATCTGTAGTACTTGGGTGGCAGGAGAGGGGGGGTGGGGTGGGGTACACAGACACAACATAATTATTCTCAGGTGACATCTTTGTTTTGGGATATTATTTAGGTTATTATTTGGAGAAAACTGTATATTCTTTTTATGCATTATATTTATATTTTTATTCATAAATATATTTATGCATAAAAACCACAGGAACCAGGATGAAATCTTCTTGATGATGGTAGAGGCCAGTTTTCTTTCATATTCACACAACAATGTCATCTTAATTTCGCTGAGAAAGCTAATTACTGACAATTGTTTACACACTCAGTGCAAAGGTAGATATTGAAATATAAATATACTAGCGGCTACGCCCCTAGAGGCCTCTAGTGGCACTTTAGATGTTTTTGTTTGTTAAAGTCTCTACGTTACTTCTTTCTCTTTATGTTACGTTGAAGTCTACCATGTATTTTAAAAGTTCTCGATTTTTTTGTCGTTTCTCTTGGGAGGGTGGTTGTACCCTCCCACAAAATAGTTGTAAACCTTCCAAGAACCCATGAGAATCTACCCTGTTAAGGAGAACCCAATCAGTTCAGCGGTTAGCGAGATCCTTCGGTACAGACACACAGACAAACAAACATCCTGTTACTTTAGTATAAGGATAACAATGGCTTGTAGTAAAAAGATTAAGTAGCCTATGGTTTAGGAGATTTAGATAAGATTAATTTATCTTCCACTGGCCATGTATTGTCTCCCTGTTAAACAAAGGGTACTTACGCTGAATGTGCCGGAATGAGAGGATTTTGTCGATGTTTTCTTGTAATTGTACGCCTCCTCTAAAAGATTCTGTAAATCCTGAAAATAATAGATTAATCAGAAAGGATATAGCATATATACTAACAGCTGCGCCCCAAGCATTAAGTGACTCTATATTCAATAAGGTAAAAAGAGGCAGTAAAATAGGCTAAAACCATATTAAGGCTTATATTTAAACATAAAATAGCCTAAATCCATCCCGGTACCTAGGTGAGGCTTCGCAAAAAAAATGAGAACTTAATCAGTTAAATAGGTATTTAAATTTTTAGCTCCAGACAAAAAAAAACCTTGCTACTTAATAGAAAAGGATACATTTCTTTTTTAAAATCAATATAACAAGCCATAAATTTAAGGCATACATTTGTACAATTTAAACAGCTTCATCATTAAATCGCCTAATATTTAGATCTTTTTGAGAGAAATTCGTGGATTTTTTCAATGAAATAAGGGGGGGGGGGGGAAGTTTGTACAGTTATAGGAAATGAAATTCAGTACCAAATTTTGCCCTGGCCGTTTGGGCTTGTTTTTACAGTTATCAACCTAATTCTTTTTGTAAGCGCTCTTATATGATTGGATCTACCTGTAAAACTTTAAAAATTGAATTTTGGGACTTTCCCTCTAAGGGGCTAGTGGAGCAAAAGACCCCCAAACACTAAAAGGAGGATGTGCTTAAGGACCATTTGGGCAGGGGGGGGGGTTTACTCGAGAACCCTTAGAGCTAGAGGGAGCTAATTTTGGATTTAAGCTTCTATGGGGCCAAAGTTACTTTTAAAATTATCGTCGACCCCCACCCCCCCCAAAATTTTTTTTTTGGGGGGGGGGGGTAAAAATTTTTTTTATTGCATTTCTCGCCGAATTAGGCAATTTGGAATCATTTGAGACCATGTTATTTTTTTCAAAAATTTTTCGCCTTACAAGCAACCCTGCGGGGGGATTTTTTTCAAATTCTCGTTTATGAAGGTATATCTTAAATACAGTATGCTACTCTCTTAGTTTTAAAGATAATTGGATGAAATCTTTTTGATTGTGTCACTAAGGGGGGGGGGGGTGGGGAAGTTTGTACAGTTATAGGAAATGAAATTCAGTATAAAAGTTTGGGAGGGCCGTGTGGGCTTGTTTTTAGAGTTATCAACCTAATTCTTTTTGTAGGCTCTCTTATATGATTGGATGTACACATAAAACTTTGAAAATTGAATTTCGGCACTTTCCTTCTTGGGGCTTGTGGAGCACAAAAACCCCCCAAACGTTAAAAATATGAGTTCTGAGCTTATTTTTAAAGATATCAACCTGATTTTTTTTAAATAATACTTTTTTAACATAACTGAATCAACGAATCATTACAGATTTCATTTTGGGACTTTCCTTCTAGGGGCTTGTGGAGCAAAAGACCCCCAAAAACTAAAAATATGCGTTCTGAGCTTATTTTTAAAGATATCAACCTGATTTTTTTTAAATAATACTTTTTAACATAACTGAATCAACGAACCTTTACAGATTTCATTTTGGGACTTTCCTTCTAGGGCCTTGTGGAGCAAAAGACCCCAAAAACACTAAAAATATGCGTTCTGAGTTTATTTTTAAAGATACCAACCTGATTTTTTTTAAATAAGACTTTTTTTAACATAACTGAATCAACGAACCATTGCAGATTTCATTTTGGGAATTTCCTTCTAGGGGCTTGTGGGGCAAAAGACCCCAAAATCACTAAAAATATGAGTTCTGATCTTATTTTTAAAGATATAAACATGATTTTTTTAAGGAAACTTTTTGAACATAACCAAACTAGGGAACAATTACATATTTTATTTTGGAGCAAAAGAACCACAAAACACTAAAAATATTAGTTCTGAGCTTTTTTTTAGAGACATCAACCTGATTTTAAAAAAATAATACTTCTTTAACATAACCAAACTAATAAACCATTACAGATTTCATTTTCGGACTTTCCTTCTAGGGTCTACTGGAACAAAAGACCCCCAAAACACCTAAAATATTGGGACTTTCCTTCTAGGGGCTTGTGGAGAAAAAGAACCACAAAACACTAAAAATATTAGTTCTGACCTTATTTTTAAAGATATCAACCTGATTTTTTTAAGAACACTTTTTTAACATAACCGAACTTAGTAACTTTTACAGATTTCATTCGATTATGTTAAAAAAGTATTATTTAAAAAAAATCAGGTTGATATCTTTAAAAATAAGCTCAGAACTCATACTTTTAGTGTTTTTGGGGGTCTTTTGCTCCACAAATCACAAGAATAAAAGTCCCAAAATGAAATCTGTAATAGTTCGTTGGTTCGGTTATGTTAAAAAAGTAGGTATTATTTTAAAAAAATCAGGTTGATATATTTAAAAATAAGCTCAGAACTCATATTTTTAGCGTTTTTGGGGGTCTTTTGCTCCACTAGACCCTAAAAGGAAAGTACAAAATGAAATCTGTAATGGTTCCTTAATTCAGGTATGTTAAGAAAGTTTTTTTTAAAAATCAGGTTGACATCTTTAAAATAAGCTCAGAACTCATATTTTTAGTGGTTTAAGGGTCGTTTGCTCCACAAGCCCCTAGAAGGAAAGTCCCAAAATGAAATTTGTAATGGTTTGTTGATTCGGTTATGTTAAAAAAGTATTATTTAAAAAAATCAGGTTGATATCTTTTAAAATAAGCTTAGAACTCATATTTTTAGTTTTTTGGGGGGATCTTTTGCTCCACAAGCCCCTAGAAGGAAAGTCCCAATATGAAATCTGTAATGGTTTGTTGATTCGATTATGTTAAAAAAGTATTATTTTTAAAAAATCAGGTTGATATCTTTAAAAATAAGCTCAGAACTCATATTTTTAGTGTTTGGGGGGTTTTGTGCTCCACAAGCCCCAAGAAGGAAAGTCCCAAAATGAAATCTGTAATGGTTCGTTGATTCAGTTATGTTAAAAAAGTATTATTTAAAAAAATCAGGTTGATATCTTTAAAAATAAGCTCAGAACTCATATTTTTAGCGTTTGGGGGGTTTTGTGCTCCACAAGCCCTAAGAAGGAAAGTCCCAAAATGAATCTGTAATGGTTCGTTGATTCAGTTATGTTAAAAAAGTATTATTTAAAAAAAATCAGGTTGATATCTTTAAAAATAAGCTCAGAACTCATATTTTTAGCGTTTGGGGGGTTTTTGTGCTCCACAAGCCATAAGAAGGAAAGTGCCGAAATTCAATTTTCAAAGTTTTATGTGTACATCCAGTCGTATAAGAGAGCCTACAAAAAGAATTAGGTTGATAACTATAAAAATAAGCCCACACGGCCTTCCCAAACTTTTATACTGAATTTCATTTCCTATAACTGTACAAACTTCCCCCCCCCTTACCCCAAGGGGGGGGGACTTTCCTTCTAGGGGCTTGTGGAGCAACAGACCCCCAAAAACACTAAAAATATGCGTTCTGAGCTTATTTTTAAAGATATCAACCTGATTTTTTTTAAATAAAACTTTTTTAACATAACTAGATCAACGAACCATTACAGATTTCATTTTGGGACTTTCCTTCTAGGGGCTAGTGGAGCAAAAGACCCCCCCAAACACTAAAAATTTAAGTTCTGAGCTTATTTTTAGAGATATTGAGATGATTTTTTTTGTCAGAAACCTTTTTTAACATAACCAAACTAAGTAATCATTGGAGATTTCATTTTGGGACTTTCCTTCTAGGGGCTTGTGGAGCAACAGACCCCCAAAAACACTAAAAATATGCGTTCTGAGCTTATTTTTAAAGATATCAACCTGATTCTTTTTAAATAATACTTTTTTAACATAACTGAATCAACGAACCATTACAGATTTCATTTTGGAACTTTCCTTCTAGGGGCTAGTGGAGCAAAAGACCCCCCCAAACACTAAAAATTTAAGTTCTGAGCTTATTTTTAGAGATATTGAGATGATTTTTTTTAGAAACCTTTTATTACATAAAAAACTAAGTAATCATTGCAGATTTAATTTTTGGACTTCCCTTCTTGGGGCTAGTGGAGCAAAAGACCCACAAACACTAAACATTTAGGTTCTGAGCTTATTTTTAGAGATATTGAGATGTTTTTTTTCAGAAAACTTTTTTAACACAACCAAACTAAGTAATCATTGCAGATTTCATTTTGGGACTTTCCTTGGGGTAAGGGGGAGGGAAGTTTGTACAGTTATAGGAAATGAAATTCAGTATAAAAGTTTGGGAGGGCCGTGTGGGTTTGTTTTTAGAGTTATCAACCTAATTCTTTTTGTAGGCTCTCTTATACGACTGGATGTACACATAAAACTTTGAAAATTGAATTTCGGCACTTTCCTTCTTAGGGCTTGTGGAGCACAAAAACCCCCCAAACGCTAAAAATATGAGTTCTGAGCTTATTTTTAAAGATATCAACCTGATTTTTTTTAAATAATACTTTTTTAACATAACTGAATCAACGAACCATTACAGATTCATTTTGGGACTTTCCTTCTTAGGGCTTGTGGAGCACAAAAACCCCCCAAACGCTAAAAATATGAGTTCTGAGCTTATTTTTAAAGATATCAACCTGATTTTTTTAAATAATACTTTTTTAACATAACTGAATCAACGAACCATTACAGATTTCATTTTGGGACTTTCCTTCTTGGGGCTTGTGGAGCACAAAACCCCCCAAACACTAAAAATATGAGTTCTGAGCTTATTTTTAAAGATATCAACCTGATTTTTTAAAAATAATACTTTTTTAACATAATCGAATCAACAAACCATTACAGATTTCATATTGGGACTTTCCTTCTAGGGGCTTGTGGAGCAAAAGATCCCCCCAAAAAACTAAAAATATGAGTTCTAAGCTTATTTTAAAAGATATCAACCTGATTTTTTTAAATAATACTTTTTTAACATAACCGAATCAACGAACCATTACAGATTTCATATTAGGACTTTCCTTCTAGGGGCTTGTGGAGCAAAAGAACCCCCCAAAAAACTAAAAATATGAGTTCTAAGCTTATTTTAAAAGATATCAACCTGATTTTTTTAAATAATACTTTTTTAACATAACCGAATCAACAAACCATTACAAATTTCATTTTGGGACTTTCCTTCTAGGGGCTTGTGGAGCAAACGACCCTTAAACCACTAAAAATATGAGTTCTGAGCTTATTTTAAAGATGTCAACCTGATTTTTAAAAAAAACTTTCTTAACATACCTGAATTAAGGAACCATTACAGATTTTAGGGTCTAGTGGAGCAAAAGACCCCCAAAAACGCTAAAAATATGAGTTCTGAGCTTATTTTTAAATATATCAACCTGATTTTTTAAAAATAATACTTTTTTAACATAACCGAACCAACGAACTATTACAGATTTCATTTTGGGACTTTTATTCTTGTGATTTGTGGAGCAAAAGACCCCCAAAAACACTAAAAGTATGAGTTCTGAGCTTATTTTTAAAGATATCAACCTGATTTTTTTTAAATAATACTTTTTTAACATAATCGAATGAAATCTGTAAAAGTTACTAAGTTCGGTTATGTTAAAAAAGTGTTCTTAAAAAAATCAGGTTGATATCTTTAAAAATAAGGTCAGAACTAATATTTTTAGTGTTTTGTGGTTCTTTTTCTCCACAAGCCCCTAGAAGGAAAGTCCCAATATTTTAGGTGTTTTGGGGGTCTTTTGCTCCAGTAGACCCTAGAAGGAAAGTCCGAAAATGAAATCTGTAATGGTTTATTAGTTTGGTTATGTTAAAGAAGTATTATTTTTTAAAAATCATGTTGATATCTTTAAAAATAAGATCAGAACTCATATTTTTAGTGATTTTGGGGTCTTTTGCCCCACAAGCCCCTAGAAGGAAATTCCCAAAATGAAATCTGCAATGGTTCGTTGATTCAGTTATGTTAAAAAAAGTCTTATTTAAAAAAAATCAGGTTGGTATCTTTAAAAATAAACTCAGAACGCATATTTTTAGTGTTTTTGGGGTCTTTTGCTCCACAAGGCCCTAGAAGGAAAGTCCCAAAATGAAATCTGTAAAGGTTCGTTGATTCACTTATGTTAAAAAGTATTATTTAAAAAAAATCAGGTTGATATCTTTAAAAATAAGCTCAGAACGCATATTTTTAGTTTTTGGGGGTATTTTGCTCCACAAGCCCCTAGAAGGAAAGTCCCAAAATGAAATCTGTAATGATTCGTTGATTCAGTTATGTTAAAAAAGTATTATTTAAAAAAAATCAGGTTGATATCTTTAAAAATAAGCTCAGAACTCATATTTTTAACGTTTGGGGGGTTTTTGTGCTCCACAAGCCCCAAGAAGGAAAGTGCCGAAATTCAATTTTCAAAGTTTTATGTGTACATCCAATCATATAAGAGAGCCTACAAAAAGAATTAGGTTGATAACTCTAAAAACAAGCCCACACGGCCCTCCCAAACTTTTATACTGAATTTCATTTCCTATAACTGTACAAACTTCCCCCCCCCCCCTTAGTGACACAATCAAAAAGATTTCATCCAATTATCTTTAAAACTAAGAGAGTAGCATACTGTATTTAAGATATACCTTCATAAACGAGAATTTGAAAAAAATGACAAAGTCCCCCCGCAGGGTTGCTTGTAAGGCGAAAAATTTTTGAAAAAAATAACATGGTCTCAAATGATTCCAAATTCTGAAGAAAAAAAATAATCTCAATATCTCTAAAAATAAGCTCAGAACTTAAATTTTTAGTGTTTGGGGGGGTCTTTTGCTCCACTAGCCCCTAGAGGGAAAGTCCCAAAATTCAATTTTCAAAGTTTTATGTGTAGATCCAGTCATATAAGAGAGCTCACAAAAAGAATTACGTTGATAACTCTAAAAACAAACCCACACGGCCCTCCCAAACTTTAGTACTGAATTTCATTTCCTATAACTGTACAAACTTCCCCCCCCTTACCCCAAGTTTGGGAAGGCCGTGTGGGCTTATTTTTATAGTTATCAACCTAATTCTTTTTGTAGGCTCTCTTATACGACTGGATGTACACATAAAACTTTGAAAATTGAATTTCGGCACTTTCCTTCTTAGGGCTTGTGGAGCACAAAAACCTCCCAAACGCTAAAAATATGAGTTCTGAGCTTATTTTTAAAGATATCAACCTGATTTTTTTTAAATAATACTTTTTTAACATAACTGAATCAACGAACCATTACAGATTCATTTTGGGACTTTCCTTCTTAGGGCTTGTGGAGCACAAAAACCCCCCAAACGCTAAAAATATGAGTTCTGAGCTTATTTTTAAAGATATCAACCTGATTTTTTTAAATAATACTTTTTTAACATAACTGAATCAAAACTTGGGGTAATTAGTGACACAATCAAAAAGATTTCATCCAATTATCTTTAAAACTAAGAGAGTAGCATACAGTATTTAAGATATACCTTCATAAACGAGAATTTGAAAAAAATGACTAAGTCCCCCCCGCAGGGTTGCTTGTTAGGGGAAAAATTTTTGAAAAAATAACATGGTCTCAAATGATTCCAAATTGCCTAATTCGGCGGCGGGACGGCGGGAGCGGCGGTCCCGCCGCCGTTTTTTTTTAAAGATACCAAAACTTGGGGTAATTAGTGACACAATCAAAAAGATTTCATCCAATTATCTTTAAAACTAAGAGAGTAGCATGCTGTATTTAAGATATACCTTCATAAACGAGAATTTGAAAAAAATGACTAAGTCCCCCCCGCAGGGTTGCTTGTTAGGGGAAAAATTTTTGAAAAAATAACATGGTCTCAAATGATTCCAAATTGCCTTATTCGGCGAGAAATGCAATAAAAAATTTCTTTTTTGGTGGCGGCGGAAAACGGCGGCGGACGGCGGGAGCGGCGGTCCCGCCGCCGTTTTTTTTTAAAGATACCAAAACTTGGGGTAATTAGTGACACAATCAAAAAGATTTCATCCAATTATCTTTAAAACTAAGAGAGTAGCATACTGTATTTAAGATATACCTTCATAAACGAGAATTTGAAAAAAATGACTAAGTCCCCCCGCAGGGTTGCTTGTAAGGCGAAAATTTTTTGAAAAAAATAACATGGTCTCAAATGATTCCAAATTGCCTAATTCGGCGAGAAATGCAATAAAAAAAAATTTTACCCCCCCCCCCCAAAAAAAAATTTGGGGGGGGGGTGGGGGGTCGACGATAATTTTAAAAGTAACTTTGGCCCCATAGAAGCTTAAATCCAAAATTAGCTCCCTCTAGCTCTAAGGGTTCTCGAGTAAACCCCCCCCCCCCTGCCCAAATGGTCCTTAAGCACATCCTCCTTTTAAGTTCTGAGTCTATTTTCTGAGATATTGAGATGATTTTTTTAATGAAAGCACTTTTTAACAAAACCAAACTAATAGACAATACAAATTTCATTTTGGGACTTTCCTTCTAGGGGCTAGTGGAGCAAAAGGCCCCCCAAACACTAAAATTTTAAGTTCTGAGCCTGTTTTCAGAGATATTGAGATGATTTTTTTTATGAAAACTTTTTTCACAAAACCGAACTAAGTAGCCATTACAAATTTCATTTTGGGACTTTCCCTTAAAGGGGCTAGTGGAGCAAAAGACCCCCCAAACACTAAAATTTTAAGTTATGAGCCTATTTTTAGAGATATTGAGATGATTTTTTAAAATGAAAATATTTTTAACCAAACCGAACTAAGTAGCCAATACAAATTTCATTTTGGGACTTTCCTTTTAGGGGCTAGTTGAGCAAAAGACCCCCAAACACTAAAATTTTAAGTTCTTAGCCTATTTTCAGAGATATTGAGATGATTTATTAAAATGAAAATATTTTTAACAAAACCGAACTAAGTAGCCATTACAAATTTTATGTTGGGACTTTCCTTCTAGGGGCTAGTTGAGCAAAAGACCCCCAAACACTAAAATTTTAAGTTCTGAGCCTATTTTCAGAGAAATTTTGATTTTTTAATGAAAACATTTTTAACAAAACCGAACTAAGTAGCCAATACAAATTTCATTTTGGGACTTTCCTTCTAGGGACTACTGGAGCAAAAGGCCCCCCAAACACTGAAATTTTAAGTTCTGAGCCTATTTTTAGAGATATTGAGACGATTTTTTTAATAAAAGCATTTTTAACAAAACCGAACTAAGTCGCCATTAAAAATTTCATTTTGGGACTTTCCTTCTAGGGAATAGTGGAGCAAAAGACCCCAAAACACTAAAATTTTAAGTTCTGAGCCTACTTTCAGAGATATTGAGATGATTTTTTTTAATGAAAACATTTTTAACAAAACCGAACTAAGTAGCCAATACAAATTTCATTTTGGAACTTTCCTTCCAGGGGCTAGTGGAGCAAAAGACCCCCAAACACTAAAATTTTATCTTCTGATTATTTATTTCAGTTATTGGAAAAAAAATTTCATTAAAAAAATCAGCCATTATATTTTCAAAAATAAGCTCAGAACTTAAAATTTTAGTGTTTGGGGGTCTTTTGCTCCACTAGTCCCTAGAAGGAAAGTCCCAAAATGAAATTTGCAATGGCTTCTTAGTTCGGTTTTGTTAAAAATATTTTCATTTAAAAAAATCATCTCAATATCTCTAAAAATAGGCTCAGAACTTAAAATTTTAATGTTTGGGGGTCTTTTGCTCCACTAGTCCCTAGAAGGAAAGTCCCAAAATGAAATTTGTAATGGCTACTTAGTTTGGTTTCTTTAAAAATATTTTTATTAAAAAAAATCGTCTCAATATCTCTAAAAATAGGCTCAGAACTTAAAATTTCAGTGTTTGGGGGGCCTTTTGCTCCACTAGTCCCTAGAAGGAAAGTCCCAAAATAAAATCTGTAATGGTTCCTTAATTTGGTTTTGTTAAAAATGTTTTCATTAAAAAAATTCATCTCATATCTCAGAAAATAGGCTCAGAACTTAAAATTTTAGTGTTTGGGGGGCCTTTTGTTCCACTAGCCCCTAGAAGGAAAGTCCCAAAATGAAATTTGTATTGGCTACTTAGTTCGGTTTTTGTTAAAAAGTGTTTTCATTAAAAAAATCGTCTAAAATCTCTGAAAATAGGCTCAGAATTTAAAATTTTAGTGTTTGGGGTGGTCTTTTGCTCCACTAGCCCCTTTAAGGGAAAGTCCCAAAATGAAATTTGTAATGGCTACTTAGTTTGGTTTTGTGAAAAAAGTTTTCATAAAAAAATCATCTCAATATCTCTGAAAATAGGCTCAGAACTTAAAATTTTAGTGTTTGGGGGGCCTTTTGCTCCACTAGCCCCTAGAAGGAAAGTCCCAAAATAAAATTTGTATTGGCTACTTAGTTCGGTTTTGTTAAAAAGTGCTTTCATTAAAAAAATCGTCACAATATCTCTAAAAATAGGCCCAGAACTTAAAATTTTAGTGTTAGGGGGTCTTTTGCTCCACTAGCCCCTTTAAGGGAAAGTCTCAAAATTCAATTTTTAAAGTTTTACAGGTAGATCCAATCATATAAGAGCGCTTACAAAAAGAATTAGGTTGATAACTATAAAAACAAGCCCAAACGGCCAGGGCAAAATTTGGTACTGAATTTCATTTCCTATAACTGTACAAACTTCCCCCCCCCCCTTTCTGAAATGTAGAGCAGAATTTTTATACTCAGAAAGTGCTCATCATTGTCAATAAAATTCATCTAAAAAGTAGTCAGGGGGGGAATGATATTCCAAAAACATAACCTTAGATTGATTTTTTAGTAAACACATTTTAGGACTAACATTTGATATGAATAATCTTTTAATTCAACAGACCTAAGAGTTTAAGGCATTAAGTTATTGATTCACTTGCGGTAATTATGATATCCACAAAGTGTTACAAATGTGCAAAAAGACACAATAGCAAATAAATTATAGCGTAAGAAAATACCAAGGACGTCAAAGCCTTAATTTTTTTTTGTGGGGGGGGGGGGGGGGGTGTTTGTGTGTGTTTAAATGACGGTTTTTAAAGGTTTGGAGGGTGGTGGTAGTAAACTTTTGTATACTAGCTGCTTCGCACCTAGCAAAATTATTTTTTTTTTTTGGGGGGGGGGGAGGAGCTTAGTCGACCTCCCTTTTTAAATTTTAGTTTTAAAAAGAAATTGTTTGAGGGGACATACTCAATTTTTTCTCACAATATTCTTCCCTGGCCCGATGCATAAAAACTTTTATTTGATAAAAAACTAATACTAGACGAGAAACAATAAAATTCACATAAACAAGGATTATGACATCTCTAAAAGCGAATTTCTAGTTTTCTTTAACATGTTCAGCTCTGTTTTGTTGATGTGTTTTAGAGTTAATCAACAAACGGCTAGATTATTAAAATTCGTCTAAGGTAAAATTGCCAAGAAAAAATTGTTGTTTATAATCAATGCGTGATAGGTTTAACTTAAAATTGTAGAAGACGTAAAAGTTCTAAGTTATCAAGTTTAAAAAATAAATGCTATGCGAAAGAAACAATAACGCAAACATCAGATTCCATAAATTACAACCCTTTAAAGTAATATGGTGTCTGGCTGTTTGAAGCATAGGATATCACTAAATAGAGGGCCAATATGGTTCTCCTTTACAGTAAATCTTCTTATATGTCCAGGTAAAGTACTTGGCTATTATGGGGGAGGGTACATCTATCCTCCAAAATATATTTCAAAACCTCCCCTCTTCCCAATCTATTTTTACGGTTTCTTATTCAAACAATAATCTAGAATACTTACCCCCCCCCCCTCTCTTCAATCAAATAGCCGCTTATAAATGAAAACGTTTGTATTAAATATAGGCAATAAAATTAAATACTTTTGAAAAATTGTGTAACAGAAGATAAGTTTTATAGAAATGCTCTGCATCCAAAAAAATGTTTTAGAACTATTATCTGTCAAATTGAAAGAAGAATATTTTACAAGCAATATTTTTTCAGTAAATAATCTTTTCTAAGAATACTTTTCGAGGACGTAAAATGAATTCTAAAACAATACTAGTTGTAAGTTGACTAATATGAGTTCTCATTTTGGATATATTTTTAAATGGATCTTACACCAGATTTGCACAAAGTAAAAAAACGCAGTGGGCTAACATAACGATTCCCCCTTCCACCCCCATTTACTCCATCCTCTCGTCTCCTAATGGATAAACGAACGGACCAATAAATGAGTTCCATGTTAGCAAGCTAAATTGACGACAAATTTTCCCCTGTCATAATATCCACATACATCCAATTTACTAAAGCATAGGAATGAGAAAAAAATATCATGTTAAGGATCATTTTTAGTAAGTCATAATAATAGTAAATTTTGTCCCTTAATAACAGTAAGCCAAGGTGTAGAAGAACTTTAAACCCTCACATCTCGAACCGTCTACTCCTATGGCTATACTATTTTACTCTACGTCATTCGTCTGACTTAGCAAAAGACTGAAGCATTTGGAATGACGCAATCTCATACAAGACAACTTTATAATATTTGAGGTTTAATTCACAATACTTTTGTATTATTTAAAACATTGTTTTACGAGATCGCTATGTAGATCTCGCCCCCACCCCCCTTCCTTTTAAATTTTTTTTTGGACAAAAATAGGCAGTTGTATTTCATAAATAACAAAGCTGCATTTATGTCTATCGCTAGGATAATGGCCAGATATTCTTGATTTTAATCCTATTAAACAATATTTTTTGGAATTAACCACTTAAAAATGGTTAAAAACTACAAGGTCGTTAAGGAAGAAAATAAGATAATGTGTAAATAAAAACGTTGCACAAACGATGTATGAATGAAACTAATCAAAATCTTATAATATCAATACCTATTCTGTCAAAGAAAAAGAGATTTAGAAGATTTATTTTCTTTAATAGCTGCATATTTGCATTCTTTTAATAAATCTTCGAAAATTGGGAAAGAGGGGGAGGATAATAACAGCAAATATGACGGGTGATTAAGTCACAGTAAATACATATTAGTAGGAATAGGACAATGGACTGGACGGTGAATTAATATCCCCCCCCCCCCCCCCATCCTTTTGTAGATTAAATACATAACAATATCATATTGTGTTCTGTTTTCCTTTACTAATAATTCCATGAAACTACCAATGGCAAAAATCCGTATATAAAAATAATTGGATGTCTCTCTATCTGTGTTTGTGAACCGTAGGATCTAGCTATCCTCTGAACCGATATGTTATTTCTTTACAATGTAGCTTTAAATAAGTTTAGGTAGGGTTTATAACTATTTTGGGGTAGGGTACCGTTCACCAAACCCCCAAGCGAAATAGCGTCCAGTCCCTTAAGTCCATTATCCTCCCCGAGTCCCAAATATGAATTACCTTATCTGGAAGACCTGCCAAATCTGATGTTTCTTCTGTCATCTGAAAATAAAATCAAACATAAGTTATTTTTATTAGTAAAATTATAGTGGCGTGAACAGGGTTCGCCACTGTCAGAAGTGTAATTCCTGAGGGGCACTTTCTTCGCCCCCTTACGCACGCTTATGGTAATTTTTTTCCTTAGGTCCAAACTAAGGATCAATGCTATAATGTTTACAAATGAATGCACTTTAGACTGAAAAACGCATTTAACAACTTATCAAAACGTCTCTACATTTTTATTACACCTATTAGCAAAGATAACCTTTGGCTAGGGTATGACCGTTCTTACAATCTACATTGTGATTGTCACAAATAGACAAAAGACTACTTTTAAAAATATATTTACTTAAAAATCACGAAACTTAAAAATCTTAAATTTTGCTCAAATCAACAGAAACAACTAATATCTGTACAAAAAAATTATTTGCCATGTTCTATTAGGTATCTTAGCACTTTCTGAAACAAAACCAATTAAAAACAATGACTTTTGTATAACAATATAAATTATCGTTTTATTTTAATTTAAAGTCACAAGTTTCATTAGAACAAAGTTGTATTTTTTATGAATTTTAATAGATTGTTTTTCTCCATAGTACATAGAGTTTCAGACTTAAAGGAAAGGTTTAGTTATTTATCGCATCGTATTATAGACAGACAGAATATCGCGGATATTAAAATGATATTAATTTTATGAACTTTACTTTATTATTAGTGGAAAATTGTATGTAATACGATGCTATACATGATTTTTCTGTAAAGCTGAGAGTGGTAACCGTTTCTAATCCAGAGTATATTTAACGGTTTTGAAGATATACTGGAAAAGAATAAACAATTCTTAATAATAAACTAGCTTTCATTTGTCGGTTTCTAGACAATGATGCATGGATTTTAAGCTATCAAAGATTTGATTGGGTACCCAACCGCCTCCCATTTATTCAAACGCCGCAGGCAAATCCTTTAACCCTGATGAAGTTGAAATGTTATTTTCAATGACCTTTAGCATTATTTTTACTCCTTCTCTGGGACACAGAAAGATTTTCAACTAAGCAGACATGATAAATCTAAGAAATTGCGTGCACAGGACTTAGCCATAGAGGGTGAAACAATGGTAAAAATACGCTTCGATCCAGTGACATGCGGTAGGGGAAAGTCAATACCCCCTTACTTTTGAAATTGGGAAAGCCTTCCTTCCCTTATTTCACCCCGAATGGTTTTACATGCCCCTGGTGAATCACAGTGCACGCCACTGCTATAACCCAAATATTAAATACGTGTTCAGAAACATTTATAATTTTTATTTCTTGTCGCTTACTTCAACGTGATAATCAATGTTCTTTATTTAAACAGAACACAAACATTATATGCAGCGTGTCGGAGCCGTTTGATTTTGGTGCGGCTCCGGCTCCGACCTAAAATCAAGAAAAACTCGACATATTTTTTTTCTCCCAAGTCTATTTTTGGCTTTGGAAGGTTTTAAAAGTTCAAATTTTGATAAAAATGGACTTGAAAAACTTAAAAGGGGCATTTGCACATGAAAAAACAGAGTTACCAAATTATAATTTATAAAAAATCTCTTTATTTATCTAGTCTGGAGCCGTAGCTGTTTTGAAACGAAAATACGGCTCCAGCTCCGGCAAAATATGGCGGCTCCACGGCTCCCGACTCCGAAACACTGATTATATGATTAAATCGCTGATAATAAGTCCATGTTCTAGGCCCAATTCCCTTTTTTTAATTTCTCCAAAATTCTTCTTAATTGCTTCCCCTTCCCTTTCTTTTCAAGTATTTTTCTCTATGGGGAAATAATCAGGGATCTCAAGGGATAAGACAATGGACAAAATCTTATGTACATCCTAACTTACAAAATTAACTATTCTTTTGTTTAAAAAGTTACGATCAAATAAGATTTTAAGCCATCGAATAAGAAAACATGGTACCAGTATAATTTACAGTTCACTATGTCCCCTACCTCCCTGGAAAACAATGCATTCGATTTATTTAACTGTGGACTTATATTTCAAACAATCTAAGCAAAATTACAACTTCTTTATAATAAAATGAGAGACAAAAACATAACAAAAAAAGAAAATGTTGTTACAAAGGGAGGGGGGGGAGGGGGCGAAAGTGACACTTTTTGAAACCAAAACTAAAAGTCAACAAAGGAACTCAACTAAAAAGAGTTACAGGTCTGACATTTTGCATGGCAGTTGCTTTAAAGGGGTAAAATATGGAACTGTAAAGAAACGGCGGCGCAACCGCCGAAAACCGCCGTTTCCCGCCGAAATTGTTTTGCCTTTTCTCGGCGGTTTTCGGCGGTTGCGACGCCGTTTCTTCACAGTTCCATATTGTACCCCTATAAAGCAACTGCCATGCAAAATGTCAGACCTGTAACTCTTTTTTTAGTTGAGTTCCTTTGACTTTTAGTTTTGGTTTCAAAAAGTGTCACTTTCGCCCCCCCCCCCCCCTTTGGTCTGACGCATTTTTTGACAAGCAAATTCTCGATTCTTTCTTTTTCTATTATGGCTTCGAGCCATATTGAAAAATCATGAATAAGAAATTAAATGTTATAAAACCATCGGCAAAAACAAAACTAAAAATCATCTTATAATTTTTTATTGTATTATCCGTGAAAAACTGTATATAATACGATGCGATATATAACTAAAATAATCCGAAAATTCAATCATTAATAAACGTTTTTGAATACAATAAAATTGTGTTAACATATTACATGGAAAATTCCCCTCAAAAATATGTTTTAAGGAGATTCAAGGAGAATGACAAAAATTCGGAAATAATGAATAATATGGCAGATAAAGTATTGAATTGAATATTGAAAAATAAAAAATAAAACTAAATAACTAAAGAGAAACGTCAAACTAAACCACTTAATCTTTAGTCTGTCGTGTTCTACTATTTCTTAATTTTTTCGTTTCATCGTATCGAATCTACTCTACAAGGATTTGTCCGTACATCCATCAGTTTGTCAGACTACATATCAGGAATAAAGTCTCTACACCGTTTCTCTAACTCCATAAAAAAGCTTGTAGCAAATCTTTAAATGGGGCTGTTTATAGCTTTGACATTTGTTGACTATTCTTAGTACGTAACATTATCTATAATACAAAGTAGAACGATGTCTGTCCGTCTGTCTGTCCGTCTGTCTGTCCGTCTGTCTGTCCGTCTGAAGCTTAAGATCTCAGTAACCACTGAACTGATTGGGCTCTACTCTTCAGGGAATATACCTACTGGTCCTGTGATGGTTTTAAGCTATTTTCTTGGGGGGTGGGACACCCCCAACCCCCCCAAAAAAATGAAAATACCCCCCCCCAAAAAAAATTTTTTTTTTACTTTTTCTTTTTAAATCTAAAATACGAAAAATTAAGTTGATCAAACCTAGCAAAGCCCCTAGAGGCTAGGGGCGAAGCCGCTAGTAAATTATAATTTGGTAACTAATAATGTGCAAATGCCCCTTTTTTATGTTTTTCAAGTCCATTTTTATCAAAAATTTAAATTATAAAACTTTTAAAAGTCAAAAATAGACGTGGGGAAAAAATATATAAGGTCGGAGCCGGAGCCAAATCCGGAGTTGGAGCCACCATCATCACAGACGGCTCCGCGGAGCCGGAACCGGAGCCGCACCAAAATCAAACGGCTCTGCAATACTGCTTAAGACTTTGAATACTACAGTTTACTGTTATTTCATTTCAAAATAAAATACAAATTCTTTTTAGAATACTTTTCCCCAGTCCCTGCCCTTTCTATTCTCTTGCATTGTTTATTGTACTACGTTTTAGTATAAGCAAACTGAGGGAGGCAGGGTTATGGCGTCAACAAAATTATCTTTTAAGTTTAGATGTGATTTTTACTGGTATCTTAAGGGATAAGACAATGGACGATAAATTGACGCACTTTCCCAGTGATAAAAATCAAAATTTACTTTTCTCCATATTCAAATCATAGGTTAAAAAGTTTGGACACTTGTAGTTTGAACCAACTAATGAAAAAACTTTGGATACCAATAAAAATTAGAGTTCAAAATACCCCAACTCACTAAAAATAAGCACAATATAAAAGTTAAAGTTCTTTAGGTGGAAAAGGAACAAGTGTGTTTTATAGTAAACTATGAATAATTTCTATGGATATTTTGGCTGGTTTTGTCAGTAAATCACTGTAGATTTGTTGATTTTACATTACTTATCATTTTTAATCTTTAAAATCCGCCAATAAATAAGGAAGTAGCTTAATTACGTAACTTACTCAGACAGACGGACATCAATTGCACTTGCACAAAACTTTTTTCAGTGACCATAATGATATTCCCTTTATATCTGAGGCAAACTATTTTAGATAATAGAAAGCATCTTAAAAGTTTATTTATCCCAAATGTAAATTAATAGGATGCAAGTATGTCTGCAAAAATATTATTAATAGATATCTATTATAAGATTAACGGGAAAGAAGGGGAATAAAAAATAACTTACACTGGTAATTAAAGTTTGAAACAAATTCGTTGCCTCAAATTAATATTTTTCAAACTTTTCTACCAATGATTTTAATCTACAGAAAGTGTATTTTTTGGTTTATCATCATTGGAGATGTACGTCAATCAATCGTTAATAGTCTTAACCCTTAAGATCAACGAAAATTAAGAAAAGTTTCTTGGTTTCTCTTACAGTACAATATGAATATAAACGTTTATTTTTCTAATGAGTCATTATCGCAACTTACATTTAAAATAATATATACTTTACAAAAGCACTAGCAAGTATTTTCGACACACACATTGGCATAAAAAGCAACGTGTCCGCTTGTTGTCGGGTATGTTTCGGGTTCGAATTTGGACTAATATCATGACATATAAGAAAAATTAAAATGGTACATACTGTTTCTATGTATGGCAGGTGATCTAATATCAAGAGTAATATGCTTGCCAATAAACAGGCATACAAACCATGATGTACATTTATTTATCAATTAGAACCTCCTAACAAAGGACATCCAATCAAGGGGTTGCTTAACTGTGGTATAAGAAGGCTAGGTCGATTGATCTCAAAACATTACACATAAAACTTTTAAAGTTTTTACATTTGATATGAGATTTAAATAACCAAAACAATCTCCACTTTACATAATAAGCAGATCCTACATTATTAATGCCGACTTAAACAGGCGTAAAGATAGAAAATAAGCAACCAAAGATTATTTTTACTATCACAGAAAGACAGTGAGAAAGATTTAAAGAACCTATTCTGGTAGAAAATAATGCATAAAATCGATTTTCTATTATAAAGATAGCAAGACTCAAATAAAATTATCTACCTTCATGGCATCCGCCGCCCGATGTAGTTCAGTAGCAAGTTCTTCCATAGCATTCTCAGCCAACTCTTGTCTTTCCTCCCGGGACAACATTAAGTTACACTGTAACAAACAAAAAACAATTGAAAAGCAGTTAAGGAGCAGTCAAACGGCAAACATTGTCTTGTACGAAAATATCTCTCTTAGTCATTGGAATCATCACAAAAAATTTTAGAATCTTATCTCATATAGTAGGTAAGTAATATATTGTTTAAATAAAGCTTTGCTGACAGATAAAAATATAGCAACCCTAGTCTTTCCTCCTAGGACAACATTATATTACACTGAAACAACAAAAAGCTACTATAAAGAAGTTAAGGAGCAGTCAAACGAAAAATATTGTCTACTATGAAAATATGCCCCATAGTCATTGGAATCCTCACAGAAAAATTAAGAATCTTAAGTAATAATATTTAATTAGCTTTGCTGACGGATAAAAATATAGCAACTCTTGTCTTTCCTCCCGGGACAACATTAAATTACACTGTAACAAACAAAAAACAATTGAAAAGCAGTTAAGGAGCAGTCAAACGGCAAACATTGTCTTGTATGAAAATGTCTCTCTTAGTCATTAGAATCATCACAAAAAAAATTAGAATCTTATCTCATATAGTAGGTAAGTAATATAGTTTAAATCAAGCTTTGCTGACAGATAAAAATATAGCAACCCTTGTATTTTCTCCCATGACTACATTAAATTACATTGAAACAACAAAAAGCGACTAAAAATCTATCAAGAAATTCTATTACAGCAGACATCTTTTGGTTCTGAAATATGCCTCATAGTCATTGGAATCTCCACAGAAAATTTCAGAATCTTATCTCAGATAGTATCTAAGTAAATTGTAATATGACATTGCAAAGATACTAACAGAAAAAAACATTCTCAGCCAAAAAAGAGAGGCTAGAAATAAGTCAAGGAACCGTATGGTTGAAAACAGTATTTGCACTGTAAAATGTCCACCATAAAAAAAATATTTTTATATAACCTACGTAAAGTTTCAGACAGATGAACAGACAGACGGACATTATACAACCTTGTTCTTATTTTGTTTACCTTATCTAATTGACTCTCTTCTTCAGATATATTCGCCTCTTCAAGATTTTTCTTTCTAAAATAAAGAAGGATGACAATGTACATAAAAGCGAAGCTTAGCACATCAGACAATTAAACCTTAACAAGTGCTTTAAAAAAATAATTTTTAGTCACAATTTTTGTAGGTAACTGCCCAGTAATATAAAGAGTCACAAACACTGAAATTGTCTTAAATACATACAGACGAATAATAATTGTGAAAAGAACTGAGGTATTAACGAAAATGATAGCGTGCCTGCTTGCCATGTTTGAGTCTGGATAACATCAAAGACGTTAAGAACGGTACATTTGCTGCTAAGTATGTCTCGTACGTAGTGATGGGAATGCATTAGCCCATTAACAGGCACAACTCATTACCATGCACAGTTAGGACTTGCACAAAAACGTGCAATGAAAGGATTGTAAGTCTCTTGGTTGTAACTAACTTAAAATCCTATAAATATCGCTAAAAGTATCACATCAGGTTCTCTAGATGATTCTTCTTCAGATATGAGGAGCACCCGGCAACCTGCTCCAACGAGGTAATAAATTAGGTAATAGTTGTAAAGAAGCTGCGCTACTAAAAACACAAACCTTGTAAAAGTCCCATATAAATTGACACCCTTCTTGTTAATCAACTGTTGAGTTTCTGTAACTTTTTCAATCACATGTGGAGCAGTTCCGTTCACTTGATTATTCTCAATAGAATTAGTGTTATTGATAGTGGTAGTGTCTGCTTTATCAGTTATCACTTTATTGGTATCTGCTGCTTTACTATTCACTTTTGCGGATTTTTTCAATTGTTCAGATTTGTCAACTGTAAACAGGGTAGTTCTATGAAGTGTGTTAAACATTTTTTTGCTGCTTAGCAGTCATTATGTAGTATGTATTTTTCTCATTAAACTGATATAGCTTTAACAAACTAGTCTTTGACTAGGAAATATTTATCAACTATTAGTAAGTATATGGTAAACAAATATTAGATTTCTCGGATATTATTTACTATAATAAATAAAATTTCTATTTACAAGAAAAAAACGGGGAAATTGGAAAATAAATTACACTGGTACCCAAGTTTCTTAAACATATACTCTCATTACCTACCTTGTTTACTTAAGTTGCATATAGTTATCATCCGTCAGTTCATTTCTTTAAGACCCCTGCTCTTATTAAATAGAAAAATAGCTGAATCACCAAGTTTAAAATAGATACTTTTCATGGAACTATCCTTTTGAAATAGTGCTGGTATCACAGGAGATTTTTGATTCAATGTTGGCAAGGACAACTGGAACTTCTAGCTCTCTCAGCTGGTCCTTATGATTGTTCTGAAATAAAAAAATAATCTTAATTAAAAAATCTACGAAGATTGTGGGGAAAATCTACTAGTTTACCCTAATTAAAGATAGGCTTTACAAATAAAAAAATGGCTGGTTTGGATAAGACCTAAAGTCGTTTCAATCCGAAGGGGGAATACCTGGATTTTACTAGTGATCATCTAACTAATATGTAAACATTGTGTATTGCAATCTTAGGCAAACTATTGATATATATCTATCCATTTCAGACTTTTATTTCTTATTTTATATAAGGAATTTTGAAAGATCGCCCATATCCCACCCGCCCTGTAGTGGGGATAAAATCAATTATAGAAGGGAGGACTTAAGGGAATTTTATTAAATTCCATTTTAGTCTTAATTGCCCAGCCGTATAGCTAATGAAGGAGCGGTCAACTTAGCCTGACCGTGATAAGAGCTATAAGTACGGCGGTCATGAGTTTCTGACCGGTCACAAACGGTCAAGATTACTCCTCCCTTCTAGAATTAATTTAGGTTAGGATTATTAGGATATTTGCCAATTTGGAGATCCCAAAACAAGCAAATCTTTATTTTAGATCTATAGGCAAGAAGAACAGTGACATCCAGGTACGTGCCCCCTTTTAAATAAACACTATGAAATACTCTACAGTCAATAAAAATTCATGAATCATTTAAAACAAGTTCTTGAAATACAGAGCCAATAAGAGATATAAGTTTTCCGGAATTTGAATGTAGGGAGGAGATTTTAAATCTGCATCAAATTTTAAGGATTTTTTATAAAATTCGTTTTTTGTATAGTTCTTTATCTAAAAGCGGAAATACAAATTAAGTTAATTAATTTTGGCATCCGTGATTGGTGGATTTAAAAAATCTGCGCTCTGATAGGATGTCGTACATCATTCAACCAATTAGAGCGCAGGTAGTTTAAAATCCACCTATCCTATTGGTCAAAATTAATTAACTTAAAATGTATTTCCGCTTTTAGATAAAGAATTATACAAAAAACGAATTTTATAAAAAATCCTTAAAATTTGATGCAGATTTCAAATCTCCTCCCTACATGGAAAACTTATATCTCTTAAGAGCCAATCGAGACAATAAAAGATAATTCAATTTCTATCATTTCTGTGTTTGGTTGCTTAAAATATAGAGGCCTCTAGGAGCATACACTTATCTAAAAATAGAATAGCTACGCTAATAAAAATAATATCTGACCTGTTTAATTGACTGAGTTGTTTTGTTAAACTCAGCCAGACGTTTCTCTATTTCTTCTGTTGAAAACACAACCTAAAACAAATCAGGTATACAGAGAAAAGACATTGGAACAGAAATAATAGAAAAATTAACATTTCTTACCAATTCTTCATCGTTTGATTAGGATTATTTTCTGAAGTAGGTATTCCAACATTTTGCTTTTTCCTTTTTTTGTCATTCATTTTCTCGAATGTAAATCTATTTTTACGCGCATTTGAATGCAGTCATGTCTGGGCCTTATTATCATAAGAAAAGCAAATGCAATGGAAAAAAAATACATAAATAATAATTACATAAATGTGTCGTATATTTAAAATGCGATTCCTCCCATAGCTTCAAAAAAGATAATAGGAGCAGAAAAGCATAAATAACATCGTATTTGTGTATTACAATGGCAAGTACTTTAATAAAATCATTCCAATGCCATGCTTTGCTTATTTTCTGTCCTCGTATATGAATTTAATGACTCTTGTTATGATAAGTAGCAGTAACAGGGCGTTTTCAAGTTTACATATGAAAATTACTAAGTGTCAATCATTAACTAAACAAACAATGGCAAAAAATAATCCACCCTTTGTCAATTCAATAAATATCAAGGTCGTCATTTACAAATATACTTTAGTACGTCTCAAGAATATTTTTGTAATATATTTTTTTGTATTCATTCGAAACTGATTAATATCCGCTGGATTATAGCCGGTTCTAAGCCGTACTGAAAAACGAATAATAAAATATAAAAACAAAACTGAAATTAATTTTATAATTTTTAGTTTCACTCTCCATGGAAAGCTGTCTGTAATACGATGCGATAAATAACTATTAACCTTGGCAAAAATTGGAAATTTAAAAAAATACCCATTAAAATTAGGTATTGTTTCTTTCTGAATTTCGTAAGTAAAACAGGGTTGCATTTTAAATTCAATTCAATTAGGTAGATGTAAACAAATAGCATAGCGACCATTTGATATTCTTCAAAATATTTTAAGGGGTCATTAAGAATCAGAAATCGATGAATCCCCCTTACCTGTTTATATAAACATTTAGCCACAAAATTTGATTCAGTCTCAGCCTGTGTAGAATTGTTGGGAACAAATGGTATAATGGGTGGTGGACAGCCGAGATTCGAACCACCTGATAACTGAGGCAGCTCCTCTTTCAATGGAGGACCTGGGTAATGAGAATAATAAGTAAAACTAGACGTGAGATCAAATGTTGTAAATGAAAGTGCAATGCCAACTTGGTATGTGAACGTCGTTAAAACTTCCCAGGATAAACTGCTGGTCAAATAATAAAAAGGATTGAATTTAATCTGTACGTCAATATTATTAGAAACCTGCCACACAGGGTCCAGGGCCGGTTAATTAATGATAATTAGCTCTAGTTAAGAATAAGGCTGTGATAAAGCATGATTAGGGACTTGCATTAAGGCAAAAAGCGTCTTTTGACTAGTTTTAC
Source organism: Acartia tonsa (assembly GCF_053477335.1). NCBI lineage: Eukaryota > Metazoa > Arthropoda > Copepoda > Calanoida > Acartiidae > Acartia > Acartia tonsa. The sequence continues at coordinate 25,272,654 of NC_137273.1, read as the reverse complement.
GGCGGGGTAACCAAACAATAACCATTTAGTTATACATTAAAATAATAAATTCTGATTAAAACGTGTAGAAGCTCGAAGTCGGTTGACGTATAACTTTATATTCTTTTCCTGGGTGTTTAACAGAAGAGCGTAGTGCAGCGGGGGGCTCAGGGCTGACACCACCTCCCTCCTACAAAATTTAAATATTTGTTTTATTCAGAAATGTAAGAGAGTTTATATCACAGTTTATATTCTGTTTTAATAATAATAAAAAAAACACGATTGGAATTCTATTTAATTGTTGTTACAGACGAACCTCCGCGCTTTCCCTCAAAGTTCCTTGTTATGCAAATAACACCCACCCCTCCAATGTTTTTTTTTTTTAAATCGAGAGATTGGGGATCGAGGAGTAATTTTTCATTAGGTTGTTTGTAACTGTAGGTCAGGTTGATTACAGGTCGTAATGAGTACTAGGGTGTACCGCATGAATACTGACTTGCACTGGAAGCGCCCGAATCTTTCCCCTACTAAAAAAATATTTAATTCTAACCTGAGACGATGGGGTTTCAATTTTTCACCAATTTTCATGAAACATATTTAAAAATCCTGAAATAAAACAGTCACATTTTAAACTGTGAGTCAATCTGAACATTAAAAAATACAAAAATTGATGGATTGTTGTCCATAGATAAAAATATACTTAGAATCAAAGACATAACAATGATCGAAAATAGTATACGCTATTAAAGCCCAGTTTAAAATAAGGGGGGGGTTTTTAATGCAACCATCTCGTAATCAGTGATTAAATGGCACTTAGAATTCGAATTTCGATCTGAAATTTTGCATGAGTAATCCTTGGTAGGTCTATTTTCCCTAAATCGAATAAAAAGTTGGAAAAGTATCGGCTGGCGGCTGGCAGCTCAGCCGTTTAGCCGTTTTTTGCCTATTTTCAGGGCAAATTCATCATTAATTACATAGGAATCAACTTTTAAAGACATATTTTTGTCTAATTCATGGTAAATGATAGCAATAACCATTTTTAAAATTTCTTGTACCAGCTGCTAAACGGCTGGAACCGGCTGAAAACGGCTGGGAGCTGCCAAGAGTATGAAGGGTAATTATGGCTTGTGAGTGTCTAGGGGTAGGTTTTTATGGCTGCTGAGCTCAAAAATACTTCCAAAAATAGTGGCCGCTCATCCATATGGCAGCTGGGTAACAGCTGCAGCTCAGCTGGGAGCGGCCAAGAGTAGAATGAGTAGATAGGGCTTGTGACGTGTCTAATGGTAGGTTTTTATGGGTGCTGAGCTCAAAAATACTTCCAAAAATAGTGGCCGCCCATCCATATGGCAGCTGGATAACAGCTGCAGCTCAGCCAAGAGTAGAATAAGTATCAAGGAATCTATCCATATGGCAGCTCAGCTGGGAGCGGCCAAGAGTAGAATAATTATATAGGGCTTGTGACGTGTCTAGGGGTAGGTTTTTATGGGTGCTGAGCTCAAAAATGCTACCAAAAATAGTATCGGCCCATCCATATGGCAGCTGGGTAACAGCTACAGCTCAGCTTGGAGCGGCTAAGAGTAGAATGAGTAGATAGGGATTGTGACGTGTCTAGGGGTAAGTTTTTATGGGTGATAAGCTCAAAAAAACTACCGAAAATAGTGGTGGTCCATCCATATGGTTGCTGGGTAACAGGGGTTGGTCTGAGCTCAAAATTACTACCAAAAATAGTGGCAGCTCATCCATATTGCAGCTGGGTAACAACTGCAGCTCAGCTGGGAGCAGCCAAGAGTAGAAAGAGTACATAGGGCATGTGACGTGTCAAGGGGTAGGTTTTTATGGCTGCTAAGCTCAAAAAAAACTACCAAAAATAGTGGTGGCCCATCCATATGGTTGCTGGGTAACAGCTGCAGCTGTGCAGTAAGCCGTTGTTTAAGACTAAGCTGTAAGCACTTTTAGGACTATTGAAGGATAACCAAATATTGAATATTTCAGTATTGATTTAGTTGTTAAACAGCTAAAATTGGCTGAGAACAGTAACCAACAGATAAAAGTAAAAGTTTAAGACATAGCTTGTGATGTGTGGGGTAAGTTTTTATGGGTTCCAAGCTTATTAATACTCCCCAAAAATAGAAAGGCCCATCCATATGTCATCGGGGTAACGGCTGCTGCTCAGCTGTAGCTGTTACCCAGCGTCCATATGGATGGGCCCCTACTATTATTGGTAGTATTTTCGAGCTCAACACCCCCATAAAAAGTTAAAAACCTGCCCCTTGAAATGTCACATGCTATATCTACAACATATACTTTTGCTGTTGATAACTGTTTTCATACGTTTTTGGTAGTTTTTAGTGAAATCTAGAAATTAGAAAAGTGTTACTAGTAATATGTCCATGAAATAAAGTTATAATGTAAATTGGGAGAAGTTTAATTCTACTAAAATAATAAATTTTTTGATATCCTCCTTGACACATCACAAGCTATGTCTTAAACTTTTACTTTTATCTGTTGGTAACTGTTCTCAGCCAATTTCAGCTGTTTAACAACTAAATCAATACTGAAATATTCAATATTTGGTTATCCTTCAATAGTCCTAAATGTGCTTACAGCTTAGTCTTAAACAACGGCTTACTGCACAGCTGCAGCTGTTACCCAGCAACCATATGGATGGGCCCACAGTGGTCTATTTTGGCATTTTGGTGGACATTTCACCTACCTCTACTCAAAGTCAATTTTCTCAGCTTGTAGTTGATAGAATCGTTCAAAATAAAAAGCATGCGCCTTATTATTACTCAATACAACTTGTATATTCATTTAGAAAAGAAAAACAAAAGCCAACTGGTCTAGAAAATACTTTGAAACTTAGCTAAAATTTCATATTTTCATACTATTTTCTTAAGTGGCAGAGAGCCTAAATTCGATGTTTCTAAGCAATAAAACGTTTAAAAACCTTGCAGCATTAATAAACATTACTGTAGAAATGATTATATAAAGGTAAATGCCCAATCACCAAACTTTGTGCAACATACATTTGATACAACTAATTGAAGTTTCTTCACCTTTTTTACGAAGTTATTTTCTCTTAGATAAGTAATAATACTTAATCTAGTACCTAATGTTTTCAGCTGTTTAATAGCTAAATCTAGAAATTGTAAAATTTTGTTATTAATATATCCAATAAAATTAATTAGAATACGAAAATTAATTGAAGAAGTTTAATTCTACTGAAATATTTGGGAATAGTCCATTTCGTGGCAACGCACCTTAAGGGGCTATTCGTCGTATTTTTAAGATGGATTTTGTTAGGTTATTTTAGGTTAGGATAGGGACTATACCTAAACATTTGATGTTAAAATATCATTAAATAGTCATGTAAAATGGCTAACATCTGAGCAGCAACCGTTACCCAGCTGCCATATGAATTAGCCCTCACTATTTTTGAGAGTATTTTTAAGCTCAGCACCCATGAAAACCTACCCCTAGCCCTATCTACACATCATACTCTTGGCCACTCTCAGCCGTTTTCAACTGGTTCTCTAGCCGTTAAGTGGCTGGTACAAGAAATTTTTAAAATGGTTATTGGTAACATTTAACATGAATAAAAGCAAAATTATGTTTCAAGAAGTTGTTTCCTACGTAATAACTAATGGATTTGCCTGAAATTGGCCAAAAAAAGGCTATACGGCTGAGCCACCAGCCGTTAGCCATCACTTTTTCACCTTTTTGTTTGATTTATGGAATATAGGCCTACCAAGGAATACTCATGCCAAGTTTAATAACAAAATTTCGATTTTAAGTGCCATTTACGCATGGATTACGCAAAGGATGCATTAAACCTCCCCCCCCCCCCTTAAAAAAATTAAAACATTCATTTTAAATCTCTGAAAGTCTCTTAATCTAGCATAGGCTCTTTGTGGGCAGTTTAAATGCATCAGAAATTGAAATTAACAGAGCTGAGGAAATAAAAAAATTGTAAAAAAATGTTTTTCTTATATTGGAATTTTAGAGTCTGGCCCCTAAAATTAAAGTTAAAATTTTGAAAGAAACCGGGCCCTGCAACAACCTAAACTAAACATCAAACTATGGCATTATACCTGTATATTAAGAATAATATATGGTTTGGTATGTTGCGGGGCCCGGTTTTTGGTGAAAAACTTAAAAAACTGAAAATTATTGCTAACATTTTTTGCAAAAATATTTAGGAAATGACATAATTTTTTTTTAAAAACAACTATAAAATGGATAAAAAAGTTTTTAAAAAATCTAAAACCCCAGTTTCCTAATATATCATGTAATATTATGAATATAAATAGGTTAAGAAACTTCATTGTATCAATGTAACACTGAAAAAAAATATTTTTTCCAAAGATGGTGAAAATTCAAAAGGCAAAATTCATGACGTGAAAATAATCCTGAACCTTCATAATTCAAAGTTCATAATTCATCAACCAGTAGTTGAAAAGACAAAAACTCTTCGGTTTCATATGAGATAGGGTATATATTTTCAAAATAAATTATTAATTTTGAGGAATTCCAATGTTGATTTTTGGCGAAATGTCCGGCCTTAGACCGCTGTGGGGCCACCACTATTTTTGGTAGTTTTTTTTGAGCTTAGCAGCCATAAAAACCTACCCCTTGACACGTCACAAGCCCTATGTACTCTTTCTACTCTTGGCTGCTCCCAGCTGAGCTGCAGTTGTTACCCAGCTGCCATATGGATGAGCCGCCACTATTTTTGGTAGTATTTTTGAGCTCAGCACTCATAAAAACCTACCGTTACACATGTCACAAGCCCTATCTACTCATTCTACTCTTGGCAGCTCCTAGCTGAGCTGCAGCTGTTACCCAGCTGCAATATGGATGGGCCGCTACTATTTTTGGTAATAATTTCAGCTCAACTTTCATAAAAACCAACCCCTAGACACGCCACAAGCCCTATCTTCTCATTGTGCTCTTGGCCACTCCCAGCTGAGCTGCAGCTGTTACCCCACTGCCATTTGGATGGGCCGCCCCTATTTTGAGTAGTATTTTTGAGGTCAGCACCCATAAAAACCTACCCCTAGACACGTCATAAGCCCTATCTACACATCTTACTCTTGGCCACTCCCAGCTAAGCTGCAGCTGTTACCCAGCTGCCATATGGATGGGCCGCCACTCTCTTAGGTAGCATTTTTGAGGTCAGCACCCATAAAAACCTAACCATAGAGACGTCACAAGCCTTATGTACTCATACTACTCTTGGCCGCTCCCAGCTGAGCTGCAGCTGTTACCCAGCTGCCATATGGATGAGCCTCTACTATTTATGGTAGTATTTTTGAGCTCAGCACCCATAAAAACCTACCCCTAGACATGTCACAAGCCCTATCTACTCATTCTACTCTTGGCCGCTCCAAGCTGAGCTGCAGCTGTTACCCAGCTGCCATATGGATGGGCGACCACTATTTTTGGAAGTATTTTTGAGCTCAGCAGCCATAAAAACCTATCCCTAGACATGTCACAAGCAATATCTACCCTTCATACTCTTGGCAGCTCCCAGCTGAGCTGCAGCTGTTACCCAGCTGCCATGTGGATGGGCCGCCACTATTTTTGGTAGTATTTTTGAGCTCAGCACCCATAAAAACCTACCACTAGACACGTCACAAGCCCTATCTACTCATTCTACTCTTGGCCGCTCCCAGCTGAGCTGCAGCTGTTACCCAGCTGCCATATGGATGGGCGGCCACTACTTTTGGAAGTATTTTTGAGCTCAGCAGCCATAAAAACCTACCCCTAGACATGTCAAAAGCCATATCTACCCTTCATACTCTTGGCAGCTCCCAGCCGTTTTCAGCCGGTTCCAGCCGTTTAGCAGCTGGTACAAGAAATTTCAAAAATGGTTAATGCTATCATTTACCATGAATTAAACCAAAAATATATCTTTAAAAGTTGATTTCTATGTAATTAATGATGAATTTGCCCTGAAAATAGGCAAAAAACGGCTAAACGGCTGAGCTGCCAGCCGCCAGCCGCTACTTTTCCAACTTTTTGTTCAATTTAGGGAAAATAGACCCTCCAAGGATTACTCATGCAAAATTTCAGATCGAAATTCGAATTCTAAGTGCCATTTAATCACTGATTACGAGATGGTTGCATTAAAAACCCCCCCCTTATTCTTTTATTTCTCATAATTTTAAACGTAACTCAAATATAAAATAAATCAAATTAAATTGAGTCAGTTGTTTGTTTATTAAATTGTAAACTACGCATTTATAAAAGTGCATAAATTTAACTTCTTATAAGAGGGACTGGATCAAATGTAGCGAAGCTTCTCTACAATAAATTCTAATTGTTAGTCCATCCATAACGTACATTAACACAAAATGCCCGGAGAAGTATATGTGATTTGCTCTGTTGCTATAAATAAAGAAATCATTTCTAAGATGGCAAACGAGCCTTCTGTTTTTACTAGATCCCAAATTCATGTTATACAATAGGATTTGTATTTGTCTAATTTTAATTTAATTATTAATTCTTTTTAAAAATGAAAACCCCTAACATGCATTTGCGCGCTCTATAACTCAATATTTCTATTAACTTATTATATCCATGATATATTATTGTACAACACTGCTAACTGGATATTGTCATCCTGTTTAATCCTTAAAATATGGAAAAATTAAAAATTAGATGATCACAAAATTTAATAGCAGACACTTAGGGCCCATAAAATTTTTAACAGGTGTAAATTTTCGCCATGTGATTTTTAATAGTATTCTAATTTGTTTTGAATTTATTAATCATTATACAATAATTATTATAACTATCCAAATCAATGGTTAATTATCCTGTATTTCACAATAATTTTCACTTTTGTATTATAAATAAACAAGAATTTTTATGAAAAATGATGAATTTCTGAGTGCGGCCATTTTTTCTATGTACGGAGCTAAAGGGGGGCTCTAAATATATTCAGGATGGTAAACAAGTTTTCAGCTATTTTATTTTTAAAATTTAATGTTGGTCGTCCATTTCAATAGTCGAGAAGATATTTGATTCGAGTTATAATCAAACCGCGTCATAACTAAATAAATATGGCTATTTGTGCTGTATTATACATTAAAACATTAATAATATTTAAAACATTTAATTCAAAGGGACGAAAAAGTCGTACATGTTCAATCATTTACGAATTCTTGAAGTCAAAACGGACTTTACCACTTAGTAAAAAGATACATATAGGTTTAGAAAAATCTCGCACTAAAATAGTTATTTATCGCATCGTATTTTAGGCAATTTCTGCGGATAGTAAAATACCTAATTATGAGTTTATTATTAGGTATTGCCCCAAGAGTCCGAGTCAACAAAACTATTTTATGATCTTTATGTACTATTTGTCGAAAATTGTTGAATATACGATACAAAACATTATATAAAATTTTTCCCAGATTTTTTTTAAATATAAAAAAAATCCAGGAAATAAAGTTGTACACTCTTGATCAGCTGTTCAAAAGAGGAGGCGAGGAGGCAGAGAGGGAAAGATAATCAAGAGGAAAGGGAGGAGGTTACAAGAGGTTTTAGAGAGAAGAGATAGAGACAGAGGTGCAAAGAGAAAGGCAGAAGCTCCGAAAGAAGAGAGAGACTGAGTAGAGGGAGATAAAGAAGGGGAAATATCGGAGGGGGAGAAACCAAGGCAGAGGGGAAGTGAAATCGAGGCGACAAAATGCAATCACGAAATTTATTTTAAATCCTAGGATAATACGCAAAAAGGAAATAATATTCTTGTTATGGAAAATATTCATAGCAATGATAAAAAATCATATATTGTTGTTTTTGTTTAAAATCAAAATTATTACTATAATCAAGAAAATTAAAATAATATCACAAAAAACCTTTTTTTAAAGACGACATTTATAGGCTCGAATGCCGCGTATCATTAAGCTTATTCATCGATTGCTTGTGCCACATAAACATTTCCAATAACTAATAAGGAAAGAAGATTTCGATTTCATTTCAATCAATTGCAACCACTTGCTTGTTGTATCGGTCAAAATCGTATAGCTGTTTAATGCAAAGATTTTTTTTAAATAGACGCTTGTCTACATTTAGGGTCTGTTCGTCCGTACCGTTTTGTTCTTAGATAATTGTACTATTTCAATAATATGATTAAGCTATATAGAGCACTTTGCAATTAATGGTGATTCCTGTAACAATCAGGTTCAAGTATTTTATATGTCTATCATATGTACGCTGTATTTAATTGAATATGGCTTAGATTTCTACATCAATTTCGTCCATATGAATGTTCGTTTGTCTTTTCGATCGGTGGTTAGCAAGATTTCAACAGACAAATGGCCGGTCACATTATATACTTAATTGATTATTATGCAAATTTGTATGTGATTAGATAAGCTAGGGATATATTGTTACTGCCACTTAATTTCTTTTTTTTTCAGAAGTATAATACGATGACTTTATAGAAGAAATAAATTCTGTAATTTTATTTTTAAATACTAAATAAAGAACAAATTATCAACCAAAATGGTGGAACCAACTTTGCTACAAAGTTACGTCAAAATCTTCACTGTAGTTTCATTGTATTGGTTTGTTTCAATTACTCTGGTATTTGTTAACAAATCTTTACTAAGTGGAGCCACAAAGCTAGAAGCTCCACTTTTTGTCACATTTTTCCAATGTGTTGTGACGATTGTGGCCTGCTATGCCATCAAAGCAGTTTCTGTCAAGTTTCCGAATAAGGTAAATATTTTTCAGAGTAATGTATGCAGTTTTAACACTGACTTTTTCCCAGGGGGAAATAGTGAATTGTCTTTAGGTGGCTCATAACCTTGCAAAAACTTTATTGGATTCAATAATCTAGCATTGTCCCAAACTTCTGCACCATTAAAATGGTTTTGTTCTGTAGGAAATTATATTGATCAAAATTGGGGTTTTACATTAATATATTGTGTGCATAGTCTTATATCCCATAAGATTCTTGCTTTTTCCACATGTTGTAAATAACAACAAGTATAATAGAAAATCTTATTTTTTATTTGACTATGCTGTTTGTGTCTTAGTCGATTTTTCATGTGTGATAACAAAACTATTCTTTGAAGAATACTTGTTCGAGTCTAGTACTTTTACTAACTTACGGACTTATGTTAGTTATTAATATGTTAGTAATTTGTTTAAAAGTTAATTTTGTGTTTTAGGTTTCCTTTCCTGATCTGACACTGAAAATAAACATTATGAAACAGGAATTTATATTACTTTTAAATACCATTCGGTTATTGTTAAAAAATAGATAGTAAAGGGAAGGGATTTAGCACAACTTTTCAAACTATAAACATAAATCAAAAGTGTTGGTTTAAAGCAATTATTTGGCCGATTTCCCTTACGAGTAATATAAATGGTTTTTAATCAGGTGTTGCCTCTATCTGTGATATTCGTTGGCATGATAACATTCAACAACCTTTGCCTGAAGCACGTCGGTGTATCCTTCTACTATATCGGTCGCAGTCTTACCACAGTATTCAACGTGCTGTTAACCTTTTTTATCCTGGACCAAAAGACAAGCATACCCGCCGTAGCCTGCTGTGGCGTTATTGTTGGCGGATTTTATCTTGGGGTCGATCAGGAAGACCAAAGTGGAACTTTCTCGCTATCTGGTACCATTTTTGGCATTCTTGCCTCGCTATTCGTGTCCTTGTTCTCTATTTACACCAAGAAAGTGATGCCCTATGTGGATGGAAACATATGGATGTTGACTTTTTACAACAATGTAAATGCTTGTATTTTATTTATACCTCTTATGATAATTACGGGAGAATTTTATATTGTCGCTGAATTCGACAATTTGGATGATCTTGGCTTTTGGTGGATGATGTCTTTGGGTGGATTGTTTGGCTTCGCCATTGGCTATGTCACTGGACTTCAAATCAAAGTAACATCACCCCTGACGCATAATATCTCGGGAACAGCCAAAGCTGCAGCACAAACAGTCCTTGCCACTTATTGGTATTCTGAAGTTAAAACGGTTGCCTGGTGGTTCAGCAATGCAGTGGTCCTGGCGGGCAGTGGGGCCTACGCCATGGTTAGGCAGAAAGAAATGGCAGCTGCTAAAAAGCAGGAAAGTAAACAACAAGTGAAAGATTCCTACAGTCATACAATTAAGTTTAATACTAAATAGTAATAACTAGATAAAACAAGGCTTGTTTTCAAAGACTTTATAAATACCCAAAAAGCGCAAAAATAGATCTGAATATGTTAATTAGAGAGGGGGGCACGAATATTTAGAAAAATTGTAGAACAGGACAAATTTAGATTTGTTTTAATTAACTAATTTAAGATTAGATGTAAAAAGATTATTATGTAAATTTTCTAGATTCTCCACTCTATCTTCCAAAGAATGAACGGTATAACTTTTAGTTATGAATATATTTTTTGTACAATATCTTTATTTTCTTTGTTGATATATATACAGCATAATATTTTTCACTAAATTGAATGTTGTAAAGAAAACCATTTGACTCAATAATGGTAAATTTTATTAAGTTTAACTAACTCGTTAGTATTAGAATATGATTAAAACTCTATTAATCTTGTAATAATATTTCGTATAAATGTCCCTTTCTTTGACATACAACAATGTATCTTGATAGTAATGCTTGAATCTTTACTTAAATCATAATATAGGAAGAGAAATCTGTATTACCCACCTCGTCAACTGAGAAAGTGCCTAAGGAGGATGAAAAACCTTTATTAAGCAGCTCATAATTTTTTTGAAAGGGTTTGGTTTAAGAAAAATTAAAGGATTTAAAGGAAAGTCTGATTTGCATAGTTAACATACTAACTAATCTAATTACCTTTACAGATTTCTTTACTACAGGTAAATAAATTAATGACTATACTTTTGCAAATTCAGCCTTTCTTTTATAATTCAAACAGTACAATTTTCTTTAACTTAGTGCCATAGATATAGCTTTACTAACGGGTATTTTTTTATACCTCTTAATAATTGATTGATGATCCATTTTCAATTTTCTTATTTTCTTCAATACCTATTTTTTGTTTTTTTTTGTTTTAAATAGTGTGGAGGGTGAAGGTAATAGAAACAAGCCATGTGTAATAAGTATTAAAGACATATGTGATATTAATAGTAAATATGATATTATTAGCGAAGCTTTGCTATAATTTTCTTTCGTTAGTCTTGCCAACACTGATTTGACATATAAGTTTTTCAACAGGCTTTGCTACTTTTAGATGTCATAGCCTTTGTTATGTTTTTGCGTTTCTAGAATCTAAAGGGGGGGGGGGGGGGGGGTAATGCAACCATCTCGTAATCAATGATTAAATGGCCCTTAGAATTCGAATTTCGAAATCTGTCTCATCCCTAAATCAAACAAAAAGTTGGAAAAGTAACGGCTAGCGGCTCAGCCGTTCAGCCGTTTTTTGCCTATTTTCAGGGCAAATTCATCATTAATTACGTAGGAATAAACTTTTTAAAACATATTAATGGTTTAATTCATGTTAAATGATAGCAATAACCATTTTTCAAATTTCTAGTACCAACAGCTACCGGCTAGAACCGTTTGATAATGTTTTTTAGCGACAAAAAGTATTATGTGGAGATAGGTTTCGTGACTAATTTGCTCTTAAGATAGCCAAAAAATGGCAAAACGGCTGAGCCGTTAGCCGTTACTTTTTAAACTTTTTGTTCGATTTAGGGAAAATAGACCTACCAAGGATTATACATGCAAAATTTCAGATCGAAATTCGAATACTAAGTGCCATTTAATCATTGATTTCGAGAAAAAAACCCTTTACTCTAAAAACTTATGATAACTCTTTTTCTCTAAAAACCTTTATGATGTTAGAATTTTATTTTTAGTTTGTATTTTAGTGTACAATATTTTAGTTTTAAAAAGGGAGGAGTAGGTTGCGCTAAAAATTTGTGAATGTTGTGAGTTTTAAGTTAAAAACAGTATGTAGTAATTATGTAAACTTAAAAAAAAAATTTATCTTTAGTTCATTTTAGTAAGAAATACACAAAATTAGTGAATATTGTTGTTCTACTACTAATATTAAGCCTTAAAACTCACACCTTTACGGATTTTTAGCGCAACTTACTCCTCCCTTTATGCCGACAAGGACAAATATTATAATAAATTGTTTACAGGGTAGTAGATTAAGATTTTAGACAGGCAATCCTTTATATAATTACCTACCTATTTTTTCCTTCCATTTTTTTCTTCTGTTTTTATAATATTTGTGCCTTTTTAATTTTATAGCATGATTTGTATTTTTATTTTTTATACTTTTGTAAATCATAGCAATAATTTATATTATTTTTGTTTGTTTATACTGCACATTTAGCTTTATTTCAGGGGTGTATATGCCGCACAAGATTCATTTTTTTCCACTACCTAAGGAAAAAAATTTCTTTTTTTTCCCCTTATTTTTTTTTAGCAAAATATTTTCAGATATCTTTATTTTATTCACATTATCCTCCTCACATTTTATTTTTTTTCACCAAGGAGGGGAGAAAAAAGGGGAAAAAATGTTTTTAGTTCTTTAATTTTTACATTTCTTCCCCCCCCCCCCCCAAAAAAAAAAAAAATGACATACTTCTTTATTCCCCCCCCCCCCCCCCCGCTTAAGCAGGGTCAACCATGCAGAATATAAACCCTTGCTTTATTTGTTGGTGGATTTTTATTAGTATTAGTTATCAATCCGGTGCACTTTTTGTTTTCTTTTGTTTTATAGATTTTTATTTTTGTTAATTTTATTATATTTGTGTTTCAGTGCTACTATACTTAAAATCAAATTACAAATCTTATTTATAAAGAAATAGCTGTCTGTTGCTCAAAAGCAGGGTTGGCAATCCAAACTATAGCTTTATTTATGGTATTCATTTTTTAAAAACCTCTAAACTCTCTTACAATTTTTGAATACCCTATTTTGAGCAGGAATAGTACATAGGAAGATCAAATAACCTTGAGGATGAATCAACTATTCCATTTGTCCTAAATTAAAAGATTTGAAAATTGTTATTGTAATACAGAATTTAAAAAAAAAATTTCTTTGAACTTTTAATATTTTGAGAATGTGATTAATACATCTTTCATATGTCTATTCAGGCCAATTATCTTTCTCACATTGTTCTATCCCTGCATGTTTGATGTAAACCCAAAAATAAATTTGTATTATTATATTTCAGATCTCAAGATGTGGCAGTTGTTTGTCCTGTTAAATATTTTACCCTTCGTCCATCCCCTTTATTTTCACATCGCTGAAACTGAAAGAAAATGCTTCATAGGAAATTTTCAATACTTAGATGAAAAAGTTTAATATTATAGAACATAGTAGCGTAGCAATAGTTAATTTAGGATAGTTTGGTGAAAACAAGGGCTCAGCTGATGTATTGCATATGCACGTCATAAGTTACATTGTACATGACTGATTGACGATTAGAGTAAAGCACTAGAGGGGAAAGGGGTTAAATAACTGTATGTCCCCATCCCAAGGACCTTGTGCAGACTATCAATTGGGTCTTTGAAAATCAACCAATTGTTTTGGGAATATTAGCACAGCCAAGTAGCAGAAAATAATCTGCTAGCAGAAGAAAAGATCCTTTGAAAAGGGGGTTAGGTAGTCATCTGTATATATATTTATACTATAGATCTTTTGACTGGCGGACAAATCATATTATACAATAGCTACGTTAATAGACAGGTGTTAATTAGAATTATGTCGCTAATGTATTGAACACATTTAAAGAAAGGAGAAAATATACACCTGTTTATTTTAATTTTGAGAAAGTACCTTCACATATTTGTTTTTGAATTAAATGAATCTTTACATTTACGTAAACCTTTGTTTTCTTTCGAGTTGTGTTTGTGTTTCTTCGGAATTTCGACACATTTTTCACATCTTTCCCTTAAAGTACAAATTGATCATTGAACCCTGTGGGACTGAACAGTATCCAATAAAACCTAACCTAATATAAAGTAATAAACAAAAAACTACCACCCCTCTCCCCCTTATTTTTAATTTAGTTCATTATTTGGGAGAAGGGGAAAGGAAGGCACCTCGAGGGAAACCGCCCTAACCTAATTAAATATAAAATAAAAATACAAACATATGACGGAATATAACATCACATTAAGCAGGTGGACTAATTCGATTTAAATTATTCCAATACACTTGTGTTTAGCAGAAAAACCTTGTTTTTAGTTTTAATTATTGAAAAATAATAAATTTTGTTTCCATAGAAACTAAAAATCAGATATTTCAATAAAAAAAAACTGTTGGTACCTAACCATCTAGGTATTTATCTAAGTATTGAAAACTTTGAAATCTCAGAGGAAATTCCGGATCAGACTATGGTGACTGGTAATTATAAGGTAAGGACGCAGCACAGCAGGCCCTTGTTTCTGATTTCATGATTAGATTAATTTATTTTATGTAACCTTACGTAGATAAATTATTGTACGTTCGTATTTTTTTTTAGAAGCGAAGATACCCATTAACAAAAAACATCCAATAAATGATTTACTTTGTCCGTCAGTCTGTCGGTATTGCTTCAAAGGACAAACTTTATATTTTAAAAGAATTCGTGATATTATACTGTTTTATACACATTATTCTTTTTGAACATATCTAAACAATCTGTTTTACAACCATTCAATTTCTAGCAGAACTCGCATTGCATATTATAATTTTTCAGGTGCAATTGTACGACCCAAGAACGAACGGATTTGCTCCGTCCAGCCCTGAGATTGGTATGCACGTCGAGGTCAGAGATCCTGATGACAAAATTATGCTCAGTAAGGTTAGTAAAGGTTTAAACTTATTAAAACACTCTGTTTGCATTACTTTGACATGGAGTTGCTAAAATTGCTTAAAATAATTGCACAGTTACATGTTAAGTTAATGAGCAAAAAAGTAAAAAACCTTTGAAAGTTTTACATTCCACTTTTTTAACCCTTTCTTCCCTCAACATGACTTTTTTTTTGGGGGGGGGGGGGGCCACTTTAAATAATTGTGCTAATCATTACCATTAACAAGATTTTCTTTTGTTTCTAATTTGATGTACAAAACAGTTTTTGATGACTTGTAATTTCATTCAAGTGTATTTTTTCTCGGGTTTCAATATTGTTCGTACTAATTGCATTTGATCAAATAATGTTAAGTAAGTGATTTTGTCCACATTGATTAGATGAATCATTAATATTAAAGATTCAGGGTGAAAAACAGATCTATAAGTAGTAGATGTATATATCTCCCTCTTTTTTAATGATCTTTTTCGTCTGCTACCAAATTGTTTTATGCTACTTAACTGTGTTAATATATCTGATACCATTGGTTGATTTTCAAGGACCTAATTGGGAGTCGGCACAAGGACACTGCGATGGGGAGATTCAGTTATTTGACCCTTTCTCCTTCTAGTGTTTTATTCTAATATTATATGTGAAGTATCTGTGCTAGTATTTAGACCAGAAATATGAAATTAGGAAGGGGTTTGTTCCCCTTTTCTTCATAAACTAAAGATTTATTCCTCCCTGACAAAACCCTTTGCACGCCACTGATTCTTTTATATGTGCAAATATCATGTTAAATTGTAGGTGTACAGTAACGAAGGAAGATTCCAGTTTACCTCTCACAATCCTGGAGAACACGTGATCTGTTTGTACAGCAACAGCTCCAAGTGGTTCTCTGGCACTCAGCTCAGGTATGTTTTCCTCCAGTCCAACTAGTGCCCACGACTGTGCCATACCACATTATAAAGCTTGATGTTGTGAAGGTTATGGGTTCGAACTATGACTTACAATGCTTCTTAAATAAAGATTAAAATTAGTTCCTTTTAATGCTATATCAGAGTACTAGCGGCTTCGCACCTAGCCTCTAGGGGCTTTGCCCCAAGAGGTAATTAAAAAAAAAATTAAGTACCCCCACTAAGGTAACCCCATTACTTTCTGTTAAAAACAAAAAAAAATTAAGTACCCCCACTAAGGTACCCCACTACTTTCTAATTAAAAAAAAATGAGGGGGGGATTTTTTTGTTTTTAGGGGGGGTTGGGGGTGTCCCACCCCCCAAGAAAATAGCTTAAAACCACCACAGGACCAGTAGGTATATACCCTGAAGAGTAGAATCCGATTGGTTCAGTGGTTACCGAGATCTTAAGGGACAGACAGACGGACAGACGGTCAGACGGACAGACATCAAGCTACTTTGTATTATAGATAAAGAGAGTAGGAGGATAATAAAAGGCGCAACTCATTACCATGCACAGTTGGGACTTATCATAAGTCTTGCAATCAACGGGTTGGTTGTCTGTACTGTATTGTGCAAGCTTCATATAAGCACTAAGTCTTCAGATCTTTAATTCTGAAACAATCCTTTACATTCTATGGTTGTATTTTATTCCTATACATGAAAATACTATAAACATACTAATCCTTATATGATCATTATTATTTACTAGGTATTTTATTTTAAAAAGTATAAATGAGAATTAAAACACTTTTTTATAACTCGTCAAATCCATTCAATGAAACTGTCCTCTAAGATACAATGATGAAAAAAGTTGAAAATAAAGTTACAAAATATAAAGTTATTTCGATTTTCAAAAGTTTGCATCATTTTCTAAATAGACTTTCCTTGTTTTATAAACTTTTCTTTTCAAATAATTCATTTTTAATGTATATTTTTTCCATCAAAACTTCCTACAAGTTTCATAAAAGATTGATCTGTTAAAAGTGTTAATTTGTAACGTTTGAAATGAATCTAAACTTTTTAAAATTTAAAGATTGATAGATTTTTTTATTACAAGAAAATAAGGTTAAATTCCTATTTTAAGGGGACTAAGTACCTTCCAGCAGTGATTCTAAAAGTTTTTTTTGATAATATACTAGGGTTATGTTTAATATCGTTATATCGCTTAAAAGGTTTAGTTTCACATGAATAAAACTTTGAAATGTTAGACATTTTGTGACTAAATATCATCAAATGCTTTGTTGAGTTCAAACTGCCATGACACAAAAGTAAACTTTTTCAATGAAAAATGTTAATTTAGAGAAAGGGATGGTAACTTGTAATATTGTAAACAGTTTTATTAGTGTAGTTTCAAAATTTATAGCATTTGATTATGTTTTGGTGTATTATTTTATTTGAACTATTGAAATCAACGAAACATTTGATGATATTTTGTCTATAAGATGCTTAACATTTAAAAGTTTTATTTATAGAAAACCATAGTGAAACTTAATGTTTTTAGTTGATATAACAATATTTAACATAACTCTAGTATATTCACAAAGTGACAAAAAGAAAACATTTAGAATCACTACTGGAAGGTGCTTAGAATCACTTTCTCTTGTTCGTGCACAGTCCCCTTTTGTTAATTTTCGACCTATATTTTGTTCTTATAAAAATGAATAGCCTACACTAGTTGCAGAAATATAATATTCTTACTCAAACATTTTTATCATTTACAACAATATATTGACACATAAATTGGAGAATCCTGATTTTAAAGTATTAGAATGTTCGTCTTTCTGTACAGAGTGATTTCGCTAAACACTAAACCGTTATGGTTATCTTCTAGATTGAAGTTTCTCATAGGTCATGGGAAGGTTTATAACTATTTTGGGGGAGAGTACCGCCACCAAAGAATGGTTGTTAATGTACTATGTTTTTGCACTACGAGACAGGTTTATAAATGCTGCCCCCCACCCCCCTCCCCCTAAATTAACTCCAATTTTCTGTCTTATGATTAGATTAAAATATTAAAGGGGGGCGTAACTGAAGCTTTTTTGATGCTGGGGGGGGGGGGGGGGGGTTTTCTCCGGAACCACTTGATGAACCGTGCAAATTTTTTGGACTTAAGCTTTTAGGGGTATGAACATCTTATGGTTTCAAAGTCAACCCCCTACCCCCACCCCCTAGCCCCCCGGGGCTCAAAACCCCCCTAAAAATGAACCTAACCTTAATTTTCTCAGAAACCATTTGACCAATAGGGATGATTTCTTAAACTTAAACTTTTATGGTTATAAACTAACTGCTAGATTAGAAGTCACCCCCCTGCCGCCAACCCCTAGCCCTCCGGGGCTCCAAAAAACCCTAAAAATGAACCTAACTTTAATTTTCTCAGAAACCATTTGACCAATAGGGATGATTTCTTAAACTTAAGCTTTTATGGTTATAAACTAACTTCTAGATTAGAAGTCACCCCCCTGCCGCCAACCCCTAGCCCTCCGGGGCTCCAAAAAACCCTAAAAATGAGCCTAACTTTAATTTTCTCAGAAACCATTTGACCAATAGAGATGATTTCTAAAACTTAAGCTTTTATGGTTATAAACTAACTTCTAGATTAGAAGTCACCCCCCTGCCGCCAACCCCTAGCCCTCCGGGGCTCCAAAAAACCCTAAAAATGAACCTAACTTTAATTTTCTCAGAAACCATTTGACCAATAGGGATGATTTCTTAAACTTAAGCTTTTATGGTTATAAACTAACTTCTAGATTAGAAGTCACCCCCCTGCCGCCAACCCCTAGTCCTCCGGGGCTCCAAAAAACCCTAAAAATGAACCTAACTTTAATTTTCTCAGAAACCATTTGACCAATAGAGATGATTTCTAAAACTTAAGCTTTTATGGTTATAAACTAACTTCTAGATTAGAAGTCACCCCCCTGCCGCCAACCTCTAGCCCTCCTGGGGCTCCAAAAACCCTAAAAATGAACCTAACTTTAATTTTCTCAGAAACCATTTGACCTATAGGGATGATTGCTTAAACTTAAGCTTTTATGGTTATAAACTAACTTCTAGATTAGAAGTCACCCCCTGCCGCCAACCCCTAGCCCTCCGGGACTCAAAAAAATCCTAAAAATGAACCTAACCTTAATTTTCTCAGAAACCATTTGACCAATAGGGATGATTTCTTAAACTTAAGCTTTTATGGTTATAAACTAACTTCTAGATTATAAGTCACCCCCCTGCCGCCAACCCCTAGCCCTCTGGGGCTAAAAAAAATCCTTAAAATGAACCTAACCTTAATTTTCACAGAAACCATTTGTCCAATAGGGATGATTTCTTAAACTTAAGCTTTTATGGTTATAAACTAACTCCTAGATTATAAGTCACCCCCCTGCCGCCAACCCCTAGCCCTCTGGGGCTCCAAAAAACCCTAAAAATGAACCTAACTTTAATTTTCTCAGAAACCATTTGACCAATAGGCAGGGTGTTGGAGCCGTATGATTTTGATGCGGCTCCGGCTCCGCGGAGCCGTATTTGGAAATACGGCACCGGATCCAGCTCCGGCTCCTACCTTAAAATTAATATATCAATTTTTTTCATTATTGAATTTGATAAAATAAAATAAATAATATATAATATTTTCCTTTTATTTGATTAAAGCTATATAAAAGTAGAAGGATGTGTGTCTATTTGTTAAGTAACAATAGTTTTTCTGTTTATTATATGGAAATAGACCGTTGCCAAATTATAATATTACTTTAAAAAATCATTTTTAGCTAGTCCGGAGCCGGAGCCGTTTTTAACAAAAAATACGGCTCCAGATCCGGCTCCACCAAAAATGTTGCTGCTCCCGGCTCCGAAACCCTGCCAATAGGGATGATTTAATAATGCGGTTCCTGAGAAAACTGAGATTAGGTTATTTTTCTGAAAGCATGTTTAAAAAAAATTACTGGAAATTTAAGCTAAAGTATAGGGTAAGGGGGGGGAAGTTTCGGTAAGGGGCTATTCTCGGTAATTTCGACCTACCTTCATTAAATGACCTTTTTCTCCATGTTCCTTTCAAATGACAGAAAAAAACATAAAAGCAAATTTGTTCCTTATTAAATTGCCTACAAAAAAGTATAAAATTTTTTGTGAGATGAATATTAAGGGTACTTATTGAGTCTCAAAGTCATACGAAAAAATTTTTTTTTCCAAAAATTTTTTAGTAGGTGTGTAAAGATCGACCTACACAAAAATTGGTAAGACCTAGAGCTGATCTGAAAAACTTTTTGAACTAGAAATTGCCCGCTTTTTCCAAATCCGTTGAGAGCTTTAAAATCAGGTTAATATTTTTTTCAAAAATGACCAAAGTTGGCGCCGGGGGAAAAATCGGTAATTTCAAAAGAAATTAAAATTCAACTTTTAAGGTCATGTTTTCATGTTTTCTTTTGTCAAATCTATTATTCCATATGGACTTTTTAAGAATTAGGCCTAAAAATGAATAGAACAGATAAAAAACAAAAAAAAAATTAATTTTATTTTTTGAATCAAAATTTTGCGAGGAAAAAATCAAAATTTCTGGTCCTTTGAAAAAAAAAAAATTTTTTGACATAGGAGGAATAGTCCGATCTTTATGAATTTTTTTGTGGTTAATCCCAATCACCTATACTAATTATGATTTATTACGCTTGTTTGGTCGTTTGGCCTTTTTTCATCGATTTTTTTAAGGTTAAAATGTAGTCAAGATTTTTTGCAAAGATGACACTTTAGCTTCAAATTCAATTTTTGAGGTCAATTTTTAATCAATTTTCATGTTTTTTGGGCTAAATCTATAGTTCAATGTGAGCTTTTTTAGGATCAGGCCTAAAAAGTAATAAAATACGTTTTTTTCTTATATTAATTTTAAGTTTTTAAAAAAAAAAAATTTCGAAAAAAAAAATCGAAAATTCGCGTCTTTCAAAAAAATTCATTTCTAACATAGAAGGAATAGTCCAATCATTATGAAACTTTTTGTGGATAATCCCTATAACCTATACTAATTATGATTATTTATGTTCGACTGGCCGTTTGGCCGTTTTTCATCGATTTTTTTTAGGTTGAAAAAAATTACCGATATTTCCCCCGGTGGTGGGGAAATATCGGTAACTTTTTTGCGGTCAATTTCGGCCAACTTCTAAAAGTCCTAGGATAATGTCCTTTTAGGACCTGATAGTCCTTTCCGTAAGCTTTCTACTGGTCTTGGTTTCATTTGAAAATATTAATATTTACCCCATTTTTTTTCAAAAAAAACGAAAAAAAACCGAAATTTCCCCCCCCTTACCCTATTTTTTAGGAGCCCAGGGCCGGGGGGCTATGGCGTGGGTGACTTCTAAAATAAAATTTAGTTTACAACCATATATCTGCCAAACAAAAAAGTAGTTTATACACATAAAAAAACATCTCTATTGATCAAATGGTTTCTGAGAAAATTACAGTTAGGTTCATTTTTAGGGTTTTTTAAGCCCAGGAGGGCTAGGAGTTGGCGGCAGGAGTGGGAAGACTTCTAAAATAAAAGTTAATTTATAAGCATAAAAGCTTAAGTTTAAGAATCTATTGATCAAATGGTTTCTGAGAAAATTAAGGTTAGGTTCATTTTTTTTTGAGTCCTGGAGGGCCTGGGGTGGGCGGCAGGGGGGTGCCTTCTAAACTATAAGTTAGTTTATAAGCATAAAAGCTTAAGTTTAAGAAATCATCTCTATTGGTCAAATGGTTTCTGAGAAAATAAAGGTTAGGTTAATTTTTATGGGTTTTTTTGATCCCCGGGTGGCTAGGGGTTAGCGGCAGGGGGGTGACTTCTATACCAAAAGCTAGTTTATAACCAAAAAGGCTTAAGTTTAAGAAATCATCTCTATTGGTCAAATGGTTCCTGCGAAAATAAAGGTTAGGTTCATTTTTATGGTTTTTTTTAACCCCGGAGGGCTAGTGGTTAGCGGCAGGGGGGTGACTTCTATACCAAAAGCTAGTTTATAACCATAAAGGTTTAAGTTTAAGAAATCATCTCTATTGGTTGAATTGTTTCTGAGAAAATTAAGTTTAGGTTCATTTTTAGGGTTTTTGAAGCCCTGGAGGGCTAGGGGTTGGCTGCAGGTGGGTGACTTCTAAACAATAAAAGTCCTAGAAATCTGACGTATTGATCATATTAGTTTTTTTTAGCCCCGAAGGGCTATGGGTTTGCGGCAGGGGGGTGACTTCTAAACTTTAGTTAGTTTATAAGCATAAAAGTTTAAGTTTAAGAAATCATCCCTATTGGTCAAATGATTTCTGAGAAAATTAAGGTTAGGTACATTTTTTGGGTTTTTTGAGCCCCGGATGGCTAGGGGTTGGCGGCAGGGAGGTGACTTATAATCAAGGAGTTAGTTTATAACCTTAAAAGCTTAAGTTTAAGAAATCATCCCTATTGGTCAAATGGTTTCTGAGAAAATTAAAGTTAAGTTCATTTTTAGGGTTTTTTGGAGCTCCGGAGGGCTAGGGGTTGGCGGCAGGGGGGTGACTTCTAAATCAAAATTTAGTTTATAACCATAAAAGCTTAAGTTTAAGAAATCATCCCTATTGGTCAAATGGTTTCTGAGAAAATTAAAGTTAGGTTCATTTTTAGGGTTTTTTGGAGCCCTGGAGGGCTAGAGGTTGGCGGCAGGGGGGTGACTTCTAATCTAGGAGTTAGTTTATAATCATAAAAGCTTAAGTTTAAGAAATCATCCCTTTGGTTCAAAGGGTTTCTGAGAAAATTAAGGTTAGGTTCATTTTTAGGATTTTTTTGAGCCTCGGAGGGCTAGGGGTTTGCGACAGGGAGGTGACTTATAATCTAGAAGTTAGTTTTTAACCATAAAAGCTTAAGTTTAAGAAATCATCCCTATTGGTCAAATGGTTTCTGAGAAAATTAAAGTTAGGTTCATTTTTAGGGTTTTTTGGAGCCCCGGAGGGCTAGGGGTTGGCGGCAGGGGGGTGACTTATAATCTAGGAGTTAGTTTATAATCATAAAAGCTTGAGTTTAAGAAATCATCCCTATTGGTCAAATGGTTTCTGAGAAAATTAAGGTTAGGTTCATTTTAGGATTTTTTTGAGCTCCGGAGGGCTAGGGGTTGGCGGCAGGGGGGTGACTTCTAATCTAGAAGTTAGTTTATAACCATAAAAGCTTAAGTTTAAGAAATCATCCCTATTGGTCAAATGGTTTCTGAGAAAATTAAGATTAGGTTCATTTTTAGGGGGGTTTTGAGCCCCGGGGGGCTAGGGGGTGGGGGTAGGGGGTTGACTTTGAAACCATAAGATGTTCATACCCCTAAAAGCTTAAGTCCAAAAAATTTGCACGGTTCATCAAGTGGTTCCGGAGAAAACCCCCCCCCCCCCAGCATCAAAAAAGCTTCAGTTACGTCCCCCTTAATAAATGTTTTTTTATAGCTTTTGCATAGATGGTGAAAAATTCCCCTTCCTACCATTCTTTACTTTTTCAATTAGAATGTATTTTTCAGAATGCCTTTTCTTTTCTAAGATTATAAATATGTAAGGTTTAACCCTTGAGAATATGTTAGAAAAGGTTTGAAACTTGAAAGTATTATCTTTCATTTCTCTAAGGGTTTATACGTGTTATTTTCAAAATTCATAGTTTCAATATATAGGTATATCTACTATTAACCCAATTATATTCCTTTCTTTTATAAGTAAATAGAAAATAAAATAATCTCTCTCAAAAATTATTAAATTATCACAACTTTTCTCTCTAATATTGGCTAAATACAAAGGACAGAGTTTTGTAGTTTTAAGATTAGGTTTGAAGATCAATTTTCTCTTGGGAGAGTGATGGTACTACAAAATAGTTTTTTTTAAAAATCTCTAGGACCTAGAAACTACACCTTAAAGGAGAAATTTATTGGTTCAGCGGTTAGCTAGAATCTTCGGAACATGCACATAGATCCTGTTACTTTTCTATCAAGATAATTCCGATATTTTTCTGTTTTTGCTGTTTAAAATACTTTTAACTAATTAAAAAATCAAATATTTATGTCGGATATAAATTGCCCAGGAATATAAGGAATAAGACAGTTGAAGAAAAAAAGACATCCCCAATATAGTCTCAAAAAACTTTTTAAACTGTAAGTTTAATCTAGAGAAGGGGTTATTTAATAAAAATCACAATTCCTTCCATGTGTGAACCGAAATTATCCTGTATGTGACCATAGGAGAGGGAAAAGTGAAAAAAAAGGATTTAAGGAAATTAAGGGGGTTTGCAATCATTGTACTTTTATCTTGGAGTAGAGGGGGAACTAACTGACTTACGAACAAACAAAGTAAAATATAGAGGAGCTTTGCTACTAAAAAAAATTATTTAATCTTTACTTAAGTAAGTGTTACTTGATACTTAAGAAGTTAAGTTTTGTAGAAATTAAGTTTAAGAAAATTATGTACCTAGTAAGTTTAGTGTTTCTTGTAAATAAAGGATTTTATATTTCACAGCTAATTAAATTTTCCAAGCCTTTTTTAACTTCTTATGTTCTACTATTACTCAACTTATACCAACAACGAAATTAATTCGGGAAAAAATCACGAACCTATGCGTTTTTTTAGTTAAAGTAGCGTGTGGTCAGGTCATCTATACATAGAGATGAGTAATCATAAGTATGTGTTCTTTTGGTATTAGCTTAACGTTCCAATATTATAATATAATTGAACAATAACATAAGGTCTTATTTGGACAGGGGTGTATATTCTTCATAAGATTTATTTTTTTTTCCCGGCTACAAAATTTTTTTATTTTTTTTTCCCACCTAGTTTTTTCTCTCCAAGTAGGGGGGAAAATGAAAAAATATTTAAGGAACTCTATTTTATTTATTTTATCCCTCATACCACACATTTTTTTAGTTTTTTTTCTCCAAGGAGGGGGGGAAATGGAAAAAATGTTTTCAGTTTTCTTAATTTTTACATTTTTTTCCCCTCCAACCACTTATTTCCCCCCCCCCTCCCCATTAGCCGGGGATCCCATGCAGAATATACACCCCTGTATTTGGAACTTTCTTTTTTTATACCTAACCATGACTTGAGTAGTATGGCTGGCAAGTGACCTTCATCCATATAAAATAAATGTAGATTTAATTAATTTTTTTATTTTTAGAGTACATCTTGATATCCAAGTTGGAGAGCACGCCATTGATTACGCTGATGTTGCACAGGTTTGTCCTTGTTATTAAATCGTAGATTTTCCATAATTAGGATCAATTGTACGTCATCATCACGTCAGGAACAGTTCGGTTTATTATAATTTTTATTTGAAAAGAATGTCTTTTCGAAAACCAGCGTCTTTGATTGTGAATTGATTTTGAATAGCAACTGAAATGCTAGACGTCTGTAACATACAGGCATTGTTTCCAAATACCACCTAAGCATAAGAATAAAGTCTTGAGTTACATATTTCTGTTAATCGCAAAAAAGATCAATTAAAGGTGTAATTATCATTAATTTGATTAGGTAGAAAAAAGCGGAAAGGTTACTTTTAATCAAACAAGTCAATGACTTTTCTCTTGAGTATCGCACGACGAATAAGGTAAAATTATCACCAAAAAAGTTCTTGTAAGGTATGTTAAACTTCTCAAAAAATAAAGATAACTCAATTGGCGTGGTACAAACATACATACAAACAGACGGACAAAAGTATTACTATTATTTTTTCTACACTTTTATTTTTTATATAGAAAGAAAAGCTAACTGAACTCCAGTTGAGAGTGAGACAGCTTTTGGATCAGGTGCGTTTTTTCATTAATTTTAAGGATTTTTCACAATTAAAAATGTACGCTGTTGTTGTTTTTGACAATGACAATGAGAAAATAATATTGAATTGTATATCTACTCAACCTTCCAGAGCACTAGAGCTTAAGACCTAGCCCTTGCAGAGAAATTTGCCCTATGCCGAAATTGCATATTTTATTACAAATTAAGACAAAGGGAAAAGTAGGTTTATCTTAAAATCCGTGAAGGTTGTGTGTTTTAAGTTAAAAACAGTAGTAGAACGATAAAAAATTATGTTACATTTTTTTTTGTCTATAGTTCTTTTATAAATAACTACACATATTTGTGAATATTAACGGTCTACTACTATTTTTAAGCCTTAAAAAGCAGGCCTTAAACGTATTTAATAAAATTATTTATTTATTCTATCAAGGTCGAGCAAATTACAAAGGAGCAGAACTACCAACGCTACCGCGAGGAACGTTTCCGTCAGACCTCCGAATCCACCAACCAACGTGTCCTCTGGTGGGCCCTTGCACAGACTGTCATCCTGCTGGCCATGGGAACCTGGCAAATGAGACACCTCAAGTCATTCTTTGAGGCTAAGAAGCTTGTGTAAATAAATCCTTCAACTTCCAAACAGCTGATCGGTTTTATTTTTTAAAAATCCTCGAACATAAAACATCTGATCTTAAAATAAAAAATCCTTCAATTTACAAATAGCTGTTACTTAGGCACTTAAAAAAAATCCCTTCGAACATTTTTAACACAAAATATAATATGTGATGCTTAGGTATTTATTAATATTATTTATTTTTCTTTGTTTCAAAACTTACAACTTGATATTATCCAATAACTTGCATTATGTTAAGTGTCACAATAAATAACTGGTGGGTTGAAACTTGAGCATTTATATTTTGAAATTCACATTGTTTCATAGAATTTATGCATGTTTTCAAGGTTTTAAGTTATGTTAACATTTCTTATTTAGATATTTTATTCTTCAAAGAATGAGTAGAGGAAAGCTTTATTCAAAGAAAGACATGTTTTGAATTTGCAATTAACAATTCTTACGAAATTCATTCTTGAAAAAAAGTACTACTCTAGGTATGTTGTTCAAACTTGACAACGTTTCATGAATATTAAACTTTTTTCTTCAGCCTTTAATTCATTTCTAATAAAGTCAATTTTATATTTACCAAAAAAATAGTTTATATCACTATTATTATATTTAACTAGACGAAGACTTTCAAACTTTTATTTTCTAATAATGAATGAGAAAAGCATGAAGCTTATTTCGAAATCGCTCTTTATATTTTCTTATGAAGTACCTATTAAGTTTTTCTCCAGAGAATTATGAGTAAAGGGGGAGGGTAATCTTTCATAAAGCATGACAAAAAAGTTTATGAAACAAAAATGTTTTTGAATTTTGATAAGAGACTTTTTAGGGGTTCATGGTTAATCAAAATTACTCATATTACTGCCATTGGTGGGTTTTGACATAATTTATGAGCATTGCCTTCTACCTCTTATATTCAACTTGTACTTTAAATCCAGTGAATAAAATGACATTATCATAATTAAAACTTTAGACGTCCCTGGAGATTTAAAACTTGTTTGATATAACTGCAACTTAAAACTCAATTACCTAGTTTTAAATATTAGATAGGATTTGTTAAATTTAAATTGAATTTGAATTACAGAACTTAAAACTGCGCAATTTATTTTATTTAGGTAGGATTTGAAATTTTTTTTTGCAAGGTGTTATATTTCCACCAATTTGTAAGGATTACTTAAGTGACACTTAAATGTTTTAAGTTGATCTTCATTATTATCACAAAGAAAATATACAACTTACAAGTACTTTAGTTAAGTATATTTCTAATGAATAGCGGATTTAGTTGCAAAAAAGGTCTCTTACACTTTATTGCGTTTTAAAAAGTTGTTATACTTTGCCTCTAGTAGATTTTAAACATTATATATTTGATTTTATCTTGACCTTACTATATTTAGGTATTTATTTTGTTTTTTAATGCAACGTTATTGCACAAATAGGAATTAATACAAAGTGGACTTCTTATTGACGAGATTTGAATAATCAAGATTCTTTTTCAATGTAGTTAATTTTTTTTAAAATCTCGTTTATGATTAGTTCGCTTAATAGAAACTTTATATTATTGTTAATAATAGCATTCCGAATATTTTTATTGTTTATTTTGTACATTTTTGCTGTTTGTATTAAAACTGTTGTAAATAAAAGATTTGTTTTAACAATAAAATATTTCTGTTTTTTTTTATTTTGTTGATTTTTTTTCTACAATTTTTTGTTGATTTTGTTTCAGATGTAAGATTTTATGAAAAATGGGACGAAGCTTAATTCAGATTTGTGACTCTTGGATTTGTCTCCCTATAAAGGTTTTGAATTAGGAAAAAAAACTTAAGGGACATGACAATGGACTATAAATTTATGTACATTCTAAATTATTATTAAATAAATTACTTCAAAATAAAAAGTTTGGACAATTCTAGTTTAAATCAATGATTCAAGATTTAACGGGGAGAACGTACATTCTAAGCTAACAAATGAGTGAACGAATTTTATAAAACTTTGGGTACTAATTTATATAATTTTTAGCTAAATGTCCTTACTTCTATGCATCAAAAGACTTGCCTATCGCTTAAGTGACTTGTGTTATTTTTCTAATCATGACATGGTTTTAAGCTATTTTTATGGAGGTGACTGATTCCTTGCTGTAGCAATTTTATAAAAATCATGCACACGACATTAGTCAATCATTTTTCTTTCGCATTATTTTCATTTGTAAATTGGAGAGGAATTGGTGGTTGTTATTTTTACAAGAATTTATGTTTTCAGACTGTTGAGTACTGCCCTATCTGTGGTGAAATTTGTTTAGGGAAGGATTTTTATTTGATAATCTTTTCACATGAATAACATGAGTTAAGGATTGAGCTAAAAGTCTCATGTGTATGTTACTTCAATAATTGTAAATACTTTTCACATAGATTACATGAATGTAAGAAAATTAAAAAGTAATGTTTAAAAATGTAAATTAAAGTCCCCTTTTTTTCTTGCTCTACGTCTAAGGGGTACACAAATACTCAGCGTGTCGGAGCCGTTTAATTTTGATGCCTCCGGCTCCTACCTTAAAATTAATATATCAATTTTTGTTCATTATTGAATTTGATAAAATAAAATAAATAATATAAAATATTTTGCTTTCATTTGATTAAAGCAATATAAAAGTAGAAGGATGTGTGTCTATTTGTTAAGTAACAATAGTTTTTCAGTTTATTATATGGAAATAGACCGTTGCCAAATTATAATATTACTTTAAAAAATCATTTTTAGCTAATCTAGAGCCGGAGACGTTTTTAACGAAAAATACGGCTCCGGCTCCACCAAAAATGTTGCTGCTCCCGGCTCTGGCTCCGAAACGCTGCAAATACTTATAAGTGCTTTTACACAAAGTGGTTGTTGAGCTCTGATACCCCATCCCCATATTTTAAAATAAGGGATGTGGGGTAGATTTATTCTTTTGCCTAACCTTTGTGGGGGGGGGGGGGGGTTAAGCCCTAACTTTGCGGGGCATATACCTGCATCTGCAATACTACCCAGTAGTACCCAATCTAACTTAACCTAACTTTCAATTTACTGAAATTATGGAGGGAGGGGGGATATCAGTGCTCAAAAAGTTTATTTGTGTGAAAGCGCATAGTTTTCTGTCCCGACACGTAATCAATAATCATTAAGTGTATGTTTTTAAGGGGGGGTGGGGTGTTTTGACACATTTGCGTAAATCTGGCACCTAGGCTTTATCTTTGGACTGAGAGGATAGGTTACTAATGATAAAATCATTCTTATATGATGAATTTCACGAAGTTTTAAGATTTTTTGGATAGGCCTCCAGGTTCCGGAGCTCCAGGCCTCCAGGTGGTCTCTGTACAGGTAAAAATGAAAAATAAATTTATTTTTTAAAGTTACAGGTCAACTTATAAAACAAAATATGCATCTTTTTTAATATTATTAACATATTTGAAGAAAAAAGATGCATATTTTGTTTTATAAGTTGATTTGTAACTAAATTTTTTTTTTCATTTTTACCTGTACAGAGAGCACCATATAAGAATGATTTTATCATTAATAACCTATCCTATCAGTCCAAAGAAAAAGCCTAGGTGCCAGGTTTACGCAAATGTGTCAAAACTCCCCCCCCCCCCCCCCTCTTGTAAAAATCCTCCAAATTAGATTCAGGCAGGGATACGAGAAGTCATATAGAGAACTGTCTTTACAATATAGATGATGCTGGTAAACAAGGAAAAAATGACAATATTTCGCAGATAAGGAATACGGATAAATATTTAGCAATTTAAATTACCTACTACTGTAAGGATATAATATGCAGTAAGATGCACTTTAATTTTTAAAATCATTTCACATAAAAAACTAACATATTTTTCTGATTTATTGATTACCGTAACCTTATTACTATACAAGTAACCTTTATTTACCAAAGTCTTGAAAGCTTTTGAATGATCCAGAAAGATAAAGGGGGAAGTAGGTTGTGCTAAAATTCCGTAAAGGTGTAAGTTTTAGGTCTTAAAATCAGTAGTAGAACGATAATATTCACTAAATATGTATATTTCTTTTGGTAATGAACTTTAGACAAAAATATTAGTGAAACTAAAACTTACACCTTTACGGTATTTTAGCATAACCTATCTCCCCCTTTTTCTTTACTACATATAAAATGTGGACAAAATCCTGGTTTGATATGATATGATATGATATTTAATCCTGTGCAACTGCGCGCCTCTTGCACGGCAGCTTGCAGGCCTACATGACCATTTGCACCAACATACATTACATTAATGGCCTTAATAATAACCTTATTAATTACAAAATTTTAAGCTAGGGGCGCTAACTCGCTGCTGGTGCCAGTACAGCGAGTTAGCAACAAATATGTTTGTTAAAAATTATAATAATAAATCAATGTAGGCTGCAGCTGCTGGACAGTTACACTTGACCCATTCTTTCTGGTTCCTCCTTAGCCAAAAACTGGTCGGCTCTTAGAGGTCCTGCGGGCGTGCAGGACCCTTCTGGGGTTCCAATGGGGGCTTGGCTGTCCATAGGTATGGCCGCTGTTCGGCGGCGGGGTGTGTGTGTGTACTTCAACTTTGTTTCGCTATC
Source organism: Acartia tonsa (assembly GCF_053477335.1). Lineage (NCBI taxonomy): Eukaryota > Metazoa > Arthropoda > Copepoda > Calanoida > Acartiidae > Acartia > Acartia tonsa. Next base: position 25,242,001 of record NC_137273.1, on the reverse strand, counting down.
AGTCGGGGGGTGTGTAAGCCGTCAAAATGCCTCCGGTTGCGTCAGGGTGCGTCAGGTTGTTTCAGGTGGTTCAGGTACGTCAGTGTGCTATTTACCCTGCTCTCCCAACCTCAATGTTCAGGTGACTAAAAATACAATAGTTAACTTGTCCCATAGGGGACAAGGAGAGAAATTTTTTTATTTGGCTTTAAGTTTTAAATGCTAGCAATTTTGCATCTGCAAGAATAGCCTTCAAGACAACCAACTCTTTTATTTAAATTTGCAAAACCTTTTGCCATAGCATGCTTTATATGCAAATTTTAATTTGTTTAGTATGACTTATATACAGAGCCTAATTAATGGCAAACTTTTATTTGTTTAGCATAATGCTTTTCCCTGACAGTGAATTCTGATGCATCTCTTAAGTTTTCAAGTGTTTTTCTTTGAAAATTTTCATATTTTCAAGATGGCTGTTCTATTATGGTAACCTAACAATGGCGTCATTTAACAAGGAAATTTGTGACTCATATTAACTCAACTTCTATCAGAATTTAGCAGGAATTTTAAAAGATAAGACAATTGACGATAAATCATTTAACATCTCAAATGATGATAAACAAAATTACTCCTGTAGATTAATATTATTGGTTCAACAGTTTGGACACTGTTAGTTTGATCCAACCAATCAAAATTCATTAGAAATATCCAAAAAAATTTAAGCCTATTAATGAAAGCGTACCAGTATTATATATTCTCTTAAAGAATTTAGAAATCGATCAGGGTAAGTCATTAGCAAAAATTTGTGTAAAATTATGCCTTTGATACCTGTTAATATGGGGTTTTAGAGTTGTGAGTAAATTAAGCTCAAATGTCCGTCCTCCATGCAAATATCAACTAATTAAACTAAAAATAAGTCATTTTTATAAATATGAACAGGAAATGAAAATTTTGAAATCTGCCAAGAAACATCGAATTGTCAAACTTGCAAGTTGTTCCAACACAACTTGAATACTCCAGGAATGTAGAAAATTGTAGTATAAAATATATAAATAATAGTTTCTTTACCTCTAGCTTCTTGGAGAGGATAGAGGAGGCCAGTAAAATAGCCGAAAACCTACAACCTTTAAAGCTTCCCTGAGAAATAAAACCAAAACTTTTGAGATTTGTAGCTTCAGACAAAAATTTCTTACTATTAGTATGTTATAGATAAATCTTTCTTACAATAATCTAGGTATATCTGTATACATCCCAAAAAGCATATTATTCCCTTTGGTTTTCAATGTCCATAAATTAAATGGTTACACACAGGCTATTTATTATGTAACAGTTTTAAAGGGGGGGGGAGGGGTAAAATGTGGTGACTATTGCCACGCCATACCAGCAAATTTATTTTGGGCGCTACTCCCTTAGTTTTAGAGATAATTGGATCCAAATCTTTATAGTGTGTCACTAACTACCCCAAGTTTAGGTATCTCTCAAAAAAAAGGAGGCGGCATTTTCCGCCGCCGCCAAAAAAAATTTTCATTGCATTTCAATTAGGCAATTTGGAATCATTTGAGACCATGTTATTTTTTTCAAAAAAATATTTTCTTATATCCAACCCTGCAGAGGGGACTTTTTTAGTAGCGAAGCTACTCTATAATTCACTTTGTCCGTCCGTCAGTCCGTCAGTCCGTCCGTCAGTCCGTCAGTCCGTCAGTCCGTCCGTAACGCTATGGGGGAAATGGGATTTACTCAGCTCCTAAAAAAGATAGGATGCTGAAATTTTTTGACAACATTCCCATCATTAAGGAGCACAATTAACTATAAAACGTCATTGGCGGTTGGACCGCTTTTTAGCAGGTTTTAGGCTATTTTTATATTTTTCACATTTTTCTCCATATCTTCAGTATTTATGGTCCGAATTTCAAAATTTTTTCAGCTATAGATATCAAAATTAAATTTCCTATTGTTTAAAGAAAACAGCAATGAAGTCCAGACTGCCTTTTAGCAGGTTTTAGGCTATTTTTCTATTTTTTCTCCATATCTTTAGTGTTTATGGTCCGATTTTCAAAATTTTTTCAATTATAGATATCAAAATTGAATTTTCCGTCTTTTAAAGAAACCAACCATGACGAACAGACTGCCTTTTTAGCAGGTTTTAGGCTATTTTTGTATTTTTCACATTTTTCTCCATGTCTTCAGTGTTTACAGTCCGATTTTCAAAATGTTTTCAGTTATTGATATCAAAATGAAATTTCCCGTCTTTTAAAGAAAACAACCATGACGACCAGACTCCCTTTTAGCAGGTTTTAGGCTATTTTTACATCTTTCACATCTTTCTCCATATTTTCAGTGTATATGGTCCGATTTTCCAAATTTTTTAAGTTAAGGATATAAAAATTAAATTTTCTTTCGTTTTAAGAAACCAACCATGGCGGCCAGGGTTTTGGCTATTTTTATATGTTTTACATATTTCCCCATATCTTTGTTTTTTTTTATCCAATTTTTAAACTTTTTTGAATATCAGTATCAAAATAATTTTTCTCATTCTTATGGGCATCTTTTATGTAAATTACTTTGACCATCGTCATCAAACAAAATAAAACAAGGTTTTGTGTTTATTTTAACCAATAAATCTATTCTTGATTTTAATAAATACCCTTTTCCCATCTACAATTTTTTGTGCTTCGCTACTTATGGATGTTGTCATCCTTGTTTCTTCTTCAAATTCTCGTTTATCACAAGGTATATCTTAAATTCAGTGCTTCTAATGTGCTTTTGAAGATATTGGATCCAAATCTTTATAGAGTGTCACTAATTAGTAATTACCCTAAGTTTAGGTTTCATTAAAAAAAAAAACGGCGGCGGGACATCCGCTCCCGCCGTTCGCCGCAATTTTCCGCCGCCTCCAAAAAAAAATTTTTATTTCTCGCCGAATTAGGCAATTTGGAATCATTTGAGACTATATTATTTTTTTAAATTTTCTTTTATAACCAACCCTTATCTTGTCATTTAAAAAAAATAATTTTTGGTGGCGAAGGCTGAAAACGGAGGCGAACGGCGGGAGCGGCGGTCAAATCGACATTTTTTAGTTTTTGCCTTTTTTACTGACCCACCATAAAAGATTTGTTTCCAATATCTACACAAGCAGAGGAGTAGTACTGAATTAAAGAAATAACTTGATTAACGAGAATTTGAAAAAGTCCCCCCGCAGGGTTGGTTATAAGGAAAAATTTTTATTGAATAAATAACATGGTATCAAATGATTCCAAATTGCCTAATACGGCGAGAAATGCAATAAAAAATTTTTTTTGGCGGCGGCGGAAAATGGCGGGACCGCCGATTTTTTTGAAAGACACCAAAACTTGGGGTAATTAGTGACACAACCCAAAAGATTTTACCCAATTATCTCTAAAACTAAGGGATTAGCGCCCAAAATAAATTTGCTGGTATGGCGTGGCAATAGTCACCACATTTTACCCCCCCCCCCCCCTCCCCCCTTTACTGCTTTTGTCGCTTGGTTGCTTAGGTACTTATATAACTATCCTTGTATTTGTATCTTTCAAACTTTTATGTCTTTTAACTTTTGCAGCCTCAAAACTTATAAGGAAAAAAGCATAAAACAGCCTCTATCAACCCTTTTAGCATATTACGAGAAGGTTTCTTTTAGTATGTATTCAACATATGAAAGTCCAAATTTTTTACATCAAAAGCCCCGTCTATACAAAACTCTTAAAGATTCTCTAAGAAACACATCTTATTAGTAAGATATACTTAGGCCGATTATCAATTGAGTATTTAGCAATTTTCTAATTTATAGAAGAAATTCGCCATGTTGAAAATGAAAAAGAAGAAAATGACAAATTAGAAGAAACAAATGTAAATATTAAAGAAGGAGAAATTAAAAAGGAATTGCAACCTAAAAATAAGGTAATAGAGCACCTAATGTTGTATTAGCTACTAGCGGCTACGCCCCTAGAGGCCTCTAGTGGCACTTTAAATGTTTTTGTTTGTTAAATTTAATTTTTTATGTACGATACCACCTTATTTGACGTTGAAGTCTCCCCTAAGGGGGGGATTTTTTTGTTTTTGGGGGGGTTAGGGGTGTCCCACCCCTCAAGAAAATATCTTAAAACCACCACAGGACCAGTAGGTATATTCCCTGAAGAGTAGAGCCCATTCGGTTCAGTGGTTACCGAGATCTTAAGCTTATGACGGACAGACAGACGGACAGACAGACATCGTTCTACTTTGTATTATAGATAGTGGTCACATGTGAAGCTTTCTGGAAGTATGACTATGGAACTCAATTAATTTAATCAGGGTTTCGGATCCGGATCCGGATCCGGATCCGCAAGGATCCGCATATTTTGAGTCCAAGGATCCGGATCCGGATCCGCAAAAAAAATGCGGATCCGGATCCGGATCCTTAGACTCCAAAAAATGCGGAAAAAATGGAAAAATCTACCTAAATTTATATAAAATCTCAGACATTCTCTTGATGAGAGCCAATCTTTAAGGTTTAGGTTCAGACTTGAAAATTAAAAGTATTTTTGACTTCGAATTGAAGAATTAATTTTTTTGAAAAATTTGGTGATTTTATTTTTATTGTCAAAGATCCGGATCCGGATCCGGATCCGGATCCGCACTGACCAAATTTTGAGGATCCGGATCCGGATCCGCATAAAATCAATGCGGATCCGAAACCCTGAATTTAATAGTTGAGATAACTTTTTTCTATATTGTTAAAGATATTAACTAAGTATACAAAATCATAATATCACATGAATAATATTTTACGACTCTGTTTGAAATCTTAATGATTGAAATTTTTTTCTATGAACAAAATACAAAACTAAAACCATACTCTTCTTACTTTTCTCTACAAAAATTTCAAGAGTATTCTATACCTAATATACTCTTTTTTCAGAAGTTCTGTGATATATGTGTAAAATATTTCAAAACAAATTATCAACTAAAGACACATAGACTACAGGTAACTGAGAATTTATATCAAAGATATTTAAAAACGACGCAATAAGAGAAAGCCATATTTTTAAAGAATTGGATAATTTTTTTTTTTGGGGTGGGGGGATATTACCTTCTACTTTTGATATTAGTTTGTTATTTTTGGAGGGGCTGGGTTGATTTTTCTAAAAGTGGGGTTGTTTTATGTTTAAGAAAATATTCCTAAACCTGGGTATGACTATAGGGGACGGGGTGTATATTCTGCATGGGATTCTTGGGTAAGGGGGGGGGGGATGACGAAAAAAATATGTAGGGAAGGGGGGTAAAGAAACAATAAAGTGTAAAACTGGACCGAAAATATGGGGAAATATATGAAAGTCAGCAAAAAAGCAACTTTTGCTCTCATCTACACTCTACAGACACAAGAATTGCTATATATGATAGGAAATTTCATTTTAACTAGGGGGGGAGGGGGGAGAAGGAATGAAATTTTTTGCAGCAGGGAAGAAATTGATCTTGTGCAGGATTACTAGCAGGAATATGCCCTGTTAAGCAATGTCTAATAGGCTGTATTTTATGCCTTAGTCAGACTAACGACCAAAGGGACAGACTCTATTCGACTTTGTATTATAATAATATTTTAACCTGTATGTGTATTTTTGAGAACCTGATTTCATGTTTATTGGTTCAATGGTTTCAGGTGCATGAGAACCATAAGCCAGAGAAATGTGTAGTTTGTGATAAAAGTTTTCGAGAAAGAACATCTCTGAAGAATCACATGTTATCACACACGGGTGAAAAACCATTTTCCTGTTCAAAGTAAGAATCACTTTTCTAAACCGATTGATATACGTTGGATTAGAACCGGTCCTAACCCATACTGATAAATCATGTATAGCATCGTATTACAGACAATTTACTACAAATATTAAAATCAAAACAAGTTTAGTTCGCCAGGCCCTTCAGCCTCTTGGGGCTAACGAAACTGGTTTTAATCTTATAATTTTTCATTCTAATATCCGTGGAAAGCTGACTATTACTGCAGGGTTAGGTACTTTGAATTAACGCAGAAAAAAATATGTTTTAGGTGTGTTAAAAGTTTTCGCCGCAAGGAGTCTCTGCAGTATCACGAACAGTCCCACAACAAAGACGCACCCAGGGAATGTATTTGCTCTGCTTGTGCAAAAACATTTAGGTACTTGTATTACCCTGTTCTACTTAGCCAAAGCAGGGACCAAAAATGCTTTTAGCATTGGTAGTTAATGGCACAGCAGTTGCTTTGATGAGGTACTATTTGCAAGCGTAAAGAATCGGTGTCATAATCTTAAACCGATTATATTATTTGAAATAATAGGGACATATTTTTTTCCTCAAAAAAGATTCATAAAGTTGCAGATCCGGTCCTCCCCGCCACTTTCATTACCTACAAATAAGCTAAAACTGTATAAATTTTACAATTAATTTTAATTTATTAATACAAAAAGTTAAAATTTGTTATAATTGTTAGGATATGGTAATTTCGTTCTCTTAAATGATGATATTACAGTTTGATTTCACATACACATTAATATTTTTTACCTTAAAATAAATAATTTTGATTTGATTTTAAAGTTAGTTAAATATTTTTTAGTCTTAAGATTATGACAATATTCTGTTTTTATCCATTTATTCCTGATTTGATTACAAATATACTTTATTTAAATTTAAAACTAATTGTCGTCACACAAGTAATACGGGGTAGGGACAGACTTGATTTTATTTGTGTTAAATAGGGTGGATGGAAGAAATGCATTTGAACTAAAATTAGTAATTTAGATTTTTTCCATTATTTACCTATTAATCTGACAGTTAAAAGAATTAATTTCTAACATGTAGTATTAAAAATAAAAATTATGAAGCATACTCACATTCTTCAAAATAAGCATGTCATTTTTTGTCTTGTTATATGTACTACGCATTTCAAGTGGTTAACCAGCAACTTAGATCGGAAAACAATTTTCTGAAATGCTAACTTGTATTATCACAAATTAAGACATTTAATGTGTTCATCAAAACCTTCATAGCTCATCTATGATTGTCATTTTCTACAAAATATTTATAGGATGACTACTTTTTACTTTTGAAATGCTCTTGTTAAATCCTTCACAACATTCTTTCACATTCTATCGTTGTAGTTCATCACGATACTTTAGTCAAAACAGCAATATGGAACTATCCCTTTAGAATAAGAATAAGGAACAGATTTAAGAGCTAAGACAATTAGGTAAGTCTGAAAGGTTTATTTTATTTAAAGGAAATGGAAATGTGATTTACTCCGATCAATTCATGATTAAAATTGTGTCTGAAAAATTGACCCTATCATTGTGAGAGTTTAGTAGGTATTAAATTTGACACCCACAAATTTCAGGATTTTAAATTTTGAATATTTATGTCAATTTCATAAAAACCTATTATTTAGATTTTAATAAAAGGGTACAAATTGTGCATTGTACCATTCTTATTTTGCAAATAGATTTGAAATATAATTTAACTTAGCTAATGAAATTGCTTAGCAAATCTAGTGTTTATATGACAAACGATAATGTAATTGTACATGTTTTTGTTGTAGTTTGTTTAACCTTAAAGAAACATTGTTTAAGTATGCCTTGATTTGATTTAAATTTTAAATATTTAAAATTTTGGGATTTATTTCATAATTTTTAACAACTTTCATAGAAAAATGCTAGTTTCATATTTAATATTTATTGTATTAAATGTATTTTATAACTCGTTTTGCACTTTTTATACAATTTTTGACATAAGGAAATGACAAAATCAGACAAATTAAAAGATGAAGGACATATACAGGGTGCGGCACATAAATCGAGACATTTTTTTAACGGCCATGGCGCGAAAACTACTTGACCAATCAGGACGTTTGACCCCACTATAGAAAGCTTAGGTAATGACCTTTTAGCACAAAAAAATCTTTGGACGAAGATAGACATGTACACCGAGCTGGCCGCGCATATGTTCAACAAGGCAGATTCCAAATGCGCCGGTGGTTTAATGCGCAAAATAACAAAACGTAGGGTCCGACAGGGAAAAAGATGGAATCTTGACCCCAAATTTTGTGGGTGTCTTAGGCTCATTGAGACACACATTTTGCCGTGTTTAAATCCATTTTAGCTCAATCCTAGCCGAAATGAGGTTGATTATTCAAGATTTTGAGCCTTAAGAAATCACAAACAGTAGGGCCCGACAGGGAAGGAGTTGGAAATTTGACCCAAAATTTTTGTGTGTCTTAAGCTCATCGAGACACGCATTTTGAGTACTTCAAGCCCACTGTAGCTAAATCCTAGCCCAAATGAGAGCAAAAACATGGATTTTGTCAATTTGGCAGTTACTCAATACTCATGTTCCTAATTGGAAATGTGGCCTCCCAGCAGCCCGATCTTAATTCAATGAACTTTTGGGCCTAGGGCTACTTTGAAGCATGCACCAATAGACGTGCCCATACCACAAAGACCTTCCTCATTGCCACTATCAAGGAGAACTACGCCAGCTTGGACAGGTACATTTTGACCTGAACCTGCCGGCGGTTGAGGAGGCCGTTAGAGGCGGTGATTGAGGCTGGCGGCGATTTTGTTGAATAATTTACTAGTCATATACCTATTTTGCTTCCCACTTTTTAAAATTCAATAAAATCTTTAAAATTGATGATTTTATGTTCATTTCTTTAAAAATTACAAAATGTCTCGATTTATGTGACGCACCCTGTATTCACCGGTTCAATTTGGTGGGAACTAAAATTATCTTTGAAATTGTTTGCGCATTCCTGCTAGCATGCAAGAAAATGGATTAAGTAGTATTAGTAAATGATTATAGGGTTTGACAGGTGCTCATTTTAAGGATGCTGCTGTAACTGGTTGTTAAAAGAGAAACTGTGGAATGTTGATGTTTTAGTGGCTCGAGCAACAGATTGTTTGGCGGTTTCCCTCAAAGTGCTTAGTCAAGAACAATAACCCCACCTTACTTTGAAATATATCGAAAATAAGGGATAAGCGGGGGGGGGATAGTTTTCGCGTGTTTTTTTTATTTTAGGTTAGGTTTCTAATCTGCCTTGTTGAACATAAGCGCGGCCAGCTCGGAGTACACGTCCTCCATCGTTCAAAGATTTTTATGGGCAAAAAGGTCATAACCTAAGCTTTTTATAGTGGGGTTAAACGTCCTGTTTGGTCAAGAAGTTTGTCGCTAGGACCATTTAAAAAAAAGGCCGGTTTTATGTGGCGCACCCTGTATATTATCAGTTTTCCTACCATGGATGGTAGCGGAACCATGTTAAATTTTCCTTTTGACCATCTTTTCCTATTCAGGAATGTAAGGGACCTACGAGGACATGAAAGACTAATGCATGGTGATTTACAGCAGTATCCTTGTAAGGTAAAAATATACATTAGCGGAGCTGCTCTACAAGTCTATCGAGTTGGTCTTAAAATCAATCTATTGATTAGATTTTTTTTTTTTTGGGGGGGGGGGTCCGGGTGGGAAGAGGGATTTAGTTCCAGGGGTTATTTCACTTAGTGGGGTAGAGATAAAGACACTCAGACAGACAAACATCCTGATACTTTTATGTATAGAATGAAAACAAATATTATTACAAAACCAAAACTGTATCTTTCTCTTTCTTTCAACATCCTCTTTTGTTGTTTCGTTTCCTTTTTGTGTGAATGCACTCAACTGTTTAGGAATGTGATGAAATTCTGCTGAATAAAACAAGTTACAGTAATCATATGAAGTTAAACCATGGCCAAGGCCAGCTGTTTAATTGCAGGAAAAATTCTGATCATTAAAAACATATTTTGTCCAGAAACATTAAACAAACATTTAAAAACTTTTCTGCTTTGTATTTTAAGTGTAAAGAATACAAAAACATCAGCCTTGCGATTGTTTTTTATTTACGTTAACACTCACCAAAAAGCATGTTATTGTGCAATAAAATTCTAATAACCGAATAACTACATATATATCTTTTTTTTTTCATGAAGGGCGTAATTGTTTGAATAATTTAGAATGAAGAGGGCAAAGTACTTTGTTAACAAAGCATATGTAGTCAATCTACTAACTAACTTAGATATCATTAGGACAAACTAACAAAGCTTAGTCATAGAGTAGCCGTTTTACCTATAAAATGCATTGATGAATCTAAATAAAACTTTTTTTTATTGAAAACTTTCTTTAAATAGCTCAGCATATAAATTTTCCCTCATGAACTATATTGATTTGTGTATTTTTTGGACCTAAATCTTTAATCATTTAAAGAAGCGCAGCATCTCTATAAGTGCTTTTGTATACGGATGATTCAACTTAACTGATAACCTTAAGGAGAAAGATATAATACTAGTTCTTAAGCATGAATCTTAAGGGATAGATAAAAGACGATATATTAATATACTCACTGCACTTGTATAAACAAAATAACCTCTTATTTAGTTTTCTAAAATTGGGTTAAAAGGTTGGACACTGATATTTGTACAACCCGATTTAAAGATTTACCCAAAGTTTTTTAGCAAACGAATGAGTTATAAAACTTTGGGGACCAGTATAATTTACAGCCAATGTCTTTGTCCTCTTCCCTCACCTAACTGACGGACGTACTTGCTGACCCTATTTATGATAACAATCACGTACAATACAAATGAAAGGGGACTATGCACGAACGAGACCAAGTGATTCTAAGCACCTTCCAGCATTGATCTTTTGTTTATTTAGTGAGTATACTAGCTTTATTTGTAATATTTGCTTTATCGACTAAAAAATTAAGTTTCACCAAATGTTTCAAATGTTTTGTTGAGTTCAAACTGTTGTTTCATTAGCTTTGACACAAAAGTATTATTTCGATAAAAAATGTATATTTAGAAAAAATGGTTGGTAACTTGTGATATTGTAAACAGTTTAATTGATGTATTTTGCAATTTGCAGCATTTGATGATATTATAGCAAAAAAATTATTAACATTAAAAAAAAATGCATATAAAACCATGGTAAAACTTAACATGAATTAACATTATTTCTACACACCAAGGCATTTAGTGAGCTACCTTTTAAATATCTTCAATATTTTTTTCTTATACTTGCTTCGCACCTTTTGACAGTACTTATGTTTTGTTCTTGTTTCATTTTTTTTATCAAACAACTTTTTCAATTTATTTATTAATCTAACTTTTTAATTAACCATGAATGCTCCAAATTCTAATGAAATGTTTTCATTTAATTTAAATCTAATTTATGGAGTGCTGTCCTAATTAATTCATTACTTTATTATTTTTACAAAACAAATTTTTAATATTTCATTTATCAAAATTCTGTTTGTACTTATTATAACTTTTTACTAGCTACTAGGCCCCTAGAGGCTTATTGGGGCACAAGAGATGTATGGGGATGGAAGTCGATCTCTCCACTTTTAGTTTTATATTTAAAAGAAAAAAGTACAGAAAAGATTTTTTGGGTGTGTTCTTTTTTTTATATGGCCTTTTCTTGGGAGGATGCTGGTACCCTCCCCCAAAATAGTTGTAAACCTTCCCGCACCTGTAAGAAGCTACATTGTAAAGAAGAACAGTAACGTTCAGCGGTTAGAAAGATCCTTTGGGACACACAGATAGACGTCCGGTTAATCCTGTTATCATTTTAATCAGAATACAAAAGCATAAAGGAATATGTTTTTTTCAAATAAATACTTACATAGGAAATTTTGTTTATCTATTATTTTAGGTCTGGTTAGGTAAGGTTATATTAGGTACTGCATAGTCCCACAGGGTTAACCCCCCTTGTATTTTCAATTTATTTAAAAAATAAGGGGAGGGGGGGTAATCAATGTTCAACAAGCACTAGTTTAGTTAGAACGCAGATTTCAGGTTAATTTAGATGAAAAGCAGCATTTGGAAAGGAAATAAACTATTTCCCCTTTTAATGATTCCGCTCAAAGTAATAAGTAATTAAGATTTACGCTGTATTTATGTATTTTTAACTAGCATTACTTCAAGTAATATGTAAAAAAAACCTAAGGAACGATTTGATAAAAACTCACTGCATTTTTTTTAGAAAAATTAACGTCTCGTTTTTTATTGATGGTTGATCCATTCACCTCTCGCTTTTTTGGATATTGGCAGTCTTGTTTAAGCTGATATTACAATTTTGTAATATTTACAGTGCTATCAATTATATTAATTACTGACATAACATAGAAAAGAGTGAGGGAAGCAGAGAACAAAAAACATTCATTTATTATTATTTTATCATTCAAAATGTTGTTAAAGATAAAGCATCTTTAAAATGTACGTACGGACTTTCTGGTACCGATTATAGAGTTTATGCGCTTTCTAAATCATTCCTTATTGTATTTTTTCTATTATTTATAATTATAGAAAAGCTTCGCTTATAACAAGGATGGTTGCCTCCACTGTCAAAATACGATGAAAAAAGGACGGGTTTTTATTAGTTTCCATTATCAGTGTATGAACAACTTTGTAGCTAAGCCTCGCAGCAAAAGCAGGATTGCTAATAATGAATGTAATCCATTGACGCAGCAGTTATTAAATTCTTTATTCTCTCGTCGACTGCATTATAATCAAAAGTTAAAATTGATGACTTTGATTTTTAAGTTCATACTATGTTAGTTCATCCTTTTATTTTATCTGAGGGTTACAGCAGATATGCCACTTTTTGAAACCTACACATATGAATTCAGCCAAAATAAAAGTTGAAGCAAGGCGAATTTCCATACCAGTTGCTATTATAACTAGGGTTTTAATATCCGGCCTAATATTTGGTAATTTTCAGGATATCTGATGTTGACCAGATATCCGGAAGGATATCCGATATCCAACATGAGAAATCAGCCGGATATCCGGTATCCGGCCAAAAAAGTATTCGGCCCAACCCTAATTATAACTATGTAGTACAATGTCTAACTTGATGGAATAAACGGCAGCAGAACCGACGAAATCCACCATTTTTTAAATATAATTTTTAACGGTTGGTGGCTGGTTTCGACGGCTGTGACATTCTCTTTGTTCAACATAATGTACTACATTTATGCGGCTTGCAGGCAATTGTAAATTGCTGGATCCACCCTGGCAATTTTGAAACACCTAAACACCAAGACAAAGGGTCAGTTGTCTATGGGAAGTAACATGATCTATTCCAGGAATAAGGTATTACCAACAAGCAAAATAAATCTAAAATAATATTTGGGGGGCAAATGGAGAGGTCGTCAATTTTACGATGTGTTGCCCCCCAACGACAACTGAAAAACACGTATAGGTTTCGTGATTTTCTTCCGAATTAATTTCGTTATTGGTATGAGCTATGATCTATTACCCTTTGTATTATGTAGAGCAATACTTTCCAGTTACATGGACGATAAACTGATCCCAAATGATGATGGGCAAAATTACCCATTCTGTTATCATTGGCTAAAAAGTTTTGACATTTCAAGTTTAGAACTAACCAATCCAAAACTTAATAAAATTAACTAAAGTTTAAAATCAACAAATAACATGAGGAGTTAATAATACTATGGGTAGGTACTGTTGTTAATTACAGTCCAATGTCCCCTCCCTCCTTTTATTAAATAATGATCAGAATGTTTCTTTTAACAGTTTCTGCAGCCAGAAGTTTCCAACTCTGACAAATCTAAAAAAACACGAAAGGAATAAAATATATTCATTATTATTGAAAGCATAAAGTTTTTTGTCTTTCGATTTAAGATTTCGATAACTACTGAACTAATTAAGTTCTCCTGTGAAGGGAAGCTTTACTTAGGTCCGAGGATGGTTTATGCTTTTTTTGTTATTTTTTTTTACATATAAGTCTTTGGGTGGTTTTTATGCTATTTTTTGTCTTCTCTATCTTTAGAAATATAGAGCTCCTAGATGCTAGGGGCGCATCCTCTAGTTTACATAACAATATGATAATTAACGGAACCGATCATTATTACTGATTATTATATTGTACTATAAAAAAATTATATTATACGTTTTTATATTCATTCATAAAAAATAACTACAATATATTCTGTAGGTATATTTAATTTTGAAAGAAAATTTTGTAATGTTACGTACATATTAAATAAGAAAATGTAAAGGTGTAATAAAAAAGTCATTAATAACATGTATTTTATTTAGTTCGATTTCATTAATTCATTTCTATTGAAAATGTCTATAAATATTTCAATAGCGAAGTATTATACAAGGTTCCAGAACAAACGCAGGAGTCCCAAACGTCGGAGTCTACAAACGCAGGAGTGTTAAATTATTAATTTTATTAAGTATTTCTATACAGATTAGGTTAGGTTAAGATATGAATGAACAAATAAGCCCCCCGCAGGGGTTAGGCATTTTAAAAAAACCTATAAGATGGTCTAAAATAGGTTAGGTTAGGTGAAGTGTCCACTCCGACGTTTGGGACTCCTGCGTTTGTCGTAGGACCTAATATACTTAGTGTCTAGAAGGTACGTCCATTAACTGGTCTGACAAAGAATTAGGTGTTTTTAACCAAGCAAAATCGTTTTTTAAAGTTGAACCCCCCCCCCCCCCTGCTTTTCAAAGATTAATATAAAGCATACCGGAAAGAAAAGATCAATGCAATAGGATCATTAGTCTTTTTGACAAACTACTTCAAAATAGTTTTTTTTTAAATTGACTTATTTTTTTATTTGGTCATCCTTGTTATTTATTAATTAAACGAATGGGATGTATAAACGGATCTAATAATATGGAAGTTTCCGATTTTACTTGATTAACATTGGTGCGCATTTTATATTAATAGTGGATGCGCTCCTAGCCTCTAGAGGCTTTGTAGAGAAAGATAGGAAACATAGCTTAACTTTCTAGGACTAAAAAAATAAAATAAGATAGCATAAAACCATCCTAGGAATTATGTAAAACCAAAAACGTTATTACCAAATATGCTATTGGTTTATATTAAAGACCCAATGGGAAGTCGGCACAGGGTCCACGGGTTGGGGACATATTTAAACCTTCCCCCTTTGCTGTTTTACTCTAACATTCTTTATTATAGGTATAGTAGGTATGAATTTGATAAGGTACGAATGGAAATTTTTTTTTCCAAAGTAAATATTAGATGAATGATTTTAATATAAAGATTATAAAATGTAATCATGGGGATAAAACTTTTTATATCACAGGATTTTAGGTTTCTAATAAAAACAAGAGCATTAAAATGATTAAGATTCCGTATTTTAAAGTAGTAAGTTCTATAGGTCGTGTCCATAAATGTTTTGAAAACAGCTGAAATGATTGGTCTACATTTTCAACAAAAGTCGCATTGCCTTAGGGAAGGTTGTAGGGCTATTTGCCGGGTGGGGAAGGTTAACTGGCCCCAAAAAATGAAATACCCCTCCTTCTTTGGACAAAGCAAATGTAGTATTTGACCTACAATTTCATATGGCTGAGAAATTGGCAATACGTCAGTGTCCTGTAAGATTTTGAAAACAGCTGAAGCATCTTTTTCCCTTTTAACCATTAAAATACGCCTAAAAGGGAACAATGACGTCACAACAAGCCACAGTTGCAGAAGAGCACCGCATGTACAAATTCATCCATTTCTCATAATCAAACTATTTTTAGTAGCGTAGCTACTCTATAATTCCGAATGTCCGTTAGTAGTGAATTGGGGGAAATGTGATTTTCTCGGCTCCTATTCAAGATAGACAGCTGAAATTTTTAGTGAAGATTCCTATTCCATATGTCCATCTAATCTATACATTGTTTTGTCTATCTGTCTGTTATTAGGGGTGCTAGATCAATTCCTAGATTTTTAAGTTTTCTTAATTTTTGCAACCCCTTTTAAGATAGAGAGCTGAAATTACATTCAACATACTCTCACCAAGTTTCATTAAGATTTGTGTATTAATTGGGTTGCTAGATCGATTCCTAGAATTTTAGGTTTTTGTGAAATTATCTATTCCTATTCAGGATTGACAGCTGAAATTTTCAGGGATTAAATATGCTCATATTCTACATATTTCCATCAAGTTTTATTAAGATTTGTCTAATAATTGCGATACTAGATCGATTCCTAAATTTTTAAGCTTTCGTGATTTTAAAAGTTTCGTGATTTCTCTATTTTATCAAGTTTAATGATTTTTGTATGACGCTGCTCTATAGTACATTTTTTTCCAGATATCCCTTCATGATTTTTGAGCTTCGCTACTTATGGATGTTGTCATTCTTGTTATTTATATAATATTTAAATATTAAAAAAATTACTGATACTGAAATAGAAATTAAACTGAATATTGTGGATCTAAGGTTTTAATATTTGTTTCAAACATAATCAATATTAAATTTTTTTTCGAAAGAAATAAGTTTAAATAAATGACTAGATGCATATAGATATGAAATATGTATCTCTTTTACTCCGATTTTTTGTGTTTGAAGACCCTTATATGAACCTTATCACCTTTTGAAAATTAAAAGACAAAGTCTATTATAACAAAATACTAACTGTCTTCCTGTATTTGTGAACAGATCCTACTCCATAAAAATAGAAAAGCATCCCTTAGAGTAGTGGTTAGTTAGACTTTGTACTTGGTTGACAGTGTTATCACAATCCATGTAAAAAAATAACCACGCAGTCTTCCCTAAGATACCCTGCATGTGCATCTGAATCACAGCTTCAAAGAATTCTGACATACTCTCCATTAATAGTTTAAATATTTTAATTTGCTGCAGTACTCACACTGGAGAGAAACCATATGCCTGCAGCTACTGTCCTAAAACATTCAGGAATTAACAATTTTTAGAATTTATGACCAATTATCATTCCTCGATTGTTGCAAATAGGATAACCAACCTCTTAATTGCACTAACTTTTTGTAGGTTATGGTAGCTATCATTCTAGTTTAGACAATTTAGAAATTCCATGGAAATGGGGGGGGGGGGGTGAGTGATCTAAAATTGAAGACAAATCTAAACAATTTAAATAGTTTAAGATTCATTCATTCAGTCAGTGAGGGAATAGGGAACATATTATATATAAAATTGTTAATTTTCTACAGATTGGCATATTTAAAGAACGTCCATGAGCAAAGGCATACAAGAAGCGGAGCTCATAAATGCCAGCAATGTAATAGATCTTTTCCACAAGCCTCGGAATATAGGTAGGTTTTTAAAGTGAAAAACTTGTTAATGGCAATTGAGCACTTTTTGTATCGCTTTATGGAAATTGTGTAAATACTTAAATATTGAAATATAATTTTTATTGAATTCTTATTTTTGTACTTAGGGTAGTGTTTAACGAAGCATTTGTAAATTAATGGTACGAAATATCTTGATTTAAAAAAAAATAAGACCATTATTAGTAACTATTTTAGAAATCCCGCAATTAAGGATAAATAAACATAATCTAATTAAAAAACTTTTAAAACCTCAAATTTTCTAATACTTATTTCCAATATTTTTTTTTATTATAGTATTCATAAGGCGCGCACCAACTATCCCTTTCCCCAACAAGGCCGGACAAAATCAAAACATACTTAATTTCTCTGCAGAGTGAAAAAATACTTTCAATCATTAAAAATAAAAAGATATAAGATTGAATCAAGGGGGAGGTAGTTTGTGCTAAAATTCCACAAAGGTGTGAGTTTTTAGAATTAAAAACAGTAGTAGAACGATGATATTCAATAAATATAAATATACAGTGTGTTTTTTTTTATGAGAACTTTTTTGAAAGCAATTTTACCCCACTTATAGTTATCAGAATTTAATGATTAATGGCTTATTTTCTTTGTTTTTTAAGGCAATTAATAGAACAACAAAAACATATTTTAGTTTTTATTTAAAAAGTACAGTAAAATCTAAAATTCAAAACTGGTTTTAGCGCATTTTTCTTATGCTCAAATAATCAACCTTTTGCAAGAATGGCTGCTAAACACTTCAAAGTTGAGATATAGAGCTAAAAATGTATACAGATACTATTAGGGACATGTACTAGAACATATCAAAGTTTGAAGGTCATATCTCAACCAGGGAGGGAGTACTGGCCCCCCCAAAGTCGACTACAGAAAATCCATTTTTTAAAGAAAAATGCGCTAAAACCATTTTTAGATGATGACACCTAAGTTTTGAAATTTAGATTTTACTGTACTTTTTAAATAAAAACTGAAATATTTTTTTGTTGTTCTATTAATTGCCTTAAAAAAACAAAGAAAATAAGCCATTATTCATTAAATTCTGATAACTATAAGTGGGGTAAAATTGCTTTCAAAAAAGTTCTCATAAAAAAACACACTGTATTAAAAAAAATTGTCTATGGTTCTATTCAATAAGGAATACACATATTTAGTGAATATTTTCGTTCTACTACTGTTTTTAAGCTTTAAAACTCACACATTTACGGAATTTTAGCACAACCTACCTCCCCTTTTATCATTTTTTAAAATGTGCCTTGTAATCAGCGTTGCGGAGCCGTTTGACTTTGGTGCGGCTCAGGTTCCGGCTCCGCGGAGCCGTCTGTGATGATGGCGGCTTCGGATTTGGCTCCGACCTATAATCAAGAAAGACTCGACAAATTTTTTTCCCCGCGTCTATTTTTGACTTTGGAAGGTTTAAAAAGTTCAATTTTTGATAAAAATAGACTTATAAACTTAAAAGGGACATTTGCACATGACAAAACAGAGTTACCAAATTTTAATTTTTAAAAAATCTATTTATTTATCTAGTCCGGAGCCGGAGTCGTTTTTAATGAAAATTACGGATCCAACTCCGGCTCCAGCAAAATATGGCGGCTACCTGCTCCGGCTCCGCAACATTGCTTGTAATACTTGTTTTTTGGAGAGGCTACCTGTTTAGTTTTGTGATTTTTCTTTGTGGTCTTAACACCTCGACGACAAGACCTTTGCAATTGACAATGTCTCATGTCGAGGAAACATTTTCATATATATTAACTTTACCTATAATTTTAGGCGACATATAAGTACGGTGCATCAAGATGATAAGAGATGTAAGGAGTGCAATAAAGTTTTTAGGAATAAGAGTGCTTTGATTAAACACTATTTAGAACACGTTGATCAGGTGACTCATTTAATTAAATATAAACTATTCTTTAAAATTATATCTATAAATATCGAACATTTAAATTTAAAAATCATATATTTTATTTGTTTTCAAAGTATGTTTGTCTTGATAGCTACTGTATTATTTAAATGTCCGTCTGTTCATCCGTCTGATTTTTTTTTATAAAACGTTAATTTCTTAGCGCCATCTAAAGTAGATAGCTGATTTTTTAGTGAAGATTCCTCATTTAATATGCATCACGCACGTGACATCTATAATACAAAGAAGTATGATGTCTATCCGTCCGTCCGTCCCTTAAGATCTTGGTAACCACTGAACCGATCGGATTCTACTCTTCAGGGAATATACCTACTGGTCCTGTGGTGGTTTTAGGCTATTTTCTTGGGGGGTGGGACACCCGGGCCCCAACCCCACTAAAAATAAAGATTCCCCCCCCCCCAATTTTTTTTTAGGTACGTAGGTACCTATTTTTTCCCCAAATTTTTTTCTTATGGGGAAGTTAGTTCACATAAAACTACTGGCGGCAGCACCAGTGCAGTAGTACTTAATTTTTTTAATTACCTCTTGTTGCAAAACCCCTAGAGGCTAGGGTCGAAGCTGCTAGTTATATATATAATATTAAAGTTTAGTTATTTTTATTTATCTACCTTTTATGGCCACTGAATATTTGCTTTATAACTCACTTTATTCGTTTGACCATCCTTGATTATTTTGTGTTTTGCTACTTATTGATGTTGACATCCTTGTTCATATGTGTTTAGGATATTGGAAAAGAAGACGAGGTTATAATAAACAGTACAGCAGGTATGCACTTCTGCTTAGTCTTAAATTTAAATGCTAAAGTACTGATCTCTATTCTGTTCTATCTAACAAAATAAATATACTATGATCTACTCTCTTCATTATTAGTACTGAATTTGAGATGTTAAGCCAAAAGCTTTTTAAGAATGAGTTTAATCTTTCATTAATACATAATATCTATCAATAAGCATACAGTATGTAAACAATCAAACAGTGGTTCATGAAATATGGCTGCATTTTAAGACTGACTAGTTTTTTTTAGAAGATTCCTCAAAAGTACTCTATGATTTACTTTGTCTTTATGTATATTTGTATTTAAGTTCAGGAAAAAAAGTAACTCTTGCAGGCTCTTAATATTTCTTTATTTTAGGCAAAACTACGCTTAATGAAACACCAGCCGTAAAGACGAGATTAATCCAACTGGTAACAGCTGGGCCCAGCAAAGAGCTGGCCAGCCTGCAGCTACCGTCAGCTCCAGGTGGACCGCTTCAGACCATCTCAGTGAAAACAGAAAAGCTACGCACAATTGATGACACCATTACAACCAAGGTGAGGTTTTCTTGGCAATCAAAAACTTAGGAATAGGATTTTAAAAACAGACTTGTATAATATTATTTTATTTTTTGTTACTATGAAGTGCATGTGGCGCTTCTAATATCGCTTTGTGTTTATCATTTTAATTTAAACTTAACTTTTTAAAGTTTTCATGTAAATTGGGTGGTAAAAAGTATTTTTTGTAGAGTTGAAATTTTTGGGAAGAGGATGTTCCCCCTCCCAAGAAATAGCTTAAAACCATAGTCAAAATATAAAAAAATCGCCGAATTGCGTAACTAAATCAGACAAGAAAATAGAGAGTCTTAACAGTCATCGTTCAGGTTCTTTACAACTTAAAAGACTAGGCGACAATTTGTATTTTATATTTTGGGATCATGGAAAGAAAACGAAGCAGCGGATTTCGTCCTATTTTCAGTAGCTTTTGATTGGTTATTTTAGGTTAGGTTAGGTAAATGTTAATAAGTGCCCCCAAGGGTTAGGAAATAGGCCCCGCATGGGGTAAAAATTGGAGAAAAGCTGCTGTGAAAATACGACGAAACCCGCTACTTTGTTTTCTCTCCTTGATCCATATTTTGTATTATCTTATTTCAGACTGTTTATGTAATGGATCCTGATGTACCTGACTCTGATAATACATTACAAACAGGTTTGAGATCCTTTTTTATCTACCATAGTACTATCTTTTGTTAAAACATATTTTATCTTCGTAATATGGATGACAACATAAATATGTTGCGAAGCGTATGAATTTGATTTTATGGACTAGCAGGCTGACAAGCGGACAAAAAGTTAGTAATAGAAAAGCGTTGCATATAATAATATTATCGCTGGCTAAGGAATTAAAACCAAATTCTATAATTTTGATAAATCCACAGAGAAAGAAATGTTTCTTTTCACTCTAAACCTCAAAATCTGGGATCCTTAAAGAGAGGAAACTTCAGAAGATTAAAAACTAATTCTCCAAGCCTTTTCTTCAATAGTTTTAATCTAACAAAGGATTAAGGAGAATATTAAATGTCGTCCATTGTTTTATTCCTGTAACCCTGGATAATTCTTAGGATTCTAAATTTGTCTATCAAACGTTGTTGTTATTTGACAGGAGGAGGGGGTAAAAAAGTAAAATAGGAATAAAGATTCGAGAAATAGTTATTAAAAAAGTTGGGATTGGAAAGGACATTATTTCTATTTTTAACCTTTAGGTGTAGTTAATTTAAAAAAAAAACTTTATTTTCCATGGTAAATGATTCATTAATACCGAAGGAACTCTAAAGCTTACACATGTCGTAAGGTTATGGGGAAATGTAATTTACCCAACTGCTATTTAAGATAGACGACTTAATTTTTGTATGAAGATTCAACTTATAATGTGAATCCAGTATACAACTCATTGATCCATCAGACGCCGACGGTCGGTAATGCTTTAAAAACTTTTGATTTTTCTCTTTTTTTCTTTTCTAAGACTCAACTTAAATAGAATACAAAAATATTGAATAACTCTACGTTTAAAGATGCTTCTGGTTATATAGTCTTTCGAGTTCTATTATGCCTTTTTGAAAAAAGTATATAGTTTTCACTTTTTCAACCAATTGAACAAAAGGGATAGTTCTACGAAGTGTATTTAAAGAGTTAAGGTACTTAGAGTAGTGAACTTTTATATGTCTTAGTAGAATATATTAAGCATTGGATAGATATGATTATATGTTAAAGAAATTTTAACATTGACCAGACCAAACTTTTTTTATTTGACAATATCTAAAAAAGTTAAAGTGATTTGCCACATAAATTACATGAGAATGGTCTATTTTCCCCCAAATATGTATAGCCAAATCACCAATATCAGAGAATCTTTTTCCACATATTTCACAAGAGTTATAAAAAAATTGAACAGGGGTTCCCCTTGGGACAAGTTACTTAAAAAACATAAAAAATTACGTCCGGTCATTATAGGACAGGTTTTCTATAAATTCTTTTTAAAAAAAAAGAAAACCGTCCGGTTTACTTACAATATACACATTATCTCACACGGAAATACCAACTAACCATACAACACACATATATATATATATATATAAAGACCATTCTCATGTAATTTATGTTGCAAATCACTAACTTTTTTGATATTGTCAAATAAAAAAAGTTCGGTCAGGTCAATGTTAAAATTCTTTATCACAATCATATCTATCCAATGCCTAATATATTCTACTAAGACATATAAAAAGATCACTACTCCAAGTACTAAATTAAATATTTTATTGGTCATTCTTTGTTGTATAAAAAGCTTGAAGTTCTTTTAACTAGTAAATGCTATCTAAAGTTGTATTTATGACAAAAAAGTTTTTGCCATATATAACATGCAACGAAGTTGAAAATAAAAATGAAAAACTCATTAGGAAAATCCCTGGTCAAATCTTTTAATTTTAATCAATAACTTTATATTATGCACTACTACGTTATTTAAAATAGAAAAAAACTTACAGTTCACTATTTTTTTAAATGCACTTCGTGAAACTATCCCTTTCAACGCTTTTTAGTCATTTAATTTGTATGTTATTTTTATCTTTTTTACTTAGTATAATTGTAACTATGCCAGGTTACTATATGAACAACAGTACATTAGGTGCTTGTTTGCATATGACGTTAAGACTTATAAAAACATTATGTTTTTGTTTTCCAAGAAATGCTATAGGTATTATTTTTATACAAAATATTCCTATCTATTCTATTTACAAAAGTACATATTTAGAACTATGTGTTAGAAATTAATTTGTTTCTAGTATCTACTGAGTTCATTCTAGTTGAGATGTTAATTTGTTTCTTTAACACTAGCATCGTGTATTGTACTATTTACTTTAAATCAGAAGATAACTTTTCATCACGTTGTTAAGGTGTTAGCAGCATTATACAGTTGCCATATACCCTGGGTGTTCCACAATATAAGAGAGGAGATAAAGAGGTATTGTATTTTTGGGCTGGGATGGAAGGGAAGGGACATTGGGCTGTAAGTTACACTGGTATGAACAAGTTTTCTCTTGAATTGGCATAACAGTTTTTATATATCTAATTCACTCTTGATTGGTTGGTTCAAAGTAAAAGTGTCCAAACTGTTTTCCCATACTTTTTATCGGTAACATCCTCTTAGAAATATTTTTTTAATTTTGAAAATTTGAGTACCCCCTCCCCCCCCTCAAAGCTATGAACTCTGGCCGCGGCGCTTGGCACCCTTGCCTGCCTAGCCGCAGCGCTCGGCTCCCTAGCCTAAAACCTACCCTAACCTTAAATAGTTGTTCTGTGGGGGGGGGGGGTGTACTCAAATTTTCAAAATTGAAAAGAGAAAGAGGAGAACGCCTTTTAATCTACTTGGGGGGTAATTGAGGGTGAAAATTGATTCTAAAAGTACATTCTAATCTATATTTGTCAAATGCTTCCCTAATGTCTAAAGTACGTAAATTAACAAAGGCTTATCAACCGAATTTATCCGAAAAGTAGTAACAATGCTGTTTTCATACCTTTAATCCTTCTATTCATTTAAGGGAGAAGTGGTAGTTTTAGTTTACATCCCTATTTTTTTATTTTAATAATTTTCTGTAAGAACACTTCTTGTTATTTGTGGATTTTTTTTACTAAACATTAATACCTATTATGTTAAAATATCTTGGAGGAAGCTACGTAATTTCTCTCTTATAAATCGAACCGCAGACTAAAGATAAAAATCTGTTATTTGATTTCTTTTAATTAAAATGAAATACTATTAACGTCGTCTCATAGATCAGGTTTCCTCAAGGATCCTAAGGGATAAGACATTGGACGATACTCACCCCCAATACGATAAACAAAAACAAATCATACGAGGGAAAATTTGGACTCTGAAGCGTTGTACTATCTAATCAAGATTTGATAAAAGTCCCCAACGTTTTAAAGCCAAAGATTATAAGATATTGTTAATAAAACTTTGTTGACCAATGTCCCCTCCATCCCTGTATTCTCTTATTGACAGCATATCTTTTCTAAAACTATAATATTTTGTTAGTCTTTATGTGATTATAATTAAAATCTAGACTGGCATATATGATCCAAAGAATTCTAACATTACATGGTAATCTTTACAGAGTTTCATTATACAATACATTTGGTGTGTCAGTCTGTCTGTCAATAATTCGTTGAAAATCTATTATATAACTCCTTTCTCATCTGCCTTTTTTTTCTCTGGGAGATTTTCTTAGATTCTATTACAGATGTTAGAATTTCCTAAAGATTTTGTGACCAATAGTCAGATATTTTTCCTCAACTCACTTTGTCCGTGCATATTTCTCGCGACTGTGGCGGATTGGTGATAGGTTCGAATCTCCGCCCAACACTGCGTAAAACTAAAGACGTTAATAGTTCCTACTAATGCTACGTCAGGTGCGCGACATAAATAGAGAGCAAAGGAAATGCCGCCGCCCAAAACAGCAACTTATTACCATGCAGTTAGGATTTCCAGAAAAAGGTCGTACAATCAAAGGGTTGGATGTTTGAAGGGCTATTCCATCAAATAAGATTTCGTGGCGTTTCCTGTCCTTTACCCGAGGCTATATGTAAGTTGTTCTTATTATGATAGCAAATTGATTCATGGCTGAGCTTTGCTACTTATAAATGTTTTCTTGTTTGTACTATAAATGAATGATTACACAAACGTATTCAGAGAAAATAAAAACCTTGGACCAGAAATCTTGACGACAACTGATTAATTATTCGTACTTGACCTGTTTCTAAGCGCTGTACCTTATATCAAAATAATGAGACAGGGAAAGATATTCTGTTAAAAATATTGAAGTATAGCTACTCTATAGTCACTTTTTAATATTCTTGTTATTCGTCTTTTTCCTAATAGCCTTTTTTCTCTACCTTGCTCCTCTTACTATGATAAACATTCGCTATTATTGAAACTAGACCCCCCCCCCCCCCCCCTCCACCAGCATCTAGGGACTTTGCATTCGAATGAGGAGGGCTAGGCCAAATAGCTAGCTTTAAATTATCCCAAAACTTAAAGGGGTAGTTGCACAATTAATATAAAAAAATAAGTTGACGTTTTTGTAGTATCTATCGATATTTCATAGCCTTATCAACTTTCAACAGACTTCATTTCTTTTTTATTATTATGTTTATTCAGAAGTTTAGACACTGAGTAACTGCTCTACTTAATATTGATCAATTAAACCTGATATATATTTTTTGTGAATCAAAAATATGATAATATCCATAAAAGCGAAGCTTTTTAAATCGGAAAATAATGACTTTCAAATATAGGGAGTGGTAATTAACAAATTGTAGTATTTTTTATATTATTCTGTCCACAGCATTATGCCTCATTGTTAAAGAAATCATTATATGCCATAAGAATCCTTATACAAAGTTTTACAAAACCGACCATTCTTAAATGCATTACTTCCAAGACATACAGACACATTCCAAATGTAGAAAAGCTTCGCCTTAAAAAAGTAATAGTGCATTATCGTCTCGTATTTCTAATTTCTTAATTAACACTAAATGTTTTTTCTTTAACCAATTATCCTTTTCTTAACAATGTTTTCTTTTTTTGTTTAATAAGGAAGAATATTATGTTTCTAGTTCAATAGAACAACAAGAACAATAAAAACCAATATTATTTGTTCCTTATTTTCTTTAGCTTAATATTTTTAAAAACTGGTGGCCCGACAGTTTTAATTTTAAGGAATGCTTCACATTACATGGTTTTATGATATTTCTACTTTGAATTGCCTTTCAATATAAAGCCCCTAAATACTAGGGGCGTAGATGCTGGTTTGCAACAAAGGTCTACATTTTATTCACTGCTTTTCATTCCATACAGCTGCGCTACTATTCTTGTAATTGTTCTTGTTGTATTGTAAAGATACTATTATGTATGCATATCACTAGGTACATACTTGAGGGCTAATTGGAGATTATCTTTTTTATTATAGCCAAGCTACTTTATAATTCACTTTGTTTGTCCGTTAGTCAGTTTGTAACGCTTGCAGGAATATTCAATAAAGATTCCTGTGACACATGCACGTTAAGTATATAAAGGGAATTGTAGCTTTCGCAAAATTCCGTAAAGTTGTGAGTAAGATTTCAGTCAATGTGCTTATTAGGTCAAACTGTTTATAAATAGGCGTTTAATTATACTATGTGTTAGTTCAACATTAAGAACAGTTAAACTTAATAAGCCCATTTGACTGGAAGCTTGTTCACAATTTAAGGCAATATTGCGCAAACTACTATTCCCTAGTGGTCATGCTTCAAAAAAAGGCATAAACATATGAATTTTTAAAGGTTTCTTGATTTTCTTTGATTTTTTATATTCAATCTCTTTCCTTTCTTTGTTACTAGCGGCTACGCCCCTAGAGGCCTCTAGTGGCACTTTGAATGTTTTTTTTATTTAAAATATCTAATTACAGATGTTTCGTTGGAGTCTCTTTTTCGAGAGGGGTAATTTTTTTCTAGGGGCGATTTCTCCTGATAGGGTGGTGGTACCCTCCCCCAAAATAGTTATAAACCTTCCCGGGACTTATGAGAAGCTACCCTGTTAAGGAGAACCCGATCGGTTCAGCGGTGAGCGAGATCCTTCGGTACAAACACACAGACAAACACACAGACATTCTGTTACTTTAGTATAAGGATGGCAACTGAAATTTTGCTTTTTAGCTCACTTTGACCGTTTGTTTATTTCATGTTTTTTGTGCTTCGCTATTTTAGGATATTGTCATCTTACTATATTAATTTGTTTGATCACATACCCTAATTGGTTTGTCTCTACAATAACTTATTTTTGTTACTTTTCTTGATAATCCATTTGAAACTATTAGTAGAATAAAGACGGAAAGTTTAATGATCCAGGAACTAAATGAAAATATGAAACAATGGTAAAGTAATGCTAAATTTAACCTAATGGTCAATATGAGCGGCAAGGGACGTTCAAGTCGTGCCCCCCCCCCCCCAAAAAAAAAAAAAGCTAGGGCGCTGACAAAACAAATTTAATTTGAAGGGGAGAACCTTTTCGGTCAGCGAAATCTTTAGTTGTACACAGATACCTGACCTCCTAGCAACCCTTTTAAATAAAAAAGATGAGCCATTGATTATTGTGTAATTTCTATTTCTATGTTTTTACCTAGGTCCACTGTAGGTTGTTTTATGTTTCCTAAAATACCATTTCATTAAAATCTTACTTAGTTTTAAAAAATGATACTGTTTTGTTTCAGACTGGTTCTACCATAGTTATACCGAGAGGAAAATATTCAATACTACCTGATTAGACAACCACCAGTCAATCAATCAATCATCAATTAGCCCGCGAAAACTTGAAACAGCTCTCTGAATAAGTAACTGAAATATTACTTCTTGTGCTTCTTCAAAAATGTAATTACAAAAATGTTTAATGTATGTTATTAAATAAATATATAGATATAAATATATTCTTTCAATTTATTGCATAATTTATATTATTAATATTTTTTATATTGTGATTATTTTATGATTTTTATTTATTATTCGTGAAAAATTGTCCTTTAATACGATGCTGTCCACGATTTTTTAGTATGGGGGAGAACAGGTTCTAATCCAGCGGATATTAATCAGTTTTGAAGCCATACGAATTCTAAAAGAAGTAACAGCACCCCTAAAAGCGACGTGCAACAAATAAGACTGATGGACGAACTTCGGCTATGCCCCTATAGTTCTTTTTAAACATTTTTAAAAGATAAAATTTTTTCAAACTAATCCTAATGGGAAATTGCTAAAAGTTTCTAGTCTATGGAAAATGTTTTTCTATAAAAAAAGTATTGATAATGATAATGGAAATATTACCTTATTCTAACAAGCGAATCTTTTCTGCAATTGGCGTCTGTAGTCTGTACGTCTGTCAACCAACAATGCACAATATTTTAAGCAAAGCATCTCCATAATAAGGTCTTAAAATGTAAGTACGTCTTTAAACAGAATCCTGTATTTACACAATTATGCAACAAGTTTATATACAATTTGTGTATACTTTGAAAGATATATTATGCTTGCAGAGTTTTGAATAAGTGTTCATGTTCGTTTGTTCTACCGTTTGATTTCAGCGCTTTGCTTTTATTACTAAATTGTTATCCTTGTTTATCGAAATCTTATCCCTGCAACTAAAATAAAATTTGATTTACCAAGTATTTTTGTAAATTTGCTAATATTAAAATATCAAGTTTTGGTTCATTAAGCATTTCAGCAACGAAAATTTTTATAATTCTTATTCTATTTTTAATATTTTATGCAGTACTTTAATATGATTTTTACTACCGGACACAGCAGCTTAATAGTATGTGATAAAAAAAAAACAGGATTTAAGATGGAAATTTGAAAGAATTTTAAAATCTCATGATTGGGTACTAACAGTGTAGGGATGGGCATCTCGGTAACCACTGAACCGATCAGATTCTACTCTTCAGGGTTTATACCTATTGGTCCTGTGGTGGATTTAAGCTATTTTCTTGGGGGAGGGGGTGAACACCCCTAACCCCCCCAAAAAATAAAAATTCTGGGGAAACTACTCCACATAAATTATTGGCGGCAGCACCAGAAATAGATTTTTTTTTCTTAAATTTAATTTTTTTAAAATTACCTCTTAAGGCAAAGCCCCTAGAGGCTAGGGGCGAAGCTGCTAGTAATAATACAAAGCAAAAGCTGGATAATCAGATTGTGAAAACATTGTTAAATCCAAATAGAAATTTATGTTCCTGATAACTGTCTCAAACAATGGTAGACTGATCCGAAACTGATTCTATTGCCATTTATTTTTAGCACCTAAAGCTAAGCAGTCAAAGATTGTTGGTTGTCTAATGGATGTAACCCAGTGATCTTAGGTGATTAGACAATGAACGATAAATTGGTTTATATACCCAATGTGGATATACAAGATTATAATTCTTGTATGAAATTTATGTCTAAACACTAATAGTTTTGATTTAATCAACTAAAATTGATCAAACGAATTAGATAAAATGGTTTTGGGTCGAATTCACAGCCTATTGTCCCCTCCTTCCCTGATGTAAACTGTCTTCAACCATACATAATGTTTAGACTTTCCAAGTAAATTTCAATTTCTTCACTTAGTTATCAAATAATAATAAAAGCTTCTGTTTCAGATTTATTTTCAGGATATAAAAATGATTCCAGATTATATGTATGATTTTCTTGCTCAGGCTATTATTCTATCATTAATTTTATACTTTACTTGAGGTTAGATTTTTTATAGATGCGTGGTGGTACCTACCCTTCCTCAAAATAGTTATTTACCTTACCAGGGCCTATTTGAAGCTACCTTGTGAAGGAGAACCAAATCGGTTCAGTGAAAGGCGAGATTCTTCGATACTAACAGAAAGACTGACAGTAACCCTTTTATTTTCAGATAAGGATTAGCAGCAAAGCTGCTCTATCATTTTTTTGTATATCCAACCATAAGCTTTATGTGGAAATTGATGTATTAATTTAGACGGCTGAATTATTTTTTGTGAAGGTTACCCTTACCATCATCATTTACAATGCAACTAACTTTGCCCGTTGTATCGTCAATCATGCTTCGGAAGTCAATGAAATTCTACCAGACAAGTTATTTACTCATAGATAGACGGCGGAATTTTTTGTCAATAATTGTTGAGAAATAAGAATGCTCTCAATAACATTTCAAGTATCTAAACTCGTCAAATAACCCTAGTGGAACTCCCCTTTATAAAATACTTAATCTAGAATAACACTTAAAAGTTTCCTTAAAGGGCTAATATAGTTTCAATATTATATGAGCTTATATGAAAGGTGCCATTACATACTTTTAAAATATCTATGTTAAATTTTAAAAATCAAAAAAATCCTTAAGTAGATTTTGCAATTTTTGCTTTTACTTCAACATATGATAAATGAGAAAGTCAACAAAATCGTTTATTTTACCCCTTTACAAGACTTTTTTTGACTAGTTTTCTTAAGTTTAATTGATTATTACATTGGCATGCATCTTAATTGATAATTAAAGTGTTTATTTTTTTTATATTATATACTATTTTATTGATTTTTTAAAAAGTATAAAATAATTTGTGTCAATTTGCGTCCGGAGTAATTACTAGGGTAAATAATACGTTTTAAAGTTTTTTTTCTGTATAAAGATCAATGATTAATTCTTGATGATATAATTACCCTAGTACGCATTTTTCAACACACACACAAACGCCCCGATCGCCAGATTTTCTCCAGAAAAAAAATATAAGAAAAAAAACACTATTCACCTATTATTTTTGTCCTCTTTAAATTAATTATAACAATTACCATATAATTTTCATACTTACATGAAATAAAATTTCTCCTGTAAAGGTTTTTTTTTTAAAAATAAAATTCATATACTTTACACTTTGTTGGGGAATATTGTCAAGGAAGAAACAATCCACAATACAAAAAAATAGATTGATAACTGATTTCCACTTTTATTACGACCATCATTTAACGAAAGCTTTTTAATTCAACCTTAAACCGAAGCCTTGTGTGATGCTAGGGTGTTTGGAGTTCTTAGGGAACCACACTTATTACATAAATTTATCCTGAGAATGTTCAGGTTTTAAGCTATAACAGACTTATACATTTGGATATGTCAATATCTTAAAGTTACTTATAATCTATGGAATTGCACGGTTTTTTTAAGCCCATATTATATTCAACCCTTTAATTCGCCCTTTAATAATATAATTTCTTTTGATAAGTTTTACCTTTGCAAGGAAATTAGTTTTATTGCAGGAAGTTTGGCTACTCTATAACTATGATACAATGATCGTTCGACTGTTCATGACAAAGTGAGAATTTGGAATTCTTCACTTAGGCCCCAGAACGATTTATTAATACCGGATTTTCTATCTTAACGTTACGGTGGTTTGTAGCGAAGTTTTTGTCTGTCTGTCGTTCTGTCTGTTATGTTAGGTAATTGCTGATTTTTATTATTGAAAAAGAAAATAATTTTATTTTCTAATTCACTCCTCTTATCACCTCACTTCCTTTTAACTTCTCGTCCCCCTCGGGTTTTCTTTCTCAGAACTTTTTATTTTTATATATTATTTTTTCTTTTTCATCTCTTAATGTTCAATTGTAAATTTTGCTTCTATTGCACGTAATCGTCGTTGTTTTTTTTTATCTAATAATTGTACCGAAACTTTTTAATTATCCCTGCGCTACTTAATAATTCATTTGTCCTTGTTTAGTACTGACAAGTACCTAGAAAGTACACACAAGGAATAACTTTGTTCTCTAATGTCTAGATTCATTTTTGTTAGTGTAGTCATTCTTTAGGCAATATACACGAAATGAGGGGACACTGGACCGTAAACGATAATGGTACCAAATGTTTTGGAAACTCATTACCTGGAAAAAAAAGTCTTGATATTTTGTTACAAACCAGCAGTGTCCGAACTTTTCCACGAAAAATTTCACCTATTTATAGGGATGATTTTGTCAATTTTGATTCAGCTGTACATAAAATTTATAAATTTTAGAAGAAAAGTAATTTGGAGTGGGATAAAAAAACAGAGCACAAATAAAAAGTATAAACACAAGTATATATTGACACACTTCTCAAGAAACTTTTTTTGTATTTTAACACTTAAATAAAACAACTTGCTACAAAATAAACAAAATGGGTTGTTATTCAACTAAAATATTTACACTAAGTTACAATTCGTCCTTTTGAAAGAGACATTGATAAAAAATCAATAATAAAGTTAAAAATAGATAGTAGATACCAATGGTCAACTGAATTCTTTTTTTTTTAATTTTCAAGTTAAACCAATACAATTCACGTGAAATTACAAACCGTTTGTCGGTTTTTAGAATAAATATCTATAGGTACAAAATAAATTTTATTTTGCAACTATATAACCTTTCTTATCTTATTAGAATTTAGATACATTTTAATCTGAGTTAAGTGTTATAACTTGCGGCTACGCCAATCCTCTTTAGGGGGGAACTTGATGGAAGGGGTTGGCCAGAGGACTTTACACTTTAAATTCTAATTTTTAAAAAGAAAAAGTATAAACAAAATATTACGGGGGATCTTTTTTTTCTAGGGGCGGTGATTTTTCTTGGGGTGGTACCGTGGTGGTGGTACCTTTCCAAAATATAGTTTGCTATATTCTTCGGTACAGGCACAGAGATGGGGTTTTAAAAAATGCCGCGTTTTTTCGACAATTTTTTCGACATTGATTGATTGAACGAAGACGATGGTATTTCAACACAGAGTATACAACTTAAGAATTCAAAATTTTAAAATTATTATTTTAGCCATTTGTATAATGTCTAATACAACTTAAATCCATTTTCGCTGCATATTTATTAATGCATCTTTTTAAAATTGTCGAAAAAACGCGGCATTTTTTAAAACCCCATCTCAGATCCTGTTACTTTTATATATGTAAGGACATATTTATAAAAATAATCAATTGCATGAAAGTTACTCCAAATATTCTGAATATGTTTTTAATCTCTGTTTTACACTCTTCGTTTAAAAAAATAAAATAAAAATACATTGGGTTTAATTTGTTTAGGTAAAAGTGCCAGATGGAAAGAAAACTTACAAATGACGCAAGTTAATTGTTTTTGTGTTTTTTTCAACAAAATTAAAAACTTAGGGTAAGGGGGGGGAAATTTCGGTTTTTTTTCGGTTTTTTTAAAAAAATGGGGTAAATATTAATATTTTCAAATGAAACCAAGACCAGTAGAAAGCTTACGGAAAGGACTATCAGGTCCTAAAAGGACATTATCCTGGGACTTTTAGAAGTTGGCCGAAATTGACCGCAAAAAAAGTTACCGATATTTCCCCACCACCGGGGGAAATATCGGTAATTTTTTTCAACCTAAAAAAAATCGATGAAAAACGGCCAAACGGTCAGTCGAACATAAATAATCATAATTAGTATAGGTTATAGGGATTATCCACAAAAAGTTTCATAATGATCAGACTATTCCTTCTATGTTAAAAATGAATTTTTTTGAAAGACGCGAATTTTCGATTTTTTTTTTCGAAAATTTTTTTTTAAAAAACTTAAAATTAATATAAGAAAAAAACGTATTTTATTACTTTTTAGGCCTGATCCTAAACAAGCTCACATTGAACTATAGATTTAGCCCAAAAAACATGAAAATTGATTAAAAATTGACCTCAAAAATTGAATTTGAAGCAAAAGTGTCATCTTTGCAAAAAATCTTGACTACATTTTAACCTTTAAAAAATCGATGAAAAAAGGCCAAACGACCAAACAAGCGTAATAAATCATAATTAGTATAGGTGATTGGGATTAACCACATCAAAAAAAATAAAGATCAGACTATTCCTCCTATGTCAAAAATATTTTTTTTTCAAAGGACCAGAAATTTTGATTTTTTCCTCGCAAAATTTTGATTCAAAAAATAAAATTAATTTTTTTTTGTTTTTTATCTGTTCTATTCATTTTTAGGCCTAATTCTTAAAAAGTCCATATGGAATAATATATTTGAAAAAAGAAAACATGAAAACATGACCTTAAAAGTTGAATTTTAATTTCTTTTGAAATTACCGATTTTTCCCCCGGCGCCAACTTATGTCATTTTTGAAAAAAATATTAACCCGATTTTAAAGCTCTCAACGGATTTGGAAAAAGCGGGCAATTTCTAGTTCAAAAAGTTTTTCATTTCAGCTCTAGGTCTTACCAATTTTTGTGTAGGTCAATCTTTACACACCTACTAAAAAATTTTTGGAAAAAAAAAAATTTTTCGTCCGACTTTGAGACCCAATAAGTACCCTTAATATTCATCTCACAAAAAATTCATTTTATACTTTTTTGTAGGCAATTTAATAAGGAACAAATTTGCTTTTATGTTTTTTTCTGTCATTTGAAAGGAACATGGAGAAAAAGGTCATTTAATGAAGGTAGGTCGAAATTACCGAGAATAGCCCCTTACCGAAACTTCCCCCCCCTTACCCTACCTACATTTAAAAAAAAAAAATGTTGTCCATAAAATTTAAGCTTTATCTAAAAAGAAAACATGACGTGTTCCAAAAAAGTGACTGTTGAGTTTTAAAAGATTTAAAAATGAGTTTTTCTTTTTCTTGTTATTTACTTCTGGTTAGATTAGTTTTTATTGGTTATGCAGGGGTTATAAATATGAAAGAATAATTTATAGTTCAGCTACGCTACAAAAATACTAGAGAACCTTTATTTTTATTTCCTATTTTTGTTAAGCCAAGAAAAACAAATAAAAAGTATTGAGAAAAGAAAAAGTTTTAGTAAACTAAATAAATAAAAGCTGTTACTCTAAACTTTTAAATGAATATTTGGCTCGTTGTTAACAGTTATAGAGTCTCGACCACAAAGTTTTTTTTATCCAATCTTGACAAGTGAGGTATTTTTGGAAAGAGGAATATACATAGAAAACGCCTATGTAAATTAGAAAATCCGCAGAAATCATATTTGCAAGTTATTTGCAAAAATCTGCAATGTTAATTTGCAAAATTGATTTCATGCCTTAAATGACTTATTTAGAAAAAAATCTTTTTATAAAATGTGTTTATCTATAAGTTTAGAACATACCTAAGGCAAAAAAAAATTCTTTAGTGTTACTTTTTTCACCTTATGTATGAAAAAAACAGTTTTTCACAATGTATGATAAAAAAAGGTATAGAAACAAAAAATATGTTTTTTCTTGATGTAAACACAATAATTGGCATAAAATCTGTCATCCTGAATGTAAAAATCAGATATAGAATCCTTTTTAGAGCAAATATAGAGCAAAAAGTAACCAAGACATTTTTGCAAAGTATGAAAATCTAAAGAAAATAGTTCTTTTTGATTTTGATATACATATCAGATAAATTTATATAAAATTAGTGATCAAAAATTATAAAACAAGTTATAACTTTTTTCAACCCTAT
Organism: Acartia tonsa; assembly: GCF_053477335.1. Taxonomy (NCBI): domain Eukaryota; kingdom Metazoa; phylum Arthropoda; class Copepoda; order Calanoida; family Acartiidae; genus Acartia; species Acartia tonsa. The sequence goes on along the minus strand of NC_137273.1, from coordinate 25,206,691 downwards.
CATTAATTAAAATGCACTTTTAAGTTTACTCATTACCAAAGTTGCACATAAGAACTCTTTTTATTAAGTTATTAAACAAAATAAATTCACATCAACAATTAGACGTTTTTTATAATTCAGTAGACCATTTTGTAGTTGTTTTTTTGGCCTTTATTTTGTTTAATTACTTCATAAAAAAAGTTTGAATGCACTACTTCGATAATTCTTAAACCTTAAAGTGCAATTTAATCAATGACAGTGTTGAAAAAACTTATAACATGTTTTATAGTTTTTGATCACTAATTTTATATACATTTATCTGATATGTATATCAAAAGCAAAAAGAACTATTTTCTTTAGATTTTCATACTTTGCAAAAATGTCTTGGTTCCTTTTTGCACTATATTTGCTCTAAAAAGGATTCTATATCTGATTTTTACATTCAGGATGATAGATTTTATGCCAATTATCGTGTTTACATCAAGAAAAAACATATTTTTTGTTCCTATACCTTTTTTTATCACAAAATGCGAGAAACTGCTTTTTTCATATATAAGGTGAAAAAAGTAACACTAAAGAAATATTTTTTGCCTTAATTATGTTCTAAACTTATAGATAAACACATTTCATAAAAAGATTTTTTTCTAAATCTGTCATTTAAGGCATGAAATTAATTTTGCAAATTAACATTGCAGATTCTTGCAAATATGATTTCTGCGGATTTTCCAATTTACATAGGCGTTTTCTATGTATATTCCTCTTTCCAAAAATACCTCACTTGTCAAGATTGGATAAAAAATTCTTTGTGGTCAAGATTCTATAACTGTGTATACCCTAAAAGTGTCTAACTGAGCTTATAAATACCCCTCCCCCCCTCGCCTTATTTTAAAATAAATTGAAAATATGTGGGTGGCGGGGGAGTTGATATATTTATTTTGTTTATTACATTAGGTTATTGCGTTCTGTTTAGTTCAATATGGTTAAGATCCTCGCAAGGGTTTTCATAGAGAAAAAAATTACCCTAAATATCTTTTTAAATTATTTTGAAAATAAAGGGGGGGGGGGGTCAATCCTCAATCGACACTTTGTGGGGCAGCACCAAATACTTAGGCATTTTATATCTCGGTGAGGTATCTGCGTCACTTTGCTACTATTTCTAATAATTTTTAAATTATCATTTTTACTTTTATATTCTCGTCGTGTGTATGTAAAAGTTTGTCTTAGTATCTGTTGTTTCAATAGCTCTTTTTATACGTTTTTTTCAGTTGTTGTAGAAGTAGTTTGATGGATATGCGTCAACGTATTAGGGAGCATGTCTCACATATTATAGCCGTTTTTAACAGATTTTGTAAAACTTTACAACTAAAACTTGTAAATATCTATGTGGTTTTAAAAAAAAATTTTCAGTTTTTATTCGGTTTTAATCTTTGTCTACTTGACAATTCTTCTAAATATAAATAGAATAATAAACTTAGGGAGATTATATTGGGCTACCCGCTCAGGTTAGTAAGCTTTATTTAATTGTCAAGAAAAAAAGATAATGGACCCTAAATAGTTTTTGAGAAATCGGTTAAATAGGAAGACACTTGAGGTAGGTGATGCTCAATAATTAGTTTTTAAAAGTCTTACCTAATACCTACTTCTATGTCAGATGTGCAACATTATTAGCAAGAACATTATTAGCAAGAATAGGGGGATAACCTAGGCCCTGACCAGGCGATATTCATTACCAAGTTAAGTTAGTGCTTCTAGACAAAGCTTGTGTAATCAAAAACATAAACCTTATTTATAAAAAAATATTTCGTGATTTTCCTTCAGTTTTTGCATAATTTCTTTCATTCTTTTCTATTGACTATTAACAATGAACATCTGCTTTAAAAGCCATTTTGTACTTTAGTCCATATCACGATTTTTTGTGTTTACTTATGGATGTTTATGCTTAAAATGATATAAAAAAACTTCTTTTATTAGGTAAAGGATTCGTGAATATCTGTTCTTTAAACTCACGTTTAATTTACTTTTTTATTGCTTATCCATGTTTTTTGACCCTACAGTACATACGTATGTCATCCTTGTTTATCCTTTTAATATTTCTTTTTTTGATTTAACTTATAACCATTTCTCTACAAATGAAAATATTTTTTTTATAGATATCGGTAATTCCAGGATCTGATTATGTACTTGTGCAACCAAGTAAACACTTCATGGCAAATAAAAGGACTAAATACAAGTTCAATCTGGAAACTCAGGTAGAAAGGGAAAAGTAGGTTGCGGGTAAAATCCGTAAAGGTTGTGTGTTTTAAGTTAAAAAAGAGTAGTAGAACGATAAAAATTATGTTAAATTTTGTCTATAGTTCTTTTCAATAAGAAATACACATATTTAGTGAATATTATTGTTCTACTACTATTTTTAAGCCTTAAAACACACACCTTTACGGATTTTACCCGCAACCTACTTTTTCCTTTATCTACTTAGTGATCATTATTAGCCTAGCTTAAAAATAGATTATCAGTTATAACTTATTTTCCACGACTTGACCCACTACCTTAAAAAAGCGAGCATGGGTACATTATTTTTCTTAAGGCAGACGATGCAAAAGATTCAGAATCTTTATTTCTCGATGATTTTACATTTTCTTTATGCTTGAATCAGCTTGGACAACTCAACCTGATATACTCAAAAAAACCTAACCTAGACTTGACTGGTGAAGTAATCTACTCAATAAAATATTATTTTCTAACATACATTTGTTTGTGATTAAAAAATGATAAGAGTATATATGATATTTATAAAACTAACATAGGTAGGTATAAAAAACACTTATGATATTATATTTTATAACTTGACAAAATATTATTGGATATTCACAAATGTTTTTGCATAAAAAGAAAAAGAGTATATGATTATTGCAAGGCCATTATTGTAGATTTTACAATGGTGTTTAATACTTTGGCTCTGACTTGCTGTTATTGCAATGTTTAAAAAACTTCTTTTCTAAATGTAAAACCAAATTCATCACATTTAACCCTTAAAGTTTGAGCTAAACTTGGGTTGCCACAAAAGAAAACTGTTATCTTGCCAACATTCTGTTTCTTGAGCTGAGCAAATACTTTATTCCAGTTTGGGCGACCTGCATTCAGCTTTGATCTGAGGCCTGTCACCAAATCTCGCTTTTCCTGATTACAGGGATAAAATATCAAGAAATGAGCAATGCATTAGACATTTTAATGATAAAAATAAGAAAACAGTTGGGGAGTAAAAATTTGAGTGTTATATAATATCTCTAGTACAGTTGGACTGTTAAATTTTTTAATTTTAAGTAAATACCTATGATATTATTGGTGCTTAATTGTTCAAAAATTCTCATGTATATAAAAGAAAACCATTATTTTATCTTTGCCTTTTTGTGATGCAGCTCCATGGCAAGTTGTAGTATAACAGCCTTCATGTCGGTCCTCTGTAATGCTGAAGTTATATACATATGCATATCAAGAAATCTTCCAATCTGTCCTCCTGATTCAGCCTGCTCCAACTCCATTTCAGCCAAAAGTTTAACAAACCATTCAAAGCTAAGTTGATCTCGATTGATCCAGAAGAAATCAACCTTTCTAAGGTTAAACATAACCTGTTTCATATCCTCAGTCCAGGCATAGTCACAGTTTGGACAGAATTTCTTGATCAACCTGTGCCTTTTCATGATTGACTGAAGAATTGAAGCAAAAGGTGTGATTCCTATACCTGTTCCAATTAATACTGCATGTTCAGCTCTATAGATGTTGCTTGAAGGGGATCCAAAAGGTCCATCTACATAAACATGTATCTTTCTTTTCATTTGTGTAACATTTTCTTGTTCATAAACATCTGTTTCCATAGAACTCATAGTACTTCCCCTTCTCCTGTACTGGACTACAGGTGAACTTAGATTTTTGACAATTTCCTGGAAATCAGATGATTTAGGTTCACTCTCTTTTCTCTTCAAGCTTTTTCTAATCTTCCTTGACATTTGTCTTCCAATATTTTGCTTGTAAAATTTCTGCTGTTCAGGCTGGAAAAAGTCCCAAACCTTGTTTGTCCATTCACCCACTCCTCTGATATGGACTGTAAAGCTGTCTTCTACCTCGGGAGCAGAACTTATGGTGAAAGGATGCCATTCAAACAAAGCAATTTCAGGAATCTTAATGAACACCCAATCTCCAGGATTAAATTTGAAACCATGTGGCCTTTTAATTATGAGATTTGTCACCTTTGAAGGGAATGTTTTACTTGCTATAATTTTTGTCTTTCCATGTCCAATAAAACTTGTTATTAATCTATATACAATCTCCAAGCAGTACACAAATGCAGGGAAAAATATCCATTTCCAAAAATCTGGACAGTGTAAAATAAGAAGCACCCAATAAAAAATATTCAGTAAATGTGTAAAGTAAAACACCTGAAAGTGTCCACTTCTTCTGACAACAGACAATGAGCAAACCGTTATCAGACTAAGTAACAAAATTAAAGCTACTCCAGTTGGGTTAGCCCATCCACCTATAAGTCCAAACACGCCAGGATTATAGGTAAAGATCCAATCTACATATGACCATGGTTTTCCAGTAATATTGCACACTTGGCAGTGAGTGATTAGTTCATGATACCCAGAAAAAATACATTCAGTTATGTTTGTTTCTTCAATCAACAATAGTTGACAGCCTGTTGGGAGATTATAGCCTATAGTAGTCCAGTCTTCACCATTCTCAGCCCGGTATTTATCTGATAGTTGTACAAACAATATAGGATCTGGCTGTATATTAATTCCAAAGTTTAGTAGGTGCATTATAGTGTGAATCCATGACAGTATGAATATAACCATGCCCAACTTTTTGTGGAAAGCTATATTGTGATCCAGGGGTAGACAAGCAGCAAGACCCATATTTCTTAGTGTTGTCATTGTGTATCTCAACACAAATATGAGAAGCAATGTTGAATTAAACAAGAGCACCCTTCCACAAGCCCTTGAGATGACATAGAATAAGTTGGGCTTGAAACCAGATAGCATTGGAAACTCTAAGAAGTATATACCACGCATAGTGAAAAGTATAATGTTTATAATAATTATTAGTGTTGAAAATAAAACCAAGGATCTGTTGTTGATAATAAATTGTACTGATAAGAAATAGGGCATTACTGCTGTAATCTTTTCTCCTACTGATTTTGTAGTAGGTTTGGGGGGTGATAGAAGCTTTTCCATACTGAGAGAAAGATTTTCTAAGAGTCCCTCATGTCTTTGAAATTGTTCCTTCAGATCATCAACAGTGATACCATTCATGCCTTCTCTTACAGAATCTTGATAAAGAACTTGTGCTAAATTATTTACTTCTTCCTCTGCAAATTGGATTCCACTCTCAAGCATACAAGCTCTTAAAACCTCACTTAGCTCATCCTGATCAATTACCCCATCTCCATTAGGATCATAAACTTGGAACAGAAAGTTAATTTTAAAGTCATCATCCTTTGTAGCAAACTGTTGCATCATCTCCATAAATTCTTCAAGAGAAACAGTGCCAGAACCATCCTTGTCAAATATTTTGAACACTCTCTCTAAGAAAAGAGTATTCTGAGATTGTAGAATATTCTTGAATTCAGATAAAGTAAATTCATTTTGTCCTTCTTTCAAGTTACTTTTAAATACAGATTCTAAGTAGATAAAGTTTTCTTCTGCTATCTGAATTGAAGACTTTTGTTTTGTCAACAAAACAACAAATGCCATTAGGTCTTCAATGTAAATCTCACGTGAGTTCCCAATACATTCAAACCATTTATTTGAAATTCCTTTTGTACTGATGATCTCATAGAATTGATCTTGTGTAATATTTGAATTCATACAAACCAAAAAAGCCACAGCATCCAAAAGGTTTACTAGATCTTCAATTTTATCTCTTCTATTCCTCCAATCATTATTCATGCATGCTTCTTTGAGATGTGACATCCAGGTATTCTGGGTTAGATACCCATTGCTGTCAACATCAAAAAGATCGAACAAATCTTCAGAAAAATCTCTTGAATTAAAGAGGCTAAACAACAGATCCTGGTCAAATTTTAGTTCGTCTGCAAATCTTAATGAAGTTTCTCTGATAGAGGTTAGGCATCTAGATCTTTTGCCTTCCCTGCAGGCCTCTAGTTCTAATTTGGATTGTCTTCTGTCCATTCGCCAATGTTGGGCAGGAGGTTCAGCTAAAATAGTCATGTTAATTCTATTGAATACAAATATTCTTCTATGCAATAGGAAGAAGGATAAAATTAGAAGTTTGCTTAGAAAAAAATACTTCTAGCGACTTTTATTATTGAAATCTTTGTTATAAACTTCAAACTCGGCAAATAATTGAGTGTGATATTTTAGATAAAATGTAAACGTAATAGAAAATAGTTTTACCTGGATCTACAGATGATTTCTTTCTTAGCCATGTTACAGTCTTTCTTTTTAAAGACATATTATATTATCTATTATGGAAGTAATAAGTAATTTTATGTCTACATATCATTGTCTTTCAATCCTGGGCTGGCTTTTGTCAAACCAATGTTTAAATTTTTTTAAATAACAGGATAACAGGTTTTTATTATGGTCTAATATTAATCATATTAGTCTGTTTAATATTAAAAGTTAATTTTCTATTGCTATCATTAAAACTATTTTAGATCCTTATTCCTTAAATATGAATAACAGTAGTCAATTAAATAGAAATAGAAATTAAAAAAAAATTAAATAGAAATAAGTATAATTTGAGTAGTAAAGTTCACTTCTCTCAATTTACTGATAGCTTCCGATTTTAACTAAAATAATGTAACAATACATAATTTACTTGTGACACTTTTTCACACTTTGATTTATTTTAAACTAGTTATATATTTAATTTAATACAATTCACTCTTTAATCCTGGATTGGGATATAGCACTTAAAAAAATTTTTAGTTATATAAAATATTGAAGTATTTTCATTTTCAAAAATATAAGGTACATGTTTCTTTTTGCCTCGTTGGAAAATATTGTCAGCTATATTAAATTTTTTTTGAAAAGAAACCTCCATTGCTGATAAGTTTGAATTCCAAATTAATTAAAATTTATTCCTACTTTCAAGCCGTATATTTTTTCAACTTTAAAGTATGCAAATTAATGTCCCTTTAGTTTTACAGTTTTTAGATATCAAATTACTTTTAAAACAAACTTCTTTACATATTTCTTTCTAATATTTAATAATGTCATGAATTCTTATGATTCATAAGTTTATTTTATCCCCATATAAAAGAGGCAAGATTTTTGTCTGTCTGTCTATGTGTGAGTGTTTGTTTTAAAAGATCTTGCTAATGACTGCTGCTATATTGAAGCTTTTTATTGGTTTCGATGAAGTTTTTTTTCTTCTGAAAGATAAATTTCCATAGAAAAAAACAACCAATTTTTCAACTTGGTTTATTTTCTTATTAAAACAAATATTAAATGTAGTTGGTGTACCAGATCGTCCCTTTCCCCTCTTTAATTGTTCCCTGAGGTCTTTAGGAGCAATACCAATTAGAAAATCAAGCATAGGCGATTCAAACCAATCATTTACTAAGTTGATTTTTTTCCTCTAGTCATCAAATTTATGATTTATAAAAAAGTTTTGTTGTCTTTTTTTAATATATTTGATAAAATGAAATGGTTCAATTATTGTTTGCAAAGAAGGCAAAACTGAATCCAAAAGTATTTTTTACCTAAACATTTTTTAGAGAAAAAAGTACAAAAAAAACCTGTTAAATGAATGATTTTAGTAATCAAAAGTCATGATACCTACGAATAAAACTTTGTGATGTATATTACATTCAAATTTCAAATTGCATTCATTTTAAAAATCAAGGATTTCCTTTGATATTTAACCTTCATAGTTAATAAGTTGTTAATAAGTAATCTTAAGTTAAATAAAGTTCATTATATAGTCATTTAAAATGTACTTAATGCGATAATACAATGGGTGATTACTTGATTTAGCAATTGCAGGAGAATGAGTTTTATAAACTGTATTTATCTAGAAAACATAAAGCTAAGAAATTAAAGACTGTTTCTTTCAATTTAATTTCAAATAAGATTCATGCTTGAGCCAGCCTTAGAACTTACCTTTGATAATTTTTATTTTTGTATTACAAGCAAATGCTACTGCTTTTTCATATAGTGAAAACCATCTTTTGCGGAGTCAAATACAGCAGAGAATACAGAGTTTAAGTCATATTTAACCCTTTCTTATGTAAAACTATGAATATTTTAGATTTGGGAGCCAAGCAGATCTCACCAACCTATTACCAGGTATGAAATAGAAGTGCGAATAGTTCTTCTCAGGGAGGGAGGGAACATTGGATTGTTAATTATAATGGTACTCAAAGGTTTACTACAATTTTATCTTATAAGGGATAACATTGTTTATCATCATTAGGTATTATGTAGATTTATCGACCATTGTCTTATCTCCTAATATTCCTGAGCTCTTCTACTGCTGTGTGTAAAAAAACAACTAATGCTTTGTTAAATTCAAGGTGTCAAAAATGCACCATCAAAACTGATTATGTAGTTACAAACAAATGATCTCCCCTTTGTATTTTTATGTTACAGACATTATAAGGCATTAAAACCAAAAATATTTAAAGTTTAGTAGTGTTTTGATCACTTGCTCGCATCTTATGCAAAGTTTTTCTTTTGCTAAGGAGACGAAACAACCCAGACCCACTTACTGTTACTGGATTCACAACTGAGCAAACAGGTTGTAACCCTTTTTCTTTAAAATTTTAAAGAAATGTATTTACCATGGTTAGAAAAATGGGCAAATAAGTTTGAAGCAACATAGTAGTTCATAAAATTTTAGAATGGAAGCTGAAAATACGATAAATTTACATTGTTTTCAAGCAACTATAGATAGACACTAATTTTATGTAGCCTATTTTACTTTTTTTGTATCCAGATTTACACAAATGTAATTCTTATCCATGTTTTATTTTCATATTTAGAACAGACTGGTGTAATTCATAGCTACGAGGTACCAGTCAATGCTGACCCACAGGCAATACTTGGTGGTTGTAATCCAAACTTGATTTTTACCCAGGGATTAAGATTATAAACAGGGACGCCTTTTTAGATGAAAATATTATTTTTTATTTTTCTGTTTTACAGTGCAGTGCCAGGGACCTCTAAAAAGTCACCGGATCTATAAAATTTTCAAAGACCTTGCCAAGGCTAACTAAATTTCATAATATAATCTAAATCACCCCTGTTGTATAAACAGGATTTATACGGGCAAAATCTGGAACAGTTTCATCAGCTTGACCTCAACAAAACCTGTTTTAATCAGCTACAGGAACAAATAAACTGAACTGTGAACTGTTTAGGGTTTAATCCTGATATATGTATAAGTGTGTGTTCTGTGGTTCAGTAATTTCATTTAACTTAAAATTTCCGAATTTTTGGATAATTTGGATAAGGAAGAAATTTGGAAGAAATAAAAACCTTGGAATTGTTTTCCAGAATTTTTAACTTAGGAAATTTTTTTTTTTAAAGTAGAGATTATTTGTTATTTCATCACATAAATTGCATTAATCGTTGTCTTCTTTGATCTACTATATGATTGTTATTTTTGTTATGATTAAGCAGACTCAAGTTGTTGTAAGAACCTGTTCTGATAATTCTGTAGAGCAACCACGTGGTGATAAAGCCAGGAACGTATTTAAAGATTTTGATGTTGTTGAGCCGTTTTTCGGCATTTTTTTAGAAATAAGAAATTAAAATAAAAATATAATCATGGAGTGCTCTTCCCCCTTTTTTTCTAACTTTTAAGAATGGAACTTGAATATCTGTCAAAAAAATCTTTCTGTGGTAAAATTAGTGGAGAAAATGTGGAACACAGTAGTAAAGATGGTCAGTATCAGCAGTACACTTCTGGGAATGACAACGAAGAATTTGGGTAAGTTTTGGAATATATGACACTTTTCTTCAAGAGTGTGATGAGGGGTGGAGGTTGGGCTGTTGTTGATTGCAAATATTCTTTATTTAATAAGGAAATGCTTATCAATTGCATATCTTTTTTAAAAATTTCAGACTTTAACTTAAATAGAAGTTTGATAACGACCACTAAATTATCACCCTGTCCTCAAGTCAAGGCAATTTTGTTATATTTTTTGTTTCTTTTTTTGTTTTTAAGTAATGTTTTAAATAGACCGCTGGATAGCTTGGACAGAACCTATTTGAGAAGAACAGTATCTCCACAAAATTCAAGGAATGTTTCATATTTTACATATTAAATAATGGTTTTCTGTCACTGTTATTCTTTATTTTTATCATGATTTATTCATCCAAATCATTTTTTAAGTGTATGCCAACAAGTTTCGTAAGATTTTTTTTTATAAAAATTAAAACAATAGGTATTTGTAGACCAGATGCAAATGACTTCATATCGCCAGGAACGGGCACTTTTGTTAGCTGTCAAAGAGTCCTTTATGTTTTTTTTTCATGGTATGTCAATTGGACTTAATTAACTAATACAAAAAGACTTTTAAAAAGAACAGCAGTTAATAGATCAGAACCAGAATATAGTACAATGTACATATATGATTTAGAAATGGGATAGTCATGAAAATATCATTCTTACATAGAGATTATAGCACCCCTAAATAAGAATGATTGTTCATTACAACAACTTTATCAGGGGGGGGGGGGGATTTTGATACTTATGCGTAAACAGTAAAGACTTTTGAAATGTAGTTTCCAAAAAAATGTTTTTTTTTAATATAAGGAAACTACATCCCAAAAGGAATCATTTGCCAAATAACCAATTATCTCACTCCTAAGACAAAGTCTATACTCCATGTTTACGTAAAGGTGTCAGAACCCCCCCCCCCCCCCCCCCTTTATTCATATACTACTTCATTTTTGGAATTGGAAGTTTTGTAAAGATTGTACCCTTCCATTTTTTTCTCTGTCATGAAAGTGTCATAAATGGTGCAACAGACTATAGCACTGCTAACACTGAAATGGAAGGGAATCACAACATCTCTGCGACTTGTTCTACTCCTTCTGTATCAGGTTTGTCATTTATATGTATTGATTTATCCTTTCATTTTTCAGGTTATTTAAAATTAACAATGCTATGTATATTTGTGTAATGGCTCTGTTTGATATTTTTTCTATAATTTTATTTTAATAGAATTAATTCATTTTGCAGTTTTTTTAAACACTCAAGTCAAATTATTTTCAAGGTTATTCGCCAATTAAAATTAATAATAAGAACCTGACTCATTTAATATCCGTCTTTTGTTGAATAAAGAGACTGTGAAATTAAGAGATAATCTTTTCCTCCTCATTTTTATTATGAAAGAACAATAATTTATACACATAGAAACAAATAAAAATAATACATTAATACAATAATATTCATATCTTGATAATTAGATGTTTAATCATTTTATACAGGATTAGGGTATAGTCCTTTCCATGACATCGCTCCATATGGGGCGATGATTTTCTATAGCTCCTTCAAGGAGCTATAGCATAGCCTCTTATCATATGGAGCGATGTGATAGCCCCTTTTAAGGAGCGTTCATATCGCCTCTTATGATAAGAGGCTATGCTATAGCTCCTTCATGGCCTCTTAATAGCTCCTTTGAAGGGGCGTTAATATCGCCTCTTATGATAAGAGGCTATACTATAGCCCCATGATGGCTCCTTCATAGCCTCTCCATCGCCCCTCCATAGTCCTTTACCTCCAGTGCCCCTTCATCGCTCCTTCATCGCCCCTACATCGCTCCTTCATCTCTCCTTCTTGAAATTTATATTAAATTGTACTTTGATGGCCCCTACATCGCCCCTACATCGCCCCTACATCGCCCCTACATCGCCCCTACATCGCCCCTACATCGCCCCTACATCGCTCCTTCATCTCTAATTCTTGAATTTTATATTACATTGTACTTTGATGGCCCCTACATCGCTCCTCCATCGCCCCTACATCGCTCATACATCGCCCCTACATCGCTCCTTCATCTCTCCTTCTTGAAATTTATATTACATTGTACTTTGATGGCCCCTACATCGCTCCTCCATCGCCCCTTCATCGCTCCTCCATCGCCCCTACATCGCTCCTTCATCTCTCCTTCTTGAAATTTATATTACATTGTACTTTGATGGCCCCTACATCGCTCCTCCATGGCCCCTTCATCGCTCCTACATCGCCCCTACATCGTTCCTTCATCTCTCCTTCTTGAAATTTATATTACATTGTACTTTGATGGCCCCTACATCGCTCCTCCATCGCCCCTTCATCGCTCCTACATCGCCCCTACATCGCTCCTTCATCTCTCCTTCTTGATATTTATATTACATTGTACTTTGATGGCCCCTACATCGCTCCTACATCGCTCCTACATCGCTCCTCCATCGCCCCTTCATCGCTCCTTCTCCAAATTTATATAACATTGCAACTTGATGGCCCCTACATCGCTGCTACATCGCTCCTCCATCGCTCCTACATCGCCCCTTCATCGCTCCTTCCACAAATTTATATTACATTGTACTTTGATGGCCCCTACATCTCTCCTCCATCGCTCCTCCATCGCCCCTTAATAGCCCCTTACCTTAATTTATATAAAAAAGCCCCTACATAGCCTCTCCATCGCCCCTTAATAGCTCCTTACCTTAATTTATATAACATAGCCCCTACATAGCCTCTCCATCGCCCCTTAATAGCCCCTTATCTTAATTTATATAACAAAGCCCCTACATAGCCTCTCAATCGCCCCTAATAGCCCCTTACCTTTATTTATATAACAAAGCTCCTACATAGCCTCTCCATCGCCCCTTAATAGTCCCTTACCTTAATTTATATAACATAGCTCTTACATAGCCTCTCAATCGCCCCTTAAAAGCCCATTACCTTAATTTATATAACATAGCCCCTACATAGCCTCTCCATCGCCCCTTACCTTAATTTATATAACATAGCCCCTACATAGCCTCTCCATCGCCCCTTAATAGCTCCTTACCTTAATTTATATAACATAGCCCCTACATAGCCTCTCCATCGCCCCTTAATAGCCCCTTACCTTAATTTATATAACATAGCCTCTACATAGCCTCTCCATCGCCCCTTAATAGCCCCTTACCTTAATTTATATAACATAGCCCTACATAGCCTCTCCATCGCCCCTTAATAGCCCCTTACCTTAATTTATATAGCATAGCCCCTACATAGCCTCTCCATCGCCCCTTAATAGCCTCTTACCTTAATTTATATAATCCTTACCTTAATATATATAACATAGCCCCTACATAGCCTCTCCATCGCCCCTAAATAGCCCCTTACCCTAATTTATATAACATAGCCCCTACATAGCCTCTCCATCGCCCCTTAATAGCTCCTTACCTTAATTGATATAACATAGCCCCTACATAGCCTCTCCATTGCCCCTTAATAGCCCCTTACCTTAATTTATATAACATAGCCTCTACATAGCCTCTCCATCGCCCTTTAATAGCCCCTTACCTTAATTTATATAACATAGCCCTACATAGCCTCTCCATCGCCCCTTAATAGCCCCTTACCTTAATTTATATAGCATAGCCCCTACATAGCCTCTCCATCGCCCCTTAATAGCCTCTTACCTTAATTTATATAATCCTTACCTTAATATATATAACATAGCCCCTACATAGCCTCTCCATCGCCCCTAAATAGCCCCTTACCCTAATTTATATAACATAGCCCCTACATAGCCTCTCCATCGCCCCTTAATAGCCCCTTACCTTAATTTATATAACATAGCCTCTACATAGCCTCTCCATCGCCCCTTAATAGCCCCTTACCTTAATTTATATAACATAGCCCTACATAGCCTCTCCATCGCCCCTTAATAGCCCCTTACATTAATTTATATAGCATAGCCCCTACATAGCCTCTCCATCGCCCCTTAATAGCCTCTTACCTTAATTTATATAATCCTTACCTTAATATATATAACATAGTCCCTACATAGCCTCTCCATCGCCCCTAAATAGCCCCTTACCCTAATTTATATAACATAGCCCCTACATAGCCTCTCCATCGCCCCTTAATAGCTCCTTACCTTAATTTATATAACATAGCCCCTACATAGCCTCTCCATCGCCCCTTAATAGCCCCTTACCTTAATTTATATAACATAGCCTCTACATAGCCTCTCCATCGCCCCTTAATAGCCCCTTACCTTAATTTACATAACATAGCCCTACATAGCCTCTCCATCGCCCCTTAATAGCTCCTTACCTTAATTTATATAGCATAGCCCCTACATAGCCTCTCCATCGCCCCTTAATAGCCTCTTACCTTAATTTATATAATCCTTACCTTAATATATATAACATAGCCCCTACATAGCCTCTCCATCGCCCCTAAATAGCCCCTTACCCTAATTTATATAACATAGCCCCTACATAGCCTCTCCATCGCCCCTTAATAGCCTCTTACCTTAATTTATATAACATAGGCCCTACAAAGCATCTCCATCGCCCCTTAATAGCCCCTTACCTTAATTATATAACATAGCCCCTACATAGCCTCTCCATCGCCCCTTAATAGCCTCTTACCTTAATTTATATAACATCTCTCCTACATCGCCCCTTCATCGCTCCTTCTCCAAATTTATATTACATTGCAACTTATATAACATAGCCCCTACATAGCCTCTCCATCGCCCCTTAATAGCCTCTTACCTTAATATATATAACATAGCCCCTACATAGCCTCTCCATCGCCCCTAAATAGCCCCTTACCCTAATTTATATAACATAGCCCCTACATAGCCTCTCCATCGCCCCTTAATAGCTCCTTACCTTAATTGATATAACATAGCCCCTACATAGCCTCTCCATCGCCCCTTAATATCCCCTTACCTTAATTATATAACATAGCTCCTACATAGCCTCCCCATCGCCCCTTAATAGCCCCTTACCCGAATTTATATAACATAGCCCCTACATAGCCTCTCCATCGCCCCTTAATAGCCCCTTACCTTAATTTATATAACATAGCCCCTACATAGCCTCTCCATCGCCCCTTAATAGTCCTTTACCTTAATTTATATAAAATAGCCCCTATATAGCCTCTCCATCGCCCCTTAATAGCAAATTTATATAACATAGCCGCTACATAGCCTCTCCATCGCCCCTTAATAGCTCCTTACCTTAATTTATATAACATAGCCTCTCCATCGCCCCTTAATAGCCCTCCATCGCCACTTAAAAGCCCCTTACCTTAATTTATATAACATAGCCTCTACATACATACAGACAAAGATCCTGTTACTTTATTATAAGGATTAAAATAAAATAGTTATTAACCTCCCCAGGACCTATGAGAAGCTACCCTATTAAAGAGAACGATCTCAGGACCTATAGGAATCTTCACTGTAAAGGAGAACCATATTGGTTCAGCGGTTAGCAAGATCCTTCGGTACAGACAGACATTCATACATACAGACAAAGATTCTGTTAATTTATTTTAAGAAATACAGATAAAATTGTTATAAACCTTTCCAGGCCTAAAACCATCTCAGGACCTAATTTCTGCCGTTGACAACTCGAGTTAAGTTACTATATTATTTTTACAATGTTTAACTTATCTGTTATTATTGGCTGACGAAAAGTTTGGGCAAAAAAAATGATTTATCCTTCAATGAAATATCTCTCCAGTATAATTTTGGCAAGTGCTAATTTATTAAGAATAAAGTTTGCCACAAATTTACCAAAAAATCTCATTGTCATTTCGCCAGGGAGGATTAGGATAGTTCCCAAAGTGTTATAAGTTGGCTTATCCAAGAGTGCTGTCTAGTCTCCAAAGTTTTATAATACCGTTTTCTTATTTGTTAGATTAACAACCTTGGGGACTTTTTATTGTTTTGTGATTGTTTAGTTCATTAAGTTGAGTGTCTAAATGTTTTAACCACTAATTCTAAACTAAAGAAGGGGTAATTTTGTGAATCATCAATGGGAATAATTAATATATAAACATACATATATATACAGTGTTTTTTTTTTATGAGAGCATTTTTGAAAGCAATTTTACCCTACTTATAGTTATCAGAATTTAATGAGTAATGGCTTATTCTCTTCGTTTTTTATAACCATTAACAGAAAAGCAAAAAAATATTTCAGTTTTTATTTAAAAAGTACAGTAAATTCAAAATTTCAAAACATGGGTGTCAACATCTAAAATAGTTATTTCTCGCATAGTATTATAAACGGCTTTCCGCGGATATAAAAAGTACAATTATGAGATTAAAACTAGTTTTTTTAGGCCCGAGGTGCCGAAGGCACCGGCTAAAAAAACTGGGTTTAATCTTATGATTGTACATATCTATATTCGTAGAAAGCTGGATATAATACGATGCTAGACATAGTTTTTTCGTATGGATGAGAACCGGTTCCTATCCACCGGATTCAAATGAATACGAGAAATGGTTTTAGCGCATTTTTCTTATGCTCAAATCTTCTACCCTTTCCAAGAATGGAGGGAGTACATTGGGGGGCCAGTATTCCCTCCCTGGTTGAGATATGGCCTTCAAATTTCAAAATGTTCTAGTACATGTCACAAATAGTATCTATATAAATTTTTAGCTCTATATCTCAACTTTGAAGCGTTTTGCAGCCATTCTTGCAAAGGTAGATTATAAGAAAAATGCACTAAAACCATTTTTAGATGTTGACACCTAAGTTTTAAATTTTTTAATTTACTGTACTTTTTGAATAAAAACTGAAATATTTTTTGCTTTTCTATTAAAGGTTATAAAAAAGAAGAGAATAAGCCATTAATCATTAAATTCTGATAACTATAAGTAAGGTAAAATTGCTTTCAAAAAAGTTCTCATAAAAAAACACACTGTATATATGTATATATATCATTTTATCGACAATCGTCTTATCCCTGTAGATCTCTGATTATCAGAGCATTTTTGAAATATTTGCTGCTTATTTTTTGGCTGCCTTTGGCAAAATAATTTTTTTTCATAAAAAATGTATACAAAATTATCGTATTAATTTGGTAAATATATCATTGCACTTGAATTATTTTTAAGTCACTAACGGCTAATCCCATAGATGACCCTAGGAGTACTTTAATGAATAGATGTGGTGGAGAGGGGGGGGAGGGGGAAGGTTAAGAATTTAAGGGAAGTGATACCTTCCGGGGGCTGAAAGTGTTGGTCCCCTCCCCAAAATGAAAACTTTTCCTGCGAGTAAAATAAGCTTCAATGTAAAGGAGAAGCATATCGGTTCAGTTGATACTGATAAACATCCTGTTACGTTAATGTAAATATTAGTTTAAGGATAGTCTGTATAATCTCAGGGAGAAAGGAAACATTAGGCAATTTTTACAATAGTCTCCAAAGTTTTATAATGAAGTTTTCTTATTCGTTGGCTCAAAACTTTGGGGACTTGCTTATATTGCTTCGCTTTTTATGGACAAATATCCTGTTATTTTATTATAAGGAAAAAAAATAAACTATCTTAAAATCATCTCAGGACTCAGCGGTTAGCAAGATCCTACGGTATAGACAGACAGACATACATCATATCGGTTTAGCAGCAAACGAGATCCTTTGCTACAGACAAAAAAAAACTTTGTATATCGACTAGCGGCTACGCCCCCAGCATCTATTGGTTCTGTATTCAAAGGGGAATGAATTAAAGCCTAAAACCTTCCCAGGACTTAAAATAGAATAGCCTAAAACCATCCCTCGACTTAAAATAAAATAGCCTAAAGCCATTACAAGACAAATATTAAGCTTACCTGAAATAGAAAGCCCAATCTGTTTAGTAGTTATTGAGATCTTAAGTTTCAGAACAGAAAGCCTTATTAACGTGGACAAACGCAGGATGTTTCGGACAAATGTCGGAGTGGACATTATATAAGTAAAACGCAGAAGTGTCTATAATATCTTAAAAATTAGGTTTCAACACCATTTGTTTAGTTATTTCTACACAGGTTAGGTTAGGTTAAGATATAAATATACAAATAAGCCCCCTGCAGGGGTTAGGCATATAAAAAAACATATTTGACAGTTGTAAACAATGTGAGAAAAAAATATGTTTTAGTTTAATGAAATGTTCTATCTGTTTCAAACCTTTGCCTTTCGATAGAACTTACCTACTTTGGAAAACTGTTAGACTGATTTTAAAATTTCAGTCTGTGAGAAAAGATATTCAAGATTTTTTTTTGTTTTGAAAGATTTTTATCTTATAAATAAAATAAAAGACACTCCTGCGTTTTACATAAGCAATGTCCACTCCGACGATTGTCCCATTCCTAGGTTTGTCCACTCCAACGTTTGTTTATGTTTTACTACTTTATATAATAGGATAATATGTATTCTTCTTTTATATTTCTCTTTTCTTATTCACTTGCAGCTGCGCTCTTTTTAATGTAAGGAGGCAGAAAAATAGCCTAAACCAATTAGGGGCTTAAATCTGAAAATGAAAAAGCAAAAAACCATCCCATGACCTATGTGAAGCTTCCCTTAAATGGAGAATTTAGTCAGTTTATGAAATTTTTAAGCTTCAGACCAAAAAAAATACTTTTTTTGTTAAAAGAGAGACTTTTCTACAATTAGGGTTAGTCCTTTCGTCATTGCTCTTCTCATTAAGTTAAGCATGTGGTTTTCTCTGCTATTGTTAAAGATAGACTGTTGAGATTTTTAGTGAATATTCCCATGACATATGTATATCCAGTCTATAAATTATTTTGTCTGTCTCTCAATTATGCTTCAAAAGACTTAGGTTTCGTGATAATCTTTGAGTAATAGCATATTCTCTTAAAGTCTGCTCTATAACTTACTTTGTCTGTTTGTCCATTATATGATCCTTATTCAATATTCTATTTAACTAAAAAATTTCATTCTCTTAGTTTATTTTTTTTTCTTTATTTCATTATGTTATTATATTATTTATATTTATTTTATTAATTCATTATATTTTCATTATAATTTTCCTTTTTAAATGCGAAACTTTTCTATAGTAAGGATTGGTTTGTCCGTACGTCCAAACGGTTTGACGACATTTTCTTTAATTTAGACATGTTATAAATATCCTATCGATTTCAAACTTTGCAGAATGATTTCTATAACAGTTGGGTACAATACTATATTCATTACTAGAAAGTATGTACGTCCATTTTTTTGTATAATATCATTGTCCCATTCATCTGGGTTTTGGAGTAATGTTTCTTAGGACAACAAGGTTTAGTATTATAATCAAATACTAAAAATAAAATTATGCCCTTTTACTATATTCTATACTAGCAGATTCGCCCCTAGCCTCTAGGGGCTTTGCCCCAAGAGGTGATAAAAATTTTTTTTGGCGAAATTCGTAATAGGACCAAGAAAATCTTCAGCAAAAAAAAAATGGGGGGGGATTTTTTTGTTTTTGGGGGGGTTGGGGGTATCCCACCCCCCAAGAAAATAGCCTAAAACCACCACAGGACCAGTAGGTATATTCCCTGAATAGTAGAATATAATCGGTCCAGTGGTTACCGAGATCTTAAGGACTGACAGACGGACAGACAGACAGATTGATGGACAGACATCATTCTACTTTGTATTATAGATTTACGCTAATTTTAACAAAATTTATGTTTGACCTCCTGATTTTAGAGCTTTGCTTTTGTGAATGTTGTTATCCTTGTTATCTTGCTTTTTTTTCCTTTTTCATAACCTATTATATAAAGTAGTAATCTCTTTTTTGTCTGTAGAAAAGCTAACCGCTGAACCTATATGGTTCTCCTTTACAGTGAAGCTTCTTTTAAGTTCATAGAGGGTTTATAATTATTTCGAGGGAGGGTATCTCCACACTCCCAGAAAATTCACCCCAAGAAAAATATTACCCAATCCCCTCAAAAAATCTTTTTAACTTTTTAAAAGCAAAGCTTTTCTATATTAAGGATCAGTCCGTACGTCTGTAACGGTTAGCTATTTTCGTTAATTTAGGCATGTGATTCCTGTAGTAGAAAGGTACGATTTAGAAAGTCTATAATCATTATCAGAATATCCGTACGTCCATTTTAAGCATACTAATTATTAACTTAGAACAAATTTTTATGTATCAAAATTATCCGATTAATCTGATTTCTGGGATACTGATTCCTAGGACAACAAAATAGAATGTTATAAGCGAATCATATCTATAATCAAGTCCAAAAAATGTGAGTACGTCCTTAAGCATTTTCCTGCATGTAAGCAATTTCTCAATAAATTTACTTACAATTTTGTTTCGAATTTTAAATTTATGTTCTGACTATTCAGTTCTGACACTCTACATTATTAATGTTCATTAAACTTTTTTCTACCGTTTCAGAGCTTTGCTTTTATAAATGTTGTCATCCTTGTCATCCTTTTAAAACTTAAATTTAAAACTGTAGAGGGTCACATTCCTTCCTTACCTTAATGCCCTACCTTCTATAATGAAGGGGCAATACAATTACAGAGGCTGTACAGGAGCCATAAAGGGCCTATGTTATATAAATTAAGGTAAGGGGCGATGAAGAGGCTATGAAGGGGCTATGTTATATAAATTAAGGTAAGAGGCTATTAAGGGGCGATGGAGAGGCTATGTAGGGGCTATGTTATATAATTAAGGTAAGGGGCTATTAAGGGGCGATGGAGATGCTTTGTAGGGCCTATGTTATATAAATTAAGGTAAGAGGCTATTAAGGGGCGATGGAGAGGCTATGTAGGGGCTATGTTATATAAATTAGGGTAAGGGGCTATTTAGGGGCGATGGAGAGGCTATGTAGGGGCTATGTTATATATATTAAGGTAAGGATTATATAAATTAAGGTAAGAGGCTATTAAGGGGCGATGGAGAGGCTATGTAGGGGCTATGCTATATAAATTAAGGTAAGGAGCTATTAAGGGGCGATGGAGAGGCTATGTAGGGGCTATGTTATATAAATTAGGGTAAGGGGCTATTTAGGGGCGATGGAGAGGCTATGTAGGGACTATGTTATATATATTAAGGTAAAAATTATATAAATTAAGGTAAGAGGCTATTAAGGGGCGATGGAGAGGCTATGTAGGGGCTATGCTATATAAATTAAGGTAAGGGGCTATTAAGGGGCGATGGAGAGGCTATGTAGGGCTATGTTATATAAATTAAGGTAAGGGGCTATTAAGGGGCGATGGAGAGGCTATGTAGAGGCTATGTTATATAAATTAAGGTAAGGGGCTATTAAGGGGCGATGGAGAGGCTATGTAGGGGCTATGTTATATAAATTAGGGTAAGGGGCTATTTAGGGGCGATGGAGAGGCTATGTAGGGGCTATGTTATATATATTAAGGTAAGGATTATATAAATTAAGGTAAGAGGCTATTAAGGGGCGATGGAGAGGCTATGTAGGGGCTATGCTATATAAATTAAGGTAAGGGGCTATTAAGGGGCGATGGAGAGGCTATGTAGGGCTATGTTATATAAATTAAGGTAAGGGGCTATTAAGGGGCGATGGAGAGGCTATGTAGAGGCTATGTTATATAAATTAAGGTAAGGGGCTATTAAGGGGCAATGGAGAGGCTATGTAGGGGCTATGTTATATCAATTAAGGTAAGGAGCTATTAAGGGGCGATGGAGAGGCTATGTAGGGGCTATGTTATATAAATTAGGGTAAGGGGCTATTTAGGGGCGATGGAGAGGCTATGTAGGGGCTATGTTATATATATTAAGGTAAGGATTATATAAATTAAGGTAAGAGGCTATTAAGGGGCGATGGAGAGGCTATGTAGGGGCTATGCTATATAAATTAAGGTAAGGGGCTATTAAGGGGCGATGGAGAGGCTATGTAGGGCTATGTTATATAAATTAAGGTAAGGGGCTATTAAGGGGCGATGGAGAGGCTATGTAGAGGCTATGTTATATAAATTAAGGTAAGGGGCTATTAAGGGGCGATGGAGAGGCTATGTAGGGGCTATGTTATATAAATTAAGGTAAGGAGCTATTAAGGGGCGATGGAGAGGCTATGTAGGGGCTATGTTATATAAATTAAGGTAAGGGGCGATGGAGAGGCTATGTAGGGGCTATGTTATATAAATTAAGGTAATGGGCTTTTAAGGGGCGATTGAGAGGCTATGTAAGAGCTATGTTATATAAATTAAGGTAAGGGACTATTAAGGGGCGATGAAGAGGCTATGTAGGAGCTTTGTTATATAAATAAAGGTAAGGGGCTATTAGGGGCGATTGAGAGGCTATGTAGGGGCTTTGTTATATAAATTAAGATAAGGGGCTATTAAGGGGCGATGGAGAGGCTATGTAGGGGCTATGTTATATAAATTAAGGTAAGGAGCTATTAAGGGGCGATGGAGAGGCTATGTAGGGGCTTTTTTATATAAATTAAGGTAAGGGGCTATTAAGGGGCGATGGAGGAGCAATGGAGGAGAGATGTAGGGGCCATCAAAGTACAATGTAATATAAATTTGTGGAAGGAGCGATGAAGGGGCGATGTAGGAGCGATGGAGGAGCGATGTAGCAGCGATGTAGGGGCCATCAAGTTGCAATGTTATATAAATTTGGAGAAGGAGCGATGAAGGGGCGATGGAGGAGCGATGTAGGAGCGATGTAGGAGCGATGTAGGGGCCATCAAGTTGCAATGTAATATAAATTTGGAGAAGGAGCGATGAAGGGGCGATGGAGGAGCGATGTAGGAGCGATGTAGGGGCCATCAAGTTGCAATGTAATATAAATTTGTAGAAGGAGCGATGAAGGGGCGATGTAGGAGCGATGTAGGGGCCATCACAGTACAATTTAATATAAATTTGGAGAAGGAGCGATGAAGGAGCGATGTAGAAGCGATGAAGGAGCGATGTAGGGGCCATCAAGTTGCAATGTAATATAAATTTGGAGAAGAAGCGATGAAGGGGCGATGTAGGAGAGATGTTATATAAATTAAGGTAAGAGGTTATTAAGGGGCGATGGAGAGGCTATGTAGCGGCTATGTTATATAATTAAGGTAAGGGGCTATTAAGGGGCGATGGAGATGCTTTGTAGGGCCTATGTTATATAAATTAAGGTAAGAGGCTATTAAGGGGCGATGGAGAGGCTATGTAGGGGCTATGTTATATAAATTAGGGTAAGGGGCTATTTAGGGGCGATGGAGAGGCTATGTAGGGGCTATGTTATATAAATTAGGGTAAGGGGCTATTTAGGGGCGATGGAGAGGCTATGTAGGGACTATGTTATATATATTAAGGTAAGGATTATATAAATTAAGGTAAGAGGCTATTAAGGGGCGATGGAGAGGCTATGTAGGGGCTATGCTATATAAATTAAGGTAAGGAGCTATTAAGGGGCGATGGAGAGGCTATGTAGGGCTATGTTATGTAAATTAAGGTAAGGGGCTATTAAGGGGCGATGGAGAGGCTATGTAGAGGCTATGTTATATAAATTAAGGTAAGGGGCTATTAAGGGGCGATGGAGAGGCTATGTAGGGGCTATGTTATATAAATTAAGGTAAGGAGCTATTAAGGGGCGATGGAGAGGCTATGTAGGGGCTATGTTATATAAATTAGGGTAAGGGGCTATTTAGGGGCGATGGAGAGGCTATGTAGGGACTATGTTATATATATTAAGGTAAGGATTATATAAATTAAGGTAAGAGGCTATTAAGGGGCGATGGAGAGGCTATGTAGGGGCTATGCTATATAAATTAAGGTAAGGGGCTATTAAGGGGCGATGGAGAGGCTATGTAGGGCTATGTTATATAAATTAAGGTAAGGGGCTATTAAGGGGCGATGGAGAGGCTATGTAGGGGCTATGTTATATAAATTAAGGTAAGGGGCTATTAAGGGGCGATGGAGAGGCTATGTAGGGGCTATGTTATATAAATTAGGGTAAGGGGCTATTTAGGGGCGATGGAGAGGCTATGTAGGGGCTATGTTATATATATTAAGGTAAGGATTATATAAATTAAGGTAAGAGGCTATTAAGGGGCGATGGAGAGGCTATGTAGGGGCTATGCTATATAAATTAAGGTAAGGGGCTATTAAGGGGCGATGGAGAGGCTATGTAGGGCTATGTTATATAAATTAAGGTAAGGGGCTATTAAGGGGCGATGGAGAGGCTATGTAGAGGCTATGTTATATAAATTAAGGTAAGGGGCTATTAAGGGGCAATGGAGAGGCTATGTAGGGGCTATGTTATATCAATTAAGGTAAGGAGCTATTAAGGGGCGATGGAGAGGCTATGTAGGGGCTATGTTATATAAATTAGGGTAAGGGGCTATTTAGGGGCGATGGAGAGGCTATGTAGGGGCTATGTCATATAAATTAAGGTAAGGGGCTATTAAGGGGCGATGGAGAGGCTATGTAGGGGCTATGTTATATAAATTAAGGTAAGGAGCTATTAAGGGGCGATGGAGAGGCTATGTAGGGGCTATGTTATATAAATTAGGGTAAGGGGCTATTTAGGGGCTATTAAGGGGCGATAGAGAGGCTATGTAGGGGCTATGTTATATAAATTAGGGTAAGGGGCTATTTAGGGGCGATGGAGAGGCTATGTAGGGGCTATGTTATATATATTAAGGTAAGGATTATATAAATTAAGGTAAGAGGCTATTAAGGGGCGATGGAGAGGCTATGTAGGGGCTATGCTATATAAATTAAGGTAAGGGGCTATTAAGGGGCGATGGAGAGGCTATGTAGGGCTATGTTATATAAATTAAGGTAAGGGGCTATTAAGGGGCGATGGAGAGGCTATGTAGAGGCTATGTTATATAAATTAAGGTAAGGGGCTATTAAGGGGCGATGGAGAGGCTATGTAGGGGCTATGTTATATAAATTAGGGTAAGGGGCTATTTAGGGGCGATGGAGAGGCTATGTAGGGGCTATGTTATATATATTAAGGTAAGGATTATATAAATTAAGGTAAGAGGCTATTAAGGGGCGATGGAGAGGCTATGTAGGGGCTATGCTATATAAATTAAGGTAAGGGGCTATTAAGGGGCGATGGAGAGGCTATGTAGGGCTATGTTATATAAATTAAGGTAAGGGGCTATTAAGGGGCGATGGAGAGGCTATGTAGAGGCTATGTTATATAAATTAAGGTAAGGGGCTATTAAGGGGCAATGGAGAGGCTATGTAGGGGCTATGTTATATCAATTAAGGTAAGGAGCTATTAAGGGGCGATGGAGAGGCTATGTAGGGGCTATGTTATATATATTAAGGTAAGGATTATATAAATTAAGGTAAGAGGCTATTAAGGGGCGATGGAGAGGCTATGTAGGGGCTATGCTATATAAATTAAGGTAAGGGGCTATTAAGTTTGTGGAAGGAGCGATGAAGGGGCGATGTAGGAGCGATGGAGGAGCGATGTAGCAGCGATGTAGGGGCCATCAAGTTGCAATGTTATATAAATTTGGAGAAGGAGCGATGAAGGGGCGATGGAGGAGCGATGTAGGAGCGATGTAGGAGCGATGTAGGGGCCATCAAGTTGCAATGTAATATAAATTTGGAGAAGGAGCGATGAAGGGGCGATGGAGGAGCGATGTAGGAGCGATGTAGGAGCGATGTAGGAGCGATGTAGGGGCCATCAAGTTGCAATGTAATATAAATTTGTAGAAGGAGCGATGAAGGGGCGATGTAGGAGCGATGTAGGGGCCATCACAGTACAATTTAATATAAATTTGGAGAAGGAGCGATGAAGGAGCGATGAAGGAGCGATGTAGGAGCGATGAAGGAGCGATGTAGGGGCCATCAAGTTGCAATGTAATATAAATTTGGAGAAGAAGCGATGAAGGGGCGATGTAGGAGAGATGAAGGAGCGATGTAGGAGCGATGTAGGGGCCATCACAGTACAATGTAATATAAATTTGAAGAAGGAGCGATGAAGGGGCGATGTAGGAGCGATGGAGGGGCGATGTAGGAGCGATGGAGGGGCGATGTAGGAGCGATGGAGGGGCGATGTAGGGGCCATCAAAGTACAATGTAATATAAATTTGAAGAAGGAGCGATGAAGGGGCGATGTAGGAGCGATGGAGGGGCGATGTAGGGGCCATCAAAGTACAATGTAATATAAATTTGGAGAAGGAGCGATGGAGGAGCGATGAAGGGGCGATGTAGGAGCGATGTAGGGGCCATCAAGGGACTAAGATATATAAAATCGTGAAGGGGCCATGAAGAGGCGATATTTTATTAAATAGCCCCTTGGGATAAGAGGACATATCATCTCCTCTTTAGAAGGGGCAATAAAGGAGCGATAAAGGATCATTTAATCGCCTCTTAGGGCAAGGGGCTATCAAATCGCTCCTTTCAAGGAGTCATAACATCGCCTCTTGTTATATGGGGCTATTAAATCGCTCCTTTCAAGGAGCCAATACATCGCCCCTTGTCATAAGAGGCGATCAATTAAAATCATCGCCCCATATGGAGCGATGTCATGGAAAGGACTATACCCCAGGATTATGTATAAATTTAATATTTATCTTACAATCTGGTTAATATTGTATCCTTCTTTATGTAAGGTTTTTGAATTGAAGTACTCGGTATATTATAAATATAATAAAGTCAAGTAAAGATTTTCCAGAAAATAGTCCAAGGTATCCACCAAAAGCAATTAGTATGTCAGTAAGCTCGGAATCAAGGGTTTCTGTTACCTCAACAAACTTATCCTTTCGTCCACGCAGTATAATTGTAGTTCTAAAAATAGAGTTGAGGTTAGAATTTGTATTCTATGAATGTAATGTTAAAGTAAAGGTAATTACATAGAGTATCTATTAATCTAGGTTATTATTCTATAATAAGAAATTCAAATTTTACTTACTTGTCTTCAAGAACTTTTAATTTAATAATGATGTTACTTTCTCATTATTTGATTCGCTATAAGCTTCAATTCTGTCCAGCAAAATTTCATCAGAACACTTGGGCAAACAATCTTTAGAATCTGTTGGGCAATACATTTGGAAATCTGTCATAGTATTCAGTTTTTCTTTTAAAGTATGAGCCTCTTCTTCAATGCTACAGTCAGTAAGAGAACTAAATTCAAAAACATTGGTAGAAATAGAAGGTTTGCATGTAATGTTCTTAGCTTTCATAAAATTATCCTGAAGTCTCTTTTTCCAAGAATTTGTGTCTGGTTCTATGTTGCATTGTTTTCTTTTGTGGTGAAGCTGTCCTTTGTATCTATGTAAGTTATTTGTTCTGATGAGAAGGACAGTTCAAGACTTTTCTGAAATTATATATTCAGATAATATAAATAATTCAAATTTTAGCATTTTTTTATTGTCTACCTGAAGTAAAATATGGGTTAGGTTTGTCTGTTTTGTAGATAAAGATGTCATATTTGATACCAGTTTTCAAGGATAGGTACAGACCATTTCCTATTTAAATATTTGTTTTTAAAAGTAGCCAGCCCAATTAGTAATTCATGTTTCTACCCAAGGACTGTAAGGCAGACATTAAGTTGATTATATAGTTGTGTTATGTTACTATTAAATTGCTAGAGGTTGTCTATGATGATTAAAAAATAAAAAGGACTTAATACCAAGAAAAAGTTCTGTATCTAATGTAAGAGGTATTGTTATTATATTTTTTTATTATTAATACAATCATAGCCAAATTTTTTCCATTGCCAATTTATCTTTAGACATAAATGTGATTCCCTGAAAAGTAGAACCCCATCAGTCTTATTGTTACTGAATACTTATATTGTAAGTAAAACATAAAAAATTATATAATAATAAAAGTTCTAGACATTTAGCTGTCGTTGGGGGGCAACACATCATAAAATTGACGACCTCTCCATTTGCCCCCCAAATATTATTTTAGATTTATTTCGCTTGTTGGTTATACCTTATTCCTGCTGGCGACCTAAATTGACGAAAATAAGCTTATAATTTTGTTTCTAGGCTACGTAATTTAATTTCAAAATTTTTAACATGAGCAATATCATTTTAAAATGCCTACAACTTTCAGCAGATAGGTCGATGTATTTCTTGCAGGCTTCCTTTAATCTAAAAAGTTCTCTTTGTTTATATTTTGTCATCCTAAGTTATTTACTGTGATGATTTCATTAAGAAGAATAAACAAGCATTAAAATCTAAAGATTAAATATTTAGGTATAAAGATATGACATATGTTTTAAAAATGGTTATGATTTAAACACAAAGTAAGATTAAATTTAAGAAGTAAGACTATGAGTATGTTATTTTAGAGATAAGGGAAAATCACGTAAATAAATATTATTCAGAAGAAAATTAGAATTTGTATGTTATATCCGCTTCTTAATGCATAACATCACAGTTACTGTAAGTAAGGCTGATTGTTTAAAACAAACTATAAAAAAATTACATTAAGAATCAGTAATTCTTTTTGAGGTGACATAAAGGAGAAGAGTTTTTACAACCCTTCCACTAGAGAAAATAAGAGTGTTTGAATAAATAAATTATATCATCTTTTTTAATTTGGTCTGATATTTTACGAGCTGGATGAAAAGGATATTCAAACAATAACAAAAAATTTTCAAAAATAAGAAATTTGGTCTCATATTTCCATAGAAATTGGTCTTTAATTCTTTTCTGCATAACTGTATCACAACTTTTACTGTTAATATAAATGTTCTTGTTTTATTTAGATGTTAAATTTTTTTTTTCTTAGTAAAATATTTAATATTCATAGCATATTGATTCTTGTCATGATATTTTCAACAAGGATAAAAGCT
The DNA here is from genome assembly GCF_053477335.1 of Acartia tonsa. Taxonomy (NCBI): domain Eukaryota; kingdom Metazoa; phylum Arthropoda; class Copepoda; order Calanoida; family Acartiidae; genus Acartia; species Acartia tonsa. The sequence goes on along the minus strand of NC_137273.1, from coordinate 25,178,003 downwards.
TTCAAGAGATAAATATCTGAAGAGCATATAACCAACATTAAATAAATGGTAATTGTGCGGCCGGTTTGGGGTATAACCAAAAGCTTTCTTTTAAAGCAAACCGCCCTTTAAAGAAACAATGTTTTATCAAGAAATATTGATTATAGATATTTTCAATACTCGCAACAAAGGGGTAGGTAGGTTTCGCAGAAGGGGGCGAGTTTTAAGATTTTGAAATAGGACTAGAACTCTAAAATTTGGCATGGGAGTTGCTTTAATGGGGTATAACGTGGATTTGTGAGAAAAAAAACGGCGGCGTAACGCCGCTCCCGCCAAAAACCGCCGGATTTTTTTTTCATGTTTTTTCGCCAAATTAGACAATTTTGAATCATTCAAGACAAAAAATTTTGCTAACAAAATTTTCCCTATATTGTCTCCTGACACTTAATGGAATTCTGCGAAAGCTACCTCCCCCTTTATAGTAATAAGCCAAATATTCTTGCCTGGAAAAAAACATGTCAAACTTATCAAAATCTACACATCACCACATAATTTCAGAATTCAAATAAAGCCTTGTTTGCAATGTCTTCAAGGACATTATGAGAGAATGTAATATTGCATAGCCAAGTTTTTTTGTTGTTAATTCAGCAAAAAAATAATTCCCCTCTATAACCTGTAATATTTTGTAATTTTGGGGTCAAGGTGTTCATATGGACAAACTTCACATGTAAGGAAGTGTCGCTAATAAAAGAGATTATAGCTTTAGCAATTTTTTTTAATGAATTAATTCAATATGGTTATATAGAATTAATTTTTAGATTATTAGTAAATAGAAGTTATCATATGACGTAAAATTACTGATTAAAAAATATTTTATTAGTAAGAAATACTTATTTGATTAATAATTATAATAGAAGGATTTAGTCATTTGGATCTTTATATTAAACCAATGATGACAACATCCATAACTAGGAAGACACAAAAAAATGGATAAAAATATTTACAAAGTCATTTAAAGAGTAGATGGTAAATAGTCATTAATTAAGGATCATGGAAAGAAAACAAAGTCATTCCTAAATTAGGACAGAAGTCACCTTCCTAGGAAGGACATAAGTAGCCTTCCTCAAGTGAGAATTTGTTAGATGAAGGGCATAACATGCCTCCCTTAACAAAGATTTTGCAAGATTGAGGACATAAGTAGCCTCCCTTCACCTCATAAAACCTAGCTTTTTGATCCTTCACATAGCAAAATCTTGCATAAAATTGGTTTTTGGTCCATCACATAGCAAATTCTTGGAAAACTTAGCTATTCTGTCCATCACATAGCTAATTCTTGCAAAACATAGCAAATTCTTACAAAACATAGCAAATTCTTACAAAACATAGCAAATTCTTACAAAACATAGCAAATTCTTGCAAAACATAGCAAATTCTTACAAAACATAGCAAATTCTTGCAAAACATAGCAAATTCTTACAAAACATAGCAAATTCTTGCAAAACATAGCAAATTCTTACAAAACATAGCAAATTCTTGCAAAACATAGCAAATTCTTACAAAACATAGCAAATTCTTAGAAAACTTAGCTTTTCTGTCCTTCACATAGCAAATTCTTGCAAAACATAGCAAATTCTTGCAAAACATAGCAAATTCATGCAAAACATAGCAAATTCTTGCTAAACATAGCAAATTCTTGCAAAACATAGCAAATTCTTGTAAAACATAGCAAATTCTTGAAAAACTTAGCTTTTTTGTCCTTCACATAGCAAATTCTTGGAAAACTTAGCTTTTCTGTCCTTCACATAGCTAATTCTTGCAAAACATAGCAAATTCTTACAAAACATAGCAAATTCTTGCAAAACATAGCAAATTCTTACAAAACATAGCAAATTCTTACAAAACATAGCAAATTCTTGCAAAACATAGCAAATTCTTACAAAACATAGCAAATTCTTGCAAAACATAGCAAATTCTTACAAAACATAGCAAATTCTTGCAAAACATAGCAAATTCTTACAAAACATAGCAAATTCTTGCAAAACATAGCAAATTCTTACAAAACATAGCAAATTCTTAGAAAACTTAGCTTTTCTGTCCTTCACATAGCAAATTCTTGCAAAACATAGCAAATTCTTGCAAAACATAGCAAATTCATGCAAAACATAGCAAATTCTTGCTAAACATAGCAAATTCTTGCAAAACATAGCAAATTCTTGAAAAACTTAGCTTTTTTGTCCTTCACATAGCAAATTCTTGGAAAACTTAGCTTTTCTGTCCTTCACATAGCTAATTCTTGCAAAACATAGCAAATTCTTACAAAACATAGCAAATTCTTGCAAAACATAGCAAATTCTTACAAAACATAGCAAATTCTTGCAAAACATAGCAAATTCTTACAAAAAATAGCAAATTCTTGCAAAACATAGCAAATTCTTACAAAAAATAGCAAATTCTTGCAAAACATAGCAAATTCTTACAAAACATAGCAAATTCTTGCAAAACATAGCAAATTCTTGCAAAACATGGCAAATTCTTAGAAAACTTAGCTTTTCTGTCCTTCACATAGCTAATTCTTGCAAAACACAGCAAATTCTTACAAAATATAGCAAATTCTTGCAAAACATTGCAAATTCTTACAAAACATAGCAAATTCTTGCAAAACATAGCAAATTCTTACAAAACATAGCAAATTCTTGCAAAACATAGCAAATTCTTACAAAACATAGCAAATTCTTGGAAAACTTAGCTTTTCTGTCCTTCACATAGCTAATTCTTGCAAAACATAGCAAATTCTTGCAAAACATAGCAAATTCTTGCAAAACATAGCAAATTCTTACAAAACATAGCAAATTCTTGCAAAAAATAGCAAATTCTTACAAAACATAGCAAATTCTTGCAAAACATAGCAAATTCTTACAAAAAATAGCAAATTCTTGCAAAACATAGCAAATTCTTACAAAACATAGCAAATTCTTACAAAACATAGCAAATTCTTGCAAAACATAGCAAATTCTTGCAAAACATGGCAAATTCTTAGAAAACCTAGCTTTTCTGTCCTTCACATAGCTAATTCTTGCAAAACATAGCAAATTCTTACAAATTATAGCAAATTCTTGCAAAACATTGCAAATTCTTACAAAACATAGCAAATTCTTGCAAAACATAGCAAATTCTTACAAAACATAGCAAATTTTTGCAAAACATAGCAAATTCTTACAAAACATAGCAAATTCTTGGAAAACTTAGCTTTTCTGTCCTTCACATTGCTAATTCTTGCAAAACATAGCAAATTCTTGCAAAACATAGCAAATTCTTACAAAACATAGCAAATTCTTGCAAAACATAGCAAATTCTTGCAAAACATAGCAAATTCTTACAAAACATAGCAAATTCTTGCAAAACATAGCAAATTCTTGCAAAACATGGCAAATTCTTAGAAAACTTAGCTTTTCTGTCCTTCACATAGCTAATTCTTGCAAAACATAGCAAATTCTTACAAAACATAGCAAATTCTTACAAAACATAGCAAATTCTTGCAAAACATAGCAAATTCTTACAAAAAATAGCAAATTCTTGCAAAACATAGCAAATTCTTACAAAACATAGCAAATTCTTGCAAAACATAGCAAATTCTTGCAAAACATGGCAAATTCTTAGAAAACCTAGCTTTTCTGTCCTTCACATAGCTAAATCTTGCAAAACATAGCAAATTCTTACAAATTATAGCCAATTCTTGCAAAACATTGCAAATTCTTACAAAACATAGCAAATTCTTGCAAAACATAGCAAATTCTTACAAAACATAGCAAATTCTTGCAAAACATAGCAAATTCTTACAAAACATAGCAAATTCTTGGAAAACTTAGCTTTTCTGTCCTTCACATTGCTAATTCTTGCAAAACATAGCAAATTCTTGCAAAACATAGCAAATTCTTACAAAACATAGCAAATTCTTGCAAAACATTGCAAATTCTTACAAAACATAGCAAATTCTTGCAAAACATAGCAAATTCTTACAAAACATAGCAAATTCTTACAAAACATAGCAAATTCTTACAAAACATAGCAAATTCTTGCAAAACATAGCTAATTCTTACAAAACATAGCAAATTCTTGGAAAACTTAGCTTTTCTGTCCTTCACATAGCTAATTCTTGCAAAACATAGCAAATTCTTGCAAAACATGGCAAATTCTTAGAAAACTTAGCTTTTCTGTCCTTCACATAGCTAATTCTTGCAAAACATAGCAAATTCTTACAAAACATAGCAAATTCTTGCAAAACATTGCAAATTCTTACAAAACATAGCAAATTCTTGCAAAACATAGCAAATTCTTACAAAACATAGCAAATTCTTACAAAAAATAGCAAATTCTTGCAAAACATAGCAAATTCTTGCAAAACATAGCAAATTCTTACAAAACATAGCAAATTCTTGCAAAACCTAGAAAATTCATACAATGAGGGTCTCAAACTCAAAAACGAATTTTCAGCGCGATCCGACCACCGGTTCTCAAGATACGGTGACCTGGTGTCCTTGGTACCGACGGTAAGATTTGGGAAATGGTTCGAATCCTTAGTAAATTTAGCTAAGTCCAAAAATTTTCTGACACTTAGAATATTTTCGACCTGGTGTCCTCTTAGTAGGTACGCTTGGTGTCACTTAGGTATTTTTCTTCAAAAATTTGACTAAGCGTCAAAATATTTTTAGACTTAGCCAAATTTACTAAGGATTCGAACCATTTCCCAAATCTTACAGTTGGTACCAAGGACACCAGGTCACAGTATCTCAAGAATCGGTGGTCGGATCGCGCTGAAAATTCGTTTTTGAGTTCGGGACTCTTATTGCAAGAATTTGCTATGTTTTGCAAGAATTTGCTACGTTTTGTAAGAATTTGCTATGTTTTGTAAGAATTTGCAATGTTTTGCAAGAATTTGCTATGTTTTGCAAGAATTTGCTATGTTTAGTAAGAATTTGCTATGTTTTGCAAGAATTTGCTATGTTTTGCAAGAATTTGCTATGTTTTGCAAGAATTTGCTATGTTTTGCAAGAATTTGCTATGTTTTGTAAGAATTTGCTAAGTTTTCCAAGAATTTGCTATGTTTTGCAAGAATTTGCTATGTTTTGCAAGAATTTGCTATGTTTTGCAAGAATTTGCTATGTTTTGCAAGAATTAGTTATGTGAAGGACAGAATAGCCAAGTTTTCCAAGAATTTGCTATGTTTTGTAAGAATTGGCTATGTTTTGCAAGAATTTGCTATGTTTTGTAAGAATTTGCTATGTTTTGCAAGAATTAGCTATGTGAAGTACAGAATAGCTAAGTTTTCCAAGAATTTGCTATGTTTTGTAAGAATTTGCTATGTTTTGCAAGAATTTGCTATGTTTTGTAAGAATTTGCTATGTTTTGCAAGAATTTGCTATGTTTTGTAAGAATTTGCAATGTTTTGCAAGAATTTGCTATGTTTTGTAAGAATTTGCTATGTTTTGCAAGAATTTGCTATGTGAAGGACAGAAAAGCTAAGTTTTCCAAGAATTTGCTATGTTTTGCAAGAATTTGCTATGTTTTGCAAGAATTTGCTATGTTTTGCAAAAATTTGCTATGTTTTGTAAGAATTTGCTATGTTTTGCAAGAATTAGCTATGTGAAGGACAGAATAGCTAAGTTTTCCAAGAATTTGCTATGTTTTGCAAGAATTTGCTATGTTTTGCAAGAATTTGCTATGTTTTGCAAGAATTTGCTATGTTTTGCAAGAATTAGCTATGTGAAGGACAGAATAGCTAAGTTTTCCAAGAATTTGCTATGTTTTGTAAGAATTTGCTATGTTTTGCAAGAATTTGCTATGTTTTGTAAGAATTTGCTATGTTTTGCAAGAATTAGCTATGTGAAGTACAGAATAGCTAAGTTTTTCAAGAATTTGCTATGTTTTGTAAGAATTTGCTATGTTTTGCAAGAATTTGCTATGTTTTGTAAGAATTTGCTATGTTTTGCAAGAATTTGCTATGTTTTGTAAGAATTTGCAATGTTTTGCAAGAATTTGCTATGTTTTGTAAGAATTTGCTATGTTTTGCAAGAATTTGCTATGTGAAGGACAGAAAAGCTAAGTTTTCCAAGAATTTGCTATGTTTTGCAAGAATTTGCTATGTTTTGCAAGAATTTGCTATGTTTTGCAAAAATTTGCTATGTTTTGTAAGAATTTGCTATGTTTTGCAAGAATTTGCTATGTTTTGTAAGAATTTGAAATGTTTTGCAAGAATTTGCTATGTTTTGTAAGAATTTGCTATGTTTTGCAAGAATTAGCTATGTGAAGGACAGAAAAGCTAAGTTTTCCAAGAATTTGCTATGTTTTGCAAGAATTTGCTATGTTTTGCAAAAATTTGCTATGTTTTGCAAGAATTTGCTATGTTTTGCAAGAATTTGCTATGTTTTGCAAGAATTTGCTATGTTTTGTAAGAATTTGCTATGTTTTGCAAGAATTTGCTATGTTTTGTAAGAATTTGCAATGTTTTGCAAGAATTTGCTATGTTTTGTAAGAATTTGCTATGTTTTCTAATTTTTAAACAAATGAACATAAAATCGTCAATTTTAAAGATTTTATTGAATTTTAAAAACTGGGAAGCAAAATAGGTATATGACTAGTAGATTATTCAACAAAATCACCGCCTCTACCGGCCTCCTCAACCGCCGGCAGGTCCAGGTCAAAATGTACCTGTCCAAGCTGGCGTAGTTCTCATTGATAGTGGCAATGAGGGAGGTCTTTGTAGTATGGGCATGTCTATTGGTGCATGCTTCAAAGTAGCCCCAGGCCCAAAAGTCCATTGAATTAAGATCGGGCTGCTTGGAGGCCACATTTCCTTAGGAGCATGAGTAACCGCCAAATTGACAAAATCCATGTTTTTGCTCTCATTTGGGCTAGGATTTAGCTACAGTGGACTTTTAAGTACTCAAAATGCGTGTCTCAATGAGCTTAAGACACACACAAAAAATTTGGGTCAAATTTCCAACTCCTTCCCTGTCGGGCCCTACTGTTTGTGATTTCTTAAGGCTCAAAATCTTGAAAAATCGACCTCATTTCGGCTAGTATTGAGCTAAAATGGATTTAAACACGGCAAAATGTGTGTCTTAAGGAGCCTAAGACACTCACAAAATTTGGGGTCAAGATTCCAACTCCTTCCCTGTCGGACCCTACGTTTTGTGATTTTGCGCATAAAACCACCGGCGCATTTGGAATCTGCCTTGTTGAACATATGCGCGGCCAGCTCGGTGTACACGTCCATCTTCGTCCAAAGATTTTTTTGTGCTAAAAGGTCATTACCTAAGCTTTCTATAGTGGGGTCAAACGTCCTGATTGGTCAAGTAGTTTTGACGCTATGGCCGTTTTAAAATGTCCGGATTTATGAGCCGCACCCTGTATGTTTTAAAATCTATATTTTGTAGCTTGACTGACTGACCAACGGACCAAGTAAATATAATAGATGCTTTTTGGTATAGGAAATCTTTACTAAAAAACTCCATCCATAAATCTAAGATAAGTGGCAGAAGGTGATCTATGGTAAATGATTTGATTTGATCTTGAATAGCAGCCGACAAATTTACATTTTTCCCATATAACTTTATGGACTCTAGGATTGACGTACAGACAGACAAAGTGAATTAAAGAGCAGCTTCTCTACTGAAAAGGATACATAGTTGGTTAAAGGATTCAGGATTTTTCTCTGCAATAATTCTTTGCAGAATAAGGTATGAACTTAGATGGTACACCAACAAACGTCCTACTGAGACAAACGTCCTAATGCGACAAACCTCCTAAACGATGTAACTAATTATTTTTTTAATATTTGTTACATTAATAAATTGTTATTTTTAGATTTCAATTATAGAAAAAGTAGGAATAGAATAGTTTTTCCATTCTTTCTTTTTTAGAACAAGTGTTTTTTATATTGTGAAAGTAGAATAATTTTGATTCAGTTGATTGTAATACTTGAAAATAGAAATATAAACTTAATTGCTAAAATTAAATTGTTTATTACTTACCCGAAACATCACAACGACAAACGTCCTAATACGACATCTCTTAAGTAAAACCTCCAAAGTTTTTTTTAAAAACTAAATCTTCCAAATTTGATATAAAAATGTTCTAAAATAAGAGAAAATAAAAATTTATTTAATTAAAAAAATTAAGTTATATTTTTGTAATGCACAGTTGTATCGGGTTCGAAACCATTCCGTTTGATAGCCAACACAGACTTTGGGAAAACTGTCAAACAGATTTTTAAAATCTAACCCATGGTTAAAGTTATTCAAAAATTAAATTTCAGTTAAAAATAATTTCCATTTTGAATTTTATATTGTTAAATATTTATACAATTAGAGGATTTTGTCCTTAAAGAGGACTATTCACGAACAAGAGCAAGTGATTCTAAGCATCTTCCAGCATTGACTCATAGTATTTTTTTTAGTGAATACTAGGTTTATGTTTAATATTTGCTTTATCGACTAAAAAGTTAGGTTTCACCATGGTTTTATAAGAAAAAACTTTGAAATGTAAAGCAAATTTTAAAGCAATATCATCAAATGCTTTGTTGAGTTCAAAAGACAAAATTAAATAACACTGCAGAAAAGCATCAAATGTTGTAAATTGCAAAAGTACATTAAACTGTTTACAAGTTACCAACCCTTTTTCTAAATATACATTTTTAATCACAATAATCTATTTTGTGTCAAAGCTTTTAAACAACAGTTTGAACTCATTAAAACATTCGATGATATTGCACCAAACAATGCTTAACATTTCAAAGTTTTTTCATATAAAACCATGGTGAAACCTAACTTTTTAGTCGGTAAAGCAAATTTTAAACATAAACCTAGTATATTTACTAAAAAAATACTATGGGTCAATGCTGTAAGATGCTTAGAATCACTTGCTCTTGTTCGTGGATAGTCCTCTTTGGAAGATTTTTTTTATTTCATAATTTTTAAAAAATTTAGGACGTTTTACTAAAGAGATGTCACTTTAGGACGTTTGTCCCTTTAGAATGTTTGTTGCATTATGACGTTTAGGACGTTTGTCGCATTAGGACATTCGTCGTGGTAGGAGGTTTGTCAGTGTACCACTTAGATAGGTTATTTAAGTATTTCCTTAATGTTTCTTCTAAAGGTGGTTCTTTTGCCTACCCCCATACGACTCTAATTTTTCTTCTAATTACATCTTACAGAATATAATTTAAAGATATGCTGTGTGGTTTTAAAACAAGAAAAAAATATTGGGATATAATCACAAAATCTTTCTTATGTATTATATGTTTTAATATTTTTATTTTGTATCCTGACTGACAGACAGGCCAAGTAAATTATTTAATTGATGTTTATAAAGGGAGTATTATGCAGAGATAAAATCAACCTTATTCAACGTTCACTCAAAGCCCCAAAAATAATGGACTTAAAAGTGTATTAAACTGTATATAAGACATTTGCAAATATATTGATACCATTAATTTGCCTCTTAAATCAAAAAAGGTATGATTTTTTAATATTTTTCTCTTGCTACAAATCAAATTTCAAATTTGAGTCACCAAAAATCCTAAACTAATTTTTGCTCTAGAAGAATCAATTTTTGGAGTTAGAAAGTGCTTAATACCTCATTTTAATCGCCTGGCATTGCTTTATAATATATAGGAAATAACTTGGTTGTTTATGGAACATCTGACTAAAAAATCGAGGTTTTGTGATATACCCACTTTAGTTGTTGCTCCATAAATGATATTTTTTTTCCCAATTTTTTTGGCTGTAAAGAAGCTTTATATATTCATATAACATTCACCTAAATTTGACTTTAGATATTTTATTTATAACATCACCAGAGGGAATTGAATTTTGGAAAAAAATTTCAATTTATATTTTACACTACTATGCATTGTTCTTGTTCTTGTTTCTAAAAAATATTCATATTATTAAAAAGAGAATCATTTAACGCTTCTATAGGTATGTTTATCATTTTTCTAGGCTAAATATAACTATAATTACACCATTTTAAAGTTAGACATCATAACATATTAACACAATTATTGAATCGGTCTGTATTATTAAGCTGGCAACCCTTAAAACAGCTGCATTTCATTATCCTATTATATAAAGTAGTAAGCTTTCTTGTCTTCAGCTTAAGATTTCGACAATTACAGTACCTATTAAGTTCTCTGTTTTTTGGAATTTTGAAAAAAATATCAATTTATATTTTACACTGCTATGCATTGTTCTCGTTCTTGTTTCTAAAAAATATTTTATAATTAAAAAGAGAATTATTTAACCCTTACAGATCGGGGGGGGGGGGCTCCAAGAGCCCCTCCCTCTAGTTTTTTCGATCTCATTTTTTTTTGTAGGTAAGATGGAGTTCTGTGACTTTATGACTTTTTAAGTTTAGTAATTATACGTCAGCAAGAGTTGATTTTATTAGGATATCTGGTCTGTGTCGGTCATGGTGTACGGTCAAAGTCGGTTGGGTAGCACCAAAATTAGAAACAAATTCTAAAAAAATCTTAATTTCTACATTATGACTTTTGTGTATAAGGAGAAACCTAAAATTTTTTTGGTGAATACTTAGATATCAATGACCTTCTGAGAAAAAATGTGTTATGACCGTTTGACCCCTCCCTGACCGACTTTATGACCGATTTTTGTCCGGCTTTTACTACAGACATATATCATGAATATCGTGGCTTCTATTACAACTAGAGTCCTATAAATTTTTTTGGTAAATCCTTGAGCAACATCAAACAGATGAAAATATTAATCGGCGCCGCCAACCGCCGTTTTACCGCCGTAACCGCGGAAAATGGCGGTTTCTGTTATTTGCCGTTTTTTGGCGATGATCAGAAAAAGTAATTTTTTTGATATGAAAAATAAAAGTTCGTCCTAAAATTTGGTCATCCTAGCTGCAAAATTGGCCGCTCTACAGCTGTTTTAAAATTTAGCTAAGGAGCAGCCTGGCTGCTATGACTAGAAAAAGTAATTTTCTCTAAAAATACACATGAACCACCGAGATAGAGGGGGGGGCTCTTGGAGCCCCCCCCCCCCCCAATCTATTAAGGTGGGAATAGGGGCCCGAGCTGTAAGGGTTAATGCTTCTATAGGTATGTTTATCATTTTTCTAGTCTAAATATAACTATAATTTCAGTATTATTTAAACATCATTATATTCAAGTTATTGTAATTTTAACCCATTAGTGCCGAGCACCACTTTTATGGGCCAATCGAACTGAAAGTTTCAGGGAAGCTTTATAATGGTCAAAACGGAATTTGTATTTTTTTGTTTTGCTCTAGTGGCGTGCACAGGAAAGTTGCAAAAAAACCCGGTTCGGCTCGGCCATAAAAACCAACCAGGCATTATTACCCGTTTTGGGCGGTTTCCGCTGGCGTTAAAACCTGGTTTTGCTGTAAAAACCCGGTTATTTCGACCGAAAATCAAAAAATTTCAAATTTAGTGTTTAGCCGGCGATTTCGGGTAAAAAAAACCCTGTTTTGTTGTTGTTGTCAAAAAAGATCTATTAGTGAAACCGGGTAATAAAAATTTCAGACTCCAAATGGAAATGCCGAACCGGGCTTATATAGGGCGTAAAAAAACGATAAAAAAATCATATAAAAAATAATAATTTAAATAAAACGAATTCACAAATAGATGTACTTGTCAATAAATTTTAGATTTAACGAAAAAAATCAGCGACTTTACTATAAAAACAAAAAAGTTAGATGGGGTATTTTGAATTTTCATGATTTTCAAACTTTGTTGATCTATACCGGCAAACGGAAGTAAGCAAAACTACCTGCTCCAGGGGGAAATGAAAGCCAGGGAAGTAGAGGGGGGATTCATACTGAGAATGATGCAATTATGAAGCTGAAAACCGTTTTTTTTTACATTTTCTGGAACCGGGTTTTAAAACCCGGTTCGGCACTAATGGGTTAAATAAAATATCAATATCAAGAACTATTGGAACAATTTTTACCTTGCAAAACAAGGTGTTATAAAGTGTAAGATCCCTCACAATACCTATCTGTCTGTCTATAATGCATTACACATGTAATGCTAATAAAGAGGATGATATAAGAGTGCTATTATAATGTGAACTTCTCATAATTGAATGGGCTTCCCGAAACCAGAGACCATGAAGTTGGCCTAGTCACTACAAGGGGGAGTGCAGGAATATCCAGGGGGAGGTGCTTGCAAAAGGGTAATTTTTTTAGGGATGGGGGTAATCACCCCCTATAATATATTATGGGGGGTATAAACCCAGCCGAGCGCTGCAGCCATAGTCATTATTTTGTAGACAGAGGTATAAAAAATTTCAAAATTGTAATATTATTAAAATAGCAGTCACTCCTAGGTTTTATTTAAGCAATGTCCACTCCAATGTTTATTACTCCGACGTTTGTCCACCTCAATGTTTGTCCACTCTGACGTTTGTCCCATTCCTATGTTTGTCCACTCCGATGTTTGGGACTCCTGCATTTGTCCACTCCGATGTTTGTCCCACTCCTGCGTTTGTTCCACTCATGCATTTGTCCCTCCAATGTTTTTCCACTCCTACATTTGGCATGGAACCGATTATTGGTTGGGGTGCTAGTTTGATTCCTAGATTTTTAAGTTTTCAGGATTTTTTACTTCTATTAAAAAAAATTTAAAAGGCTGGGTTTATACCCCCCATAATATATAATAGGGGGTGATTACCCCCATCCCTAAAAAAATTACCCTTTTACAAGCACCTCCCCCTGGATATTCCTGCACTCCCCCTTGTAGTGACTAGGCCAACTTCATGGTCCCTGGTTTCAGAAAGCCCATTCAATTATCAGAAGTTCACATTATAATAGCACTCTTATAGCATCCTCTCTATTAGCATTACATGTGTAATGCATTATAGACAGACAGATAGGTATTGTGAGGGATCCTACACTTTATAACACCTTGTTTTGCAAGGTAAAAATTGTTCCAATAGTTCTTGATATTGATATTTTATTTAAAATTACAATAACTTGAATATAATGATATTTAAAAAATACTGAAATTATAGTTATATTTAGACTAGAAAAATGATAAACATACCTATAGAAGCATTAAATAATTCTCTTTTTAATTATAAAATATTTTTTAGAAACAAGAACGAGAACAATGCATAGCAGTGTAAAATATAAATTGATATTTTTTTCAAAATTCCAAAAAACAGAGAACTTAATAGGTACTGTAATTGTCGAAATCTTAAGCTGAAGACAAGAAAGCTTACTACTTTATATAATAGGATAATAAAATGCAGCTGTTTTAAGGGTTGCCAGCTTAATAATACAGACCGATTCAATAATTGTGTTAATATGTTATGATGTCTAACTTTAAAATGGTGTAATTATAGTTATATTTAGCCTAGAAAAATGATAAACATACCTATAGAAGCGTTAAATAATTCTCTTTTTAATAATATAAATATTTTTTAGAAACAAGAACAAGAACAATGCATAGCAGTGTAAAATATAAATTGATATTTTTTTCCAAAATTCAATTCCCTCTGGTGATGTTATAAATAAAATACCAAAAGTCAAATTTAGGTGGATGTTATATGAATATATAAAGCTTCTTTACAGCCAAAAAAATTGGGGAAAAAAATATCATTTATGGAGCAACAACTAAAGTGGGTTTATCACAAAACCTTGATTTTTTAGTCAGCTGTTCTATAAACAACCAAGTTATTTCCTATATATTATAAAGCAATGCCAGGCGATTAAAATGAGGTATTAAGCACTTTCTAACTCCAAAAATTGATTCTTCTAGAGCAAAAAATAGTTTAGGATTTTTGGTGACTCAAATTTGAAATTTGATTTGTAGCAAGAGAAAAATATTAAAAAAACATACTTTTTTTGATTTAAGAGGCAAATTAATGGTATCAATATATTCGCAAATGTCTTATATACAGTTTAATACACTTTTAAGTCCATTATTTTTGGGGCTTTGAGTGAACGTCGAATAAGGTTGATTTTATCTCTGCAATTAATATAATTGAATAGTATTTGAGAAAATCACTAAATAACGGTAGATATTATTATGGTCTAGCTTAGCAACTAAGAAAGATATAGAAGGCATCGATCTAAACTTCTTGAAATCTTTTTATCTCTTCTTCTTATCATAATTTTAGAAATACAAATATCTTTTTTCTTGTCAGGGCGTTTGATATTCAAAAGTCTAATTCCCAAAACAGTACCTCTAGTAACAGCGAAGCTATTCTGGTACATCATCAGGCATATACTTACGTACAGTAAATTCCTAATTTTCAATAATACATACTAGGCACTATAATGCAATCTACGTGGGTGTTCAAAAATTAAATCAACTACAAGTCTTGGAGAGTTGTCTTACCCTCCACCCCCACCCCACCTGATCAAATAGCAATATAACCTCAGGACAAATACCAAGTTTTAAAAAAAATTAGAGTGTTAAGGCAGAATAACATTTTATTTTTATAAAAAAATATATGAAAAAGGAGAGAAAAGAAAGGAAGGGATTTTTAATAAATGATAAAAAATTTCCAAAAATGGTCTTCTAAAATTTTGTTAAATTTTCTCTAATTTCCAATAAGTTTTTAGTAGCGAAGCTACTCTATAATTCGAAATGTCCGTCTGTCTGAGACAAAGTGGGGGAAACATGATTTTCTCGGCTCCTAAAAAAGATAGAAAGCTGAAATTTCTTGTCAACTTTTTTATTAATATGGAGAATAAATAAGTATGACACATTTATGTCGGTCAGACTCCTTTTTAGCAGGTTTTTGGCTATTTTAATATTTTTCAGAGACAAACTGGGGAAATTGGATTTACTCAGCTCCTATAAAAGATAGAATGCTGAAATTTTTTGACAACATTCCCATCATTAAGGAGCACAATTAAGTATAAAACATTAATGGCGGTGGGACCGCTTTTTAGCAGGTTTTAGGCTATTTTTATATTTTTCACGTTTTTCTCCATATCTTCAGTGTTTATGGTCCGATTTTCAAAATCTTGTCAGTTATAGATTCAAAATTAAATTTCCCGTCGTTTAAAGAAAACAACCATGACGGCCAGACTGCCTTTTTTGCAGGTTTTTGGCTATTTTTAAATTTTTCAAGTATTTTCCCTATCTCTGATGTATATGGTCCGATTTTCCAAACTTTTAAAGTTAAGGATATAAACATTAAATTTTCTGTCGTTTTAAGAAAACAACCATGGCGGTCAGACTGCCTTTTGTCATGTTTTTGGCTATTTGTATATGCTATATTTCCCCTTATCTTTGTTGTTTTTGGTCCAATTTTCAAACTTTTTTGGGATATCAGTATCAAAATATTTTTTTCCATTGTTATAAGCATCTTTATGTAATCTACTTTGACCGTCGTCATCATACAAAATAAAACAAGGTTTAGTGTTTATTTACCCCAATAAATCTATTCTTGATTATAATAAATATACTTTAAATCTACTTGTACGTAGTCCCATCCACAATTTTTTGTGGTTCGCTACTTATGAATGTTGTCATCCTTGTTTTTTTTTTATATTTGCAAATGTCATCCTATGCAAATATTTGCATAGGTATTAATAAATTGCACATATAGGAAGAAGAATTTATGGCTACATCCTTAGAGGCTTTTACGTCAGGGGTGGCATCAATAATGATGAAAAAATTTATAAAAATCATTTTTTTTATCCAAATAGGCAAAAAATGTTTGGAAGTTTTTTAGGGAAAAATACATTTACTAGACTTCATGCTTAAGTATTCACATCAAGAATGGTCTAGTATGAAAAAAAGTCTTTTTTTAATAAATTACAATAGTTAAGGTTATAATATTATTTGGTTAATCTATTGCTTTGCTGAAGTCAAAGGTGCGCTAATTAATTCGTCAATGTTTTTAATGCAAAATTTTCTAATGTGATATGATATATTGTTTTCAGGTCATGCAATGAAAGAAGTTAATGTGTATGGGTATACGACTCCTAAACAAGATACCATCACGTCAAACAAAGAGGTGAAAAGTAGTTTCAACTTTCTGTGTTCATGGAATTATATCAGGATTTAAGATTTAAAGCAGGGCTCGGCAGCCGCGCGCCATCCGTGACTAAGCCTTAAATCTAACCCTGTTTATTGCTTTGAAAAATATTTTGAAAAGAGGGATTACCATATTTGGATCAGGTTTAGACTTCCAGTTGATTTTTAAAATTGTAAGAGGTTGTGTTCTCTCACCCCGTTTCTCAATCAACTAATGACGACATTTGGTGTAAGAAAAAGGGGAATAATTGTTAGGAAATTATTCTGCGCTTAAAAAACTAAAGCTTCTTCGAAAAGAGGACAAGACAGGTTGAATTCCCTGAAGCTTACATGCGGCTGACGCGCGGCTGCAGAGCTTTGGTTTAACAGTTATACACAAAATATTCCCTCCTGTTGTTGAAACGTTTGAACACTCAACTTAATGAACCAACCAATCAAAATTCTATAAAAAGTCCCTATAGTTTTAAGCCAAGTAATAATAAATCGTTATTTCAAAATCTTGTGAACTAGGGAACCCATCCTATCAGATTTCACCACCTGCCCTTTTGATTTCTCAATTCTAATTATGCATGTACTACATGACTTATAACCTCATTTTGATTACATTAATCTACATGAATATTATTAGAAATGTGAGACCTCAGTTGACGTATTCATGGAATCACCAAAACCTGGCCCCAGCGGTTTATCAAACAAATTCAGGATCATAGAATAATTATTAATAGAAAATCCAGGAGGGAATATAGAAGACAGTAAACGGAAAATATTTTTCCAGTATCGCTTCGAAACCGATTAACCTCCGCTGGATTAAAACTGGTTCTCAGCCATACTGAAAAATCATGTAAACCATCGTATGATCAACCTAATATTTTGTATTTTAGATAAAAAAATAAATTTTATTTTATTTTGGGGTGATAGGATTTTTTTTGGGGGAGGCGGGGTTAGTCGACCCCACTATTTTATTTTAGTTTTAAAAAGAATTTTTTTTTATGGGGGGGTGTCCCACCCCCCAAAAAAATAGTTATAAACCTTTCCGAGACCTATGAGAAGCTACCCTGTGAAGGAGAACCTGATCGGTTCAGCGGTTAGCGAGATCCTTTGGTACAAACAAACAGAGATCGTTCTACTTTGTATTATAGATGGAACAATTGAATAAAAATCGGTGTGTTGGGTTTTCATTTGGTGAGAGGTTAGGTCTTTCGATTAAAGTTTGTTGGTTCTACATAAAGCATCAGCATAAATAGCATAAAAGTAGGATATCAAAATAGTTCCTACACACAAGAAGTTAAACAATATTGTAGTAAAAATCGCTCAAATTTTCTTTCCCGCATTTGTCCCAAAAAGGAACGGTTCGGATAGGTATTATTTTTTCATTTCTGGTATCTCAATACATAATACTAGCTTGAAATCTAAAAGACCGGTGAAATTCAACAACCCAAACTTGGCTTAAATTCTATTTCTCAGTAATTATTATTCTATGACTAGAGCCTATCCTGTGAAACCCATCTATCAAAATTCAAGTGATGATGATTAATTTAATCATCAAAATACAGTTCAAGTCTTCATATTCAAGAATAGTGACAATCAATTTACAAATTCAAGTTGAAGTTCCAAGATCTTAAATCATAAAATAACAGTTTAGAAAAGTGAATACAGCACTGAGATTTGGCATTATTAAATCACAATATTTTCTTTTAAATTTTCTAAAGCTCTTTTATAAAAAACTACTTAGTTCTTAAAACTTTTGTTACTTGACATTTAAATTTTTTGTCTACAAGTATGGGAATTAAGTGGAATGGAATTTTGTCAGAGAATCTATAAATTCACCCCATCCATTTTCAAAACTAAGAAGGTTCTTTCCTGGGGGGGGGGGGGGCTTCCAAGTATACAATATAACCTAACCTTACATTACCTAAAATTATACATAAACAAACGAAAACTATCCCTCCTCCTTATTTTCAGTTTATTTCCAAATAAGATGAGGGATTGGGTTAGTGCTCGACTAGGCACTCTGAGGTAAACTTTTAAATGTGCTTGACATCCTAAGATAAATTATTTCATGTCTCCAACAAATTTTTTATTAGGCATTTTATTCATGTTCCTTGTATTTTCCTAAAAAACCTGTATTAAATTTCTATATAAAGATGCGTTTTTAAACTTATTTTTTTTGTATCTCGCTGTATCAGTATTAATACCTAAAAATCCTGAGATATAATATTATACTAGACATTAATCTTTTACCTATCATGGTAAACAAAATTATCCCTTTGATAATGTGAATGAAGGTTACATATTGTTCTATTATCTTATTCTTGCTGTTTTATCTAACAATTTTAAACTATAAATGACGAATCTAGTTTAAAAGTTTGGTAGGCAAATAAGTTTCTAGTCTATTGTCATTCTCTTATAGCAACTAGTTGCTTCGTCCAAAGCCTCTAGGGGAGGACGTGGCAAGTGCAGGAAAATTGCATGAAACAATTACAAGTCATCAATTAAACTTCCTTGAAAAGTACAACTAATTTGGACAAGCATTTTCCGAAATCTTTAGCTTAAAAAACACCTTACTACTTTATATTATAGTGTAAGTGTAGAAAATAAAAATAAATAAACGGAGATATTCTTTTATTGGTATTCTTAAATTAGTCTTGGTATTTATTTTTAGACTTGTAATGTCAGTTATAGCAATTTGTAAATACTTACAGTAAAATAACATCCTTTGAAATTGTCAAAATATCCTTATTTATTTCCGAATTACAAATTCAGAGTTAAATATCTTAATATTTTGCCCTGTTCTTATTTTATGACAGTTTCATATTTTCTTCATCCTTCAACACATTATAAAAGGGGACAATTATACCCTAATGAAAATTTGTGTAAAATTTCTATGCACGCCAATAACACAGGGATCTATAAGGATAAGACAATGGCTGAAATCCCAAATGATGATACACAAAATTACCCCTTCAATACATTACAATAAGTTGTTCAAACGTTTGGACAATCAACTTAATGAACCAACCAAAAAATAGGTCTTTTAAGTTGCTGAGCCAACGAATAAGAAAACGTTATTATAAAACTTTGGGGACTATTGTATAAACAGCCCAATGCCCCCTCCCTCCCGACATGAACCTGATAGGGCCTCATTTCTTGGAGTCATTAATATTAATCAACTTTACCAATAATAATCTGTCATAATGTCAAATTTTGACATTTAGTTGGATAAGTTATTCATTCTGAATTATTGAAATAATATTATAATAAGATGTGTGTTTTCTGTGTTGCTTGAAACAAGAATCAAATAATTCATTTAAGCAACGTGCATCTATTTATAGAAAGCTGGGTGGATTAAGTAGCAAGTTTTGGAGACAATTAGTGTATATCCAAGGCAGTAAGATAGATCCATCACCTTGAGTCATTTGAATTACACTAGCCCCAAAAATAGCAAAGAAATTAAATATGTCTTGTCGTTATCGTAATCCTCCTTCCTCCTATGATAATAAAGGGATATATCCCTGTGATAATAATGAAATTATTTTTTTTCTTTGTGTGCTAAAATCTTGCTAAACATTAGGTTCTCACCTTCAGGAAAACTCCATATAGTCTAGGATGGTTTTAGGCTATTTTCTGACACTTTTCTCCGCCTTCAAATTCAGAGCCCTTATATGTCCTCATAGCTATAAAGAAATATGATTTATCTACAATTAGGGAAGCTTTATTTTCGTAATTAGTAAATTATATTTTATGACATGTCAAGATTTTTAAAAACTTTTTCATAATGTTGAAACTTTTTTTCTATACATATGTAAATTGATGTGTTTTATTAATGTAACTATTCTTGTGGAACCTTAAACTCGATTGGATTCGGAAGCATTCTTGTAAATGATTTAATATTCAAAAAAGAGAATAAATATTTTTTTCTGTTGTTAAATATATTTTTTTGTATTTTGTACTTTTCAAGATAAATATGACTTTTTCTTTTTTTTCAGATTAAAATGTTTGATAAGTCAAATTTTTCAATTGTTAATTAAACTACCAGAGTAATGCGTTATGAACGAACGGACCGACCCGAATGTAGAACATCTTTGATTTTAAAGATGAACCTATATAATTAGCATGATCTCTGCCATCTAAAATAAGTTTTTAGGAGAAACATATATTTTAAACATTAATAAATAAATACATTATACTATTAAAATACTAACGGGTATATAATAATATTAATAGTAGGTAACCTCATGATCAGTTAAAATTCTTGTACTTGTAATTATAGTAAATGTTGATTTTTCAGAATAAATATTATAAATAAATTGGGCAAAAGCCCTAAAATTGTTCAGTGAACCATAATCTAGAGGTTAGGTAAGATAGGTATTTGTATTGTAGTGGCCCGTGGGGTTAGAGCTTCCCGTTGGCAAAAGAAATGAAATATATCAAAGGGAAGGGGTGGTCTACTGGTAAAATTAGTGATCCTTACATTAATTTTAAAAACATGAAAATGTTTTCTGCAAAAGGCAATGAAAGAGGTGATTTTTAAATTATTTGAAATTAAGATATTTGCCCTTTTAAAGTCTTTTCTTCAGAAATCTTACACACTTTTTACTTGTTATCTAAATATAAATTATAAATACGATTTAATTTGTGCAATTTTTATGTACAAAATTGTTCTTACAACTTGCATAAAAACTAAAATTTGTATAACAACAAAGTAATTATTACAATATTTGACAATTAATTTTAAATAAATAAAAAATAAGTGAACAATTGACAACAATGGTTTTAAATGAAATTATGGAAAACTTCTTTCCATTTGTTTCAATCTTGTTTTACAAATCTTTGCTTTCCTCACTCTGTATAAATGCAAATTTCAGGTTGTATGTATTTGTCCTTGGTTATTTTGACAAATGTTTTAGTTTTTAATTTAATAGTGCATTGATTTTATGTTCACCTATTTATATCATTTTGTGTGTTAGGATTGTATTGATAGATTTTCGGATAAATGCATGTTTTTGTACAATAAACTACAATATTTCTATCTACAGTATATGTTTATATATAACTAATTATGTATTAATTCAATAATTTAATATAAACTTGAAGAAATTCATAGAAAGGTTATCAATCAAAATACCAGGTTCTGTTTAATGGTAGATAAATTAATCATCCAATCAAAAACTGTTTTCTCAGCTGAATATCTTGCGAAAGTGAAAGATCAAATGTCTTCCATTTACCTTGAACCTTGGGATAGGACATGGTAACATTAATTAAATTAATTTTGCACCCAATTATGAAAAACAAAATTACCCCTTTTCACTTTTGTACATTTGAATTATTATTGGACAAGTTTGGGCTCTGATACTTTGTTTAACCAAATCCTTACATTTAAACTAAAACTATTTTTTTTATCTAACCAAGAATAAATTAAACTTTGGGAGGCAATATTATTCAATATTATTTACAGTCCCGTGTACCTTCTCTTTATCTTCAAGAAACTATAACAAATTTGATTTAACAAGAATGTTAATAGTCCATTAATGGTCATCAAACACTGTCACTAATAAGTTTTTATAAATGCTTTGCCCCTAAAACGTTTGGTTTTCTTTGTTTTCTTGCAATCATTAAACGAATTATATGGGTTAAATAGAGTAGAAAATTAACTAAGATTAAAGAATATTTCTTTGTATAATTTTGAATAATAAGTCCTTGAATTTGAAATTTTTGAATTATTTGTTTTGAATGTATTCTAAATTATGCGCAGTTAATTTGTTAAAAATGATTATATGGCAAACATAATACAGGGTGTTTTTTTTTAATAGAACAAAAGTATTGCTTAATATAACCCACTTGCCATTGACAGAAATTAATAATCTATATCTTAATTTCTTTATTGAGTTGGGGCAATTTGTATAAAAAAAATATTTAGCGATTTTCAACAAATTATGCCTTAAAAACCGGTTTTTTCAAAGTACCTACTTTTGGAAGATTTTTGGATTATGACCAATTTAAAGAGTGTGTAAAAATGCGTGCATTTTAAAAAATCAAATTGCGCGTCTTGTGTTAATAGTAGAAAATGTTATGCATAGGTACTTTGGAAAAACCGGTTTTTAAGGCATAATTTGTTGAAAATCGCAAAATATTTTTTTCTTATACAAATTGCCCAACCCAATAAAGAAATTAAGATATAGATTATTAATTTCTGTCAATGGGAAGTGGGTTATATTAAGCAATACTTCTGTTCTATTTAAAAAAACACCCTGTAAAAGAGTTAGTAACCCTTTACTAGAATTCTTAAATCACATTATTTTTAATAATTTGAATGCAGAAATGTAAGGAATGTGCTGATAATTTATTTTTGAGAGGTATCTTTTTTAAAAATGCAATTTTAGCAATAACTTTTAATGAATGTAGATTGGAATTTTAAGAATGAAATTCCATCGATTTTTAGTTGATTTGTATTTATTAGTGAAAATACAATTTTAGATGTCCGTCTATTTGAAACAATTTTACTTTCCCTCCTAAAATATCCAGTCAAAATTTTAACCATATTATTCCAATTTTTGTTCTCGAACATTACCAAATCCCCATGTCTTCAGTTTTGTGAAAAATTATCTGAAATACGATGCTAAACATGATATTTCAGTATGGCTGAGAATTGGTACCAACCCTGTGGATATTAATAGGTTTCGAAACCATACTGGAAAATATAACATCAGTTTTCTATCTTGTATATTTGATGGACTTTTGATCTGTCTTGTACTCTGATTCTTCTCAATAAATTGATTTTGAACGAGTAGTTTTCTTCTTCCTAAACAAAGGATCTATTGCAGTTGCCTGTAAAATAATGTTTGAAGAAATTAAACCTTTTTATAGAACTATGACCATTATGTTCTGCTCGGACTTTATAAATGCCACAAAAAGTATTAGCCTATTTGTTTAAAAATAATTTGGGAATAGTCCCTTAAGGGGCGATTTGTCGTATTTTTAAAATGGCTTTTATTTAGGGTATGTTGTGTTAGGTGATTGCCCCACAGGGTTAGGCAATTGGCCCCGCGGGGCTAGAAATAGGAGAAAAGCTACTGTGAAAAATACGAAGAATCGCCCCTTAAGGTGCGTTGCCACGAAAGGGACTATACACAATAATTTAAATAGTTGTGTTTCAAATAGTTAGTAGACTTAACAACCATCTTGTAATCAATGTATAAATAGCACTTAGAATTCGAATTTCGATCAGAAATTTTGCATGAGTAATCCTTGGTAGGTCTATTTTTCATAAATCGAATAAAAAGTTGGAAAAAATAACTGCTGGCGGCTCAGCCGTTAAGCCGGTTTTTGGCTATTTTCAGGGCAAATCCATCATTAATTACGGAGGAATCAACTATTTGAATGATAGTTTTACATTATTCGGTCTAAAATTGATATTCTTGGCATTGTATATCTTCTACCAGCCTTTTTTAATCGATTCTAGCTGTTAAACAGCTTGTACTAGAATTTTTAATCCACCGGATTCGAATGAATACGAGAAATAAAGTTATTTAACAATTTCTCCCTCTGGTGTTTTACTCTAATAACTGGTATAATGTTATTCAAACTAGATTTTTTTTGTCTGCTTTGGGAATAATTGTTTTAGCGGCATTATTCGCGCTGATCTACAAAATCTTCAATATTAGGCAAATTAAGAAAAGTTGCGTAGGTTTTAGTATTCAATCAGCCAGAAAAAAAAATTTGAGATCCATTGTCTCATCTCTATATTCCTGATAGAATTCCTTTTTCATGTCTAAATATTTTTTCCCACTGCTATCAGATTTACAACTAAGACTTCTTTAGCCTCTCTGTAAATAGTAATTTAATTATGAAATGTCATCACCATATCTTTCTTGTATTTTTACCTGAATGCTGTTTTAAGCTTTGCTTTCTTCATATGATGACTGATGATCTTGTCCATTGGGCTCTCATTGTTATTCTTAACATGAAAGATTTTGTCAATAATTAGTGCAGTATTTATTTTTTCTAAAGACTTCTTATCAATAAAAACTTACATTGTTAATATAAAAAAAGAACAATCAGTACATATGAAGAACAGACATGACGATTTGTGATTTTACACAAGGGTGTCTTGTTACTCTATATAATGAAAAATATAAAATTGGATCAGAAACAAGATATTCCTTTATTAAGTTTAGATTTATTACTGTTTTATAACTATTTGTTCCTAGTTTAATGAACCCTAACATTAGGCCCCTTTTCTCAAATATACGATTGTACTTTATGATTTTTGAAAATCATTGAATTAAATTATTATTATCAAATGTAAATTTCTCATAGGTATCCTTTGATTCTTATATTAAAACATAGAAAAGTTTAAGAGAACAGTCACTTATTATCCTTGCATTACAAGCAGAGAGGGAACTTTAGAATGTTTTACTGGCTTTCAAAATTAAAAATTTCTATCTTTCATTGGCCTAAAATGTTGAGTACCTAAATCTTAATTGGTTGGTACAAATTATGAATGACCAAACATTTTCACCAATAATTGAATCAAAAAGGGGAATTTATGTTTTTATATCTTATTATCCATTGTTTAACCCCTAAATACCTAAAAAAAAAATTAAAATTATTTTCAGTCATTGATGTTATCCTTTGCTGGGCTCTATTACACAAAAACTTGATAATATTGGCGACCAAATAGGCTTTTTTTATCTCATATTTCTTCCTATTCCTTCATATTACTCTTTGCAAGTTGTTTTTAAAAATAAAAACAAAAAGACCACAAAAAATATTATTCAACCTACAAGTTTCTGACTGTATTTTATACTAGTCATGCACATTTAAACAGCTAAGGCATTCCCAAAGTCATACTACTGATAACAAGCATAATTTTCCATAGAAGAAGCAATGCCTAAGTTGCAAGTCTATATTTAGGCAAAAACCTTTCCATTACTCTTTAAATTAGTGTCAAGCTTTTGATAAAGCACCAACATTTTACCTCTTTAGTATGACATGATGAAAATGACCAAACCCATCAACTGGCTACCATTTTACTGGACCAAGTTCAGAATTAACTACCTGGCCTTAAATCTTTGATAATCCAAACAATTTCGAGACAAAATTATTAAAGTGCACAGAATATAAATTAGAATATTTGGAATGTATTTTATATCACACAAAGATCATTGAGATATGTGATTATTATAAGATCTTCATATTTTTGTAAAGTACAACATGTTTAGTTTAATTTAAAATTGAAGAAGGTTATTGAATGATGGACAAAAGGGTAATGGATTGCTTGTTTTTAAGAAATGTGTAAGTTTTTGGTCTAACTCTTGTTTTGTTTGATTAACCATAGTTTCTTAGATTTTGGACCTAAGATTCCTGGCGTATGTTGAGACACTTTTGTATAGCCGTAAGGGCCAGCTTAAGTTCCATTTTCAAGTATGAATTAACACGCTGTCTCAAGAAAGCTCCTTGTTTTTACCTCACCATCGCCGATTTTGAGTATGGCAGGTGTCCCAGATTAAGTCACTGTAATGAGTGACATTCTCCTCTGAGGAGCCTGGGATTAAGGGATGTGTTGGTATTATACACTTGATTATTAGACATAGCTCTAACTCTAAATCACATTGCATCAAACTACAGTTATAAAATTTATAATTGGTCCATCAAGTACTTGGCTTCAATAGTACTTTACCAATAAGGGGGGGGGGGGGGGGGTGCATATTGACATCTGAACTTGAACAGTAAGTAAAATGGTCTAAATATTGATCTAGATTCTTGAAACTTGGTACATAAGCCTAGTCCTATAGGTACTACATCTAAATAAAAAAAATCAAAATTTGTAGGTTAGGTAAGAAAACCCTGTGGAAATGGGATTTTTGGGCCTTTTTTGGTCTATTATGGTCTATTTTGATGTAGAAACTTGCTTTTATTGTTTTTTCTCAAGTTTTTTCCTTGAATACACTTATATCTATTCATAAGGACACTATTTAAGATGATTTAGCAAGTTAGGGACCGAATCTTAAAAAAACCTATAATTTGATATATGACAACACAAAATATGAAAAAATGCACTTAACCCCTGCAAGCAACCCACCTAACCCGCTGGGGTCGGTTCCCGACTTGCCAAATCATCTTAAATAATGTCCTAGAGAATAGACACAGCGTATTAAAGGGAAAAAACATAAGAAAAAACAATTAAAGGGAAGTTTTACATCAAAATAGACCAAAAAAGGCCTTAAAACTCCATTTCCACAGAGTTTTTCGTACCTAACCTAACCTAAAATATTTTTTTTGTTTAGATGTAGTACCTATATGACTATGCTTATGTACCAAGTAAGTTCAGATGTCATTACGCACCCCCCCCCCTTCCCTCCCCTTATGCCTAACTCATTATTTTGCACAGTTCATGACTTAAAAACAAAAGATTTTGGCAATAAAACAGTTGGTCGGCTCACCTAAATTTCAAGAAATACCTAAGCATTTACAAGAATACAGAATTTTTGTCAGAACTTTGGCCAAAAATTTAAATCCTTGCTTTACCAGGATAATGCAAAGTAAAACAGACAAAGTTCACAAGAGAAACTTTATAATAAAATACTTACTGATCTATCAGATCTGGACCAACCAACCAGAAGTTTGATCGTATATCTAAGCAGGAGCCAGTGACGCCTAAATTATAAGAATTATCATAACTTCTTTTGTATGCAGTTTTGGGATAGTTTGGCTAAAGAAAAACTTTTCCTACAAGGGTAGACCATCTGGTTGCACTTGTAGGGTTGGTTTTAGTCTATTTTTTCCCCCAAAAGACAACCATTTAATGAAAAGTAGCATGGGTGCCCATTTATAAGATAATAAAGTAAATGCATGAATTTTAATTTTCCAGAAAAAAATGGTTTTAGAATTATTGGACAGGAAAAGATAACTAACGTTGTGTTCATTGATTTTTTTTCTTTGAACAAATTCCTTATTAATAACTAGATTTAAGTCAAAGAAATTATTATCACTTCTTAAACTGAAGAAAACGGCTATCATTGAATAAATACCAGTCGCTTTCTGTATTTAAAAAAAGCTTATTTTGGACAAACTGCAGCAAATGCCATACAGATACTAAGACAGTAATTTGAAGCTAAGACATTATTTAGTCAACATATGGCAGCCAGAAATATACATACACAACTCTGAACTCTTATAAATACAATTGTGCTCAGACCTACAGTTCATTAATTCAAGTCTCATTTCAATTCATGTTATTAAGTTTTATACTCTTGTTTTATCCAATACTAAGTTATGTCTACCAAAAGCATTTCCGTCTGTCTCTGCTTTTTGTCAGTTAATTTTCTCAGAAATTTGTTGGAAAATTTACTTTTTTCTAAAAAGTTTATTTTTAAATAAATCTAATTTTAGGATAGAAATATTGATACTTAATTATTTGAAAAACAAAGTGTGTCTAGCTGTTTTATAAGAAAAATAGTTGTAACGCCCCTGGAGGCCTCTGGGGAGGTGAGTATGTCCCTCAAAATAGTTCTAAAACTTTCCAGGACCTATGAGAAGCTACATTGTAAGGGAGAACTATATCGGTTTAGATGTTAGAAAATTACTTCATTACACACAGACTAATAGACATCTGGTTACTTTTTTTTATATAAGGATACTTCATTAAAGGATCTGTAAACGATAAAAACAGAGATAATCTTGTAGTATAATGTTTTAATGGTAGTCACTCACAAAGAAAAAATGTTACAATAATGTTATTGTTACCTTGGGTGTGTTTGTTTGAGTAGTGAGTCAGATTATAATCAGCTTATACCAATAACAAAATTAATTCGGGAAAAAATCGCGAAACCTTTACGTGTTTTTCAGCTGTCGTTGGGGGCAACACATCGTAAAATTGACGACTTCTCCATTTGCCCCCCAAATATTATTTTAGATTTATTTTGCTTGTTGGTTATACCTTATTCCTGGATTATAATAGAGAGCAGGACCATCAAATATGACTTGAACAAAGTCTTATTTTTATGATGTAGTGTCATGATACATTAAGTACATGTATATCATCCTTATTCACTTTGACAAAGGATGTGACAGACATACAGAAATACCCTAAATTAGAACAGCTCTGATATCTAAAACTTCAAAACGAATATCATGAATTTCTGAATATTCATTAAAAATATCAGACTTTTTCTTATATTACAATATTCGGCCAATAATATAAAATGTTCAGGATATTGTAGTTTTTTGTTATAATTACTTCTATAGACTATTATTCAAGGATTAAGGCATAAGTAATA
This sequence comes from Acartia tonsa, assembly GCF_053477335.1. Lineage (NCBI taxonomy): Eukaryota > Metazoa > Arthropoda > Copepoda > Calanoida > Acartiidae > Acartia > Acartia tonsa. Next base: position 25,149,708 of record NC_137273.1, on the reverse strand, counting down.
ATGCTATAGAACCAAAGTCAGAATTTTTGTACCTTAATTTTTATGTGTATTTTTTTGGCTTTTGCTATACAAATTCTAAATTACAGGTAACTTTATCGTTGACTTTGGAGTGGTTGTATCTTAACTTCATAGGATAAGGGTTAAAATAAAAATTAAAATAAACTTTCCACTCGAAAATAGCTGAAAACCTGCCCTGAACCAAATAGAACCAAAATAGACAGATAACTTTCTCATATAGAATTGCTTATGATAAACTACATTGTACAAATACATTAAAATTTAGTTATTTGCTTATTACTATACCAATGGTTTTACTATAAGCTTGTTTATCACATGAAATGTACAAGAATTCTGAATATTAAGAATTTTACATTACAGAAAATGTTTTATTAAAAAAATGCTATAAAATTTCCTTTTTCCCCTTACATACATAAAGATTTACTTTAATCACTGCAGATATTATTATAGTTGTGTGTGGTTATCTTGTTTTTTTTCTCAATATTTTTACTGTTTTTCCGATTATGTGTTCCCTACCCGTGTTTGTCTAGACTGAAGTCTAGTTTTAGAATATGACTGATATACTGATCGAAAAGGTATTCCATCTTTTGTGCAAAAAGTAAAATAAAACCCACACCCCTAAAAATATTAGTTTAATACAAGCTTATTTTTACTGTATATGAAAAGTTTTGTGATTTAAAAATGGGTATGGTGCAGTTCATAGTAAAATATCCTGGTAATAAATATCTCCAAAAAATCTACAAAACTTTAAAGGCCTTCAGTCTCCGCTGTTATAAGCTGCATATTACATAAGAAGGCTCATGCCTAATCTGGGAAAGACAAGATCTAATAAAGCATAGAGAAAGCTAGACTGGAAAAATTCGTAAAAGTCTTTTTTTGCGCATTTATGTGTGCTGTGCATTATTGAGTAATGGCTAATAGATTTTTTAAGATAAAAGATTAAAGGAAAATTTATCCTAAACTGCACTTGATCATAAAGTTAATAAAGATAAAATTAATAAAGCTGGCATAACTGTGGGGACACCTTATTGATAGCATGAGAAATATATTGATGAATCACAACAATAATATTTGTTCTCCGGTTATTCCAAACATTCAATAGCAGCGCAGCTTCTTTCCAGAACTGTAAATCTGTTTGTCATTTACAGATTTATAAGAATGACTGCTTGTTGGTTATTTAATCAAAACAATTAAAATATGCCAGTCACAAAAAAGAGTGAAGACTACAGTAACTATGCAGTCTGTTAAATTCATAGGAGCAATTTTTATTTGTAATAAGAACGTCTATAATGTATAAAACATAACAAACAATAGATTTAAAGGTGTTTAAATAGCAGAAGTTTCTTTTCATTACTTGTCTATAATTTGCTTAGTGCAGGAGGTACTTCTTGAAGTACTGGGGGATATTGACGTCTCTCTCCTTACCAGTCACCCTTCCTTCCAGGGATATGGAAGGTTTGCGTAGGACTAACTATCCTACCTGTAAAAATCCCCACAGTTAACGAAAACACCCACAGAACCTCAAACACTTATGGCTTTCACACAGCCAGAGGTGTACATGAAACAAGAACTGTTGGAACTGATGCTCAGTTTACTGAGAATATGAAAGATGATGGTCAAATCCGAAAGGAAGCTATCAACTTGATGACAGGACCAATAAGTTCTAAGCAAAGCTGTAAGATAGGAACCTGGAATGTTAGAATAATGTATGAGTCAAATAAAACAGCCCAAGTAGTTAAAGAAATGACAAGTTACAATATTGGAATACTTGGAATTGCGGAATGTAGATGGACAGGACAAGGACAAACTAAAACCAAAGATGGCCACCTAATACTTTATTCTGGTCATGAAAGTCAACATATGTATGGTGTTGCTATAATTATTCAAAAACGACATGTCAATTCACTAATAGACTGGAAACCTATATCAGACAGAATAATTAAGGCTAGATTCCAATCAAGGCATTGCAAGTTGACTATTATCCAATGCTATGCCCCAACAAATGACAAAGATGGAGAAGTAAAACAAGAGTTTTATGATCAACTGCAATCAATCAGAAACTCAGTACCCAAACATGACATGTGCCTAGTTCTTGGAGATATGAATGCTAAAGTAGGAACTTACAGGACTGGAGTGGAGAACGCAATGGGACACTTTGGTATAGGTACAAGAAATGAAAATGGAGAACTTTTACTTGAATTCTGTTTAAATAATGATATGGTTGTAGGAGGTACACTATTCCAACACAAAAACATTCACAAATATACCTGGACAACGCCTGATGGACAAACAAGAAACATGATTGACCACATTATGATCAATAGAAAATGGGTCAAGTCAATGCAAGACTGTAGGAGTTACAGAGGAGCCGACATATTTAGTGACCATGAACTAGTTGTCAGTAAGATTAAATTAAAGCTGAAGCGTACTGGCCATGATAAAAAGAGTGAGATTGGTAGACAATATGATTCTTCAAGATTAAAGGACCCTGTGATAAAGAATGAATTTGTCTTAAAACTCAGAAATAGATTTCAGGTCTTAGAGGACCTAAATGACGAGACTGAGATCACATGGACTTCAATTAAAGAAAACTTTCAATCTACTGCTAAGGAAATCCTAGGACACAAGAAACCAGAGAAAAAGGACTGGATCTCTGATGAAACATGGAACAAAATAGAAGAGAGAAAGAAGCTTAAAAATAAAATTCATAGTGCTCAACATTTGGCTGACATGAGCAATTTAAGAGCTGAATATACTGCTAAAGATAAAGAGGTCAAAAAGTGCACAAGGAAAGACAAGAGAGATTACATTGACAATCTGGCTGAAAAGGCCCAAAGAGCAGCTGACTTCGGTAACATGAAAACAGTATACAACATAACCAGGCAACTAAGTGGAAAATGTAACAAAAAGATTGGTGAGACTATCAAGGCTAAAGATGGTAAATTACTCACTACAGAAAAAGAAGTTGCTGAAAGGTGGAAATCGCATTTTGAAGAAGTGTTGAACAGACCTGAACCAGAAATTACTGCTAAACCAGAACCAGGACATGAAATAGACATAGACACACGACCACCAACTATTCAAGAAGTTAAAGCTGCTATACATAGTCTAAAGAATGACAAAGCACCTGGACCTGACTTAATAACTGCCGAAATGCTTAAGGCAGACATAGATCTTTCTGCTAGGACTCTAACTGATCTCTTTGATAAAATTTGGAGGCAAGAAAAGATACCAACGGACTGGTCTAAAGGTATAATCATAAAACTTCCTAAGAAGGGAGATTTGAACAATTGTGATAATTGGAGAGGAATTATGCTGCTTTCTATCCCAAGCAAGGTCCTATGTAAAATTATTTTAAACAGAATTGATGAGAAAATCGACAATAAACTAAGAGAAGAACAAGCTGGATTCCGTGCTGGAAGGGGCTGTGTTGACCAAATTTTCACCCTTAGGACGGTTATTGAACAATGTGTTGAATTTAACAAGCCACTCCATGTAAATTTTGTTGATTTCTCTAAGGCCTTTGACTCCATACACAGACAAACACTCTGGAAAATACTAAGAAGTTATGGTATACCTGAAAAGATGATAATTATGATAACTAAATTCTATGACAACTTCCAAGCCTGTGTTTCAGTTGGAAACAATAAGACATCTGATTTCTTTAGAATAAGCACTGGAGTTAGACAGGGATGCATTTTATCACCTATTCTATTTATATTGGTCATTGACTGGGTGATGAAGAAAACCACAGAGGACAAAAAACGTGGTCTCCAGCTGGGCATACTAGGACACCTAGAGGATCCGGACTTTGCTGATGACCTGGCACTGATTTCAGAAACAATCAAACATCTACAAGCTAAAACAGATAGACTAGTCAAATATGCAGGACAAGTCGGGCTCTTTGTTAATGTCAAGAAGACCGAAATTATGAATATACCTACAAACCCTGATCAAAATATAACAATAAATGGTGAACAATTGAAACAAAGCAACAAATTCACCTATCTGGGGAGTGTTATCAGCAGCGAAAATGGCTCAAAAGCTGATATTAAGACCAGGATTGATAAGGCTAGGGTTGCTTTCAACAGTCTACACAACGTTTGGAATTCAAAGAAACTTGCTCTGAAAACAAAAATCAGACTTTACAACAGTAATGTGAAATCAGTTCTTCTTTATGGAGCTGAATGCTGGAGAACTGTGAAAACTGAAACAAATCAACTTAATGCATTTCACAATAGCTGCCTAAGAAGAATTTGCAAAATATTCTGGCCAAACAAAATATCAAACATTGAGCTGCATGCTAAGACCAAGTGCAATAGTATTGAAGCAGAAGTGAAATATAAAAGACTAAGGTGGCTAGGACATGTGCTCAGAATGGAACAAAATAGGTTTCCAAAAAAGTGCTTAAAATGGAACCCCACCACTGGTAAACGTAAACGAGGACAACCAAAAATGACCTGGAGGCGGAGCACTGAAAAGGACCTCTTTAATTTGGAATTAACATGGGGAGAAGCTGAAGCACTTGCCAAAAAAAAGGAATTCATGGAGGAACAAGGTGTCCGTATTCTCTGGACTTAACAGTCAAAAAGAGAGATGCGCCTGATGATGATGAAATAGCAGAAAATACAAAGGTCTAATTTTCTGTTCATTACTTTTTAATAAGAAAGAATAATGTGACAAAAATGCAATAATAAAATTTTCCTTGTTTAAGAGAAGGAAATTCTTTAACACGTTTTATGAAGTTTTACTACGTCTAAATTTAACCAAAACTTGGTGAGATGTAAAAGGATTTAACCTACATTATAATTCTTTTTAAGTTTTCTGTTTTCTTCAAAATATTACATTTTTCAGTAATACAGCTGCAATGACATGTAATAAGGGTGAAAAATAAAATAAAAAGATTGTCTTGTATTTATAATAATGTATAGAACCACATATACCAACCCTGCGGGTATTTACCCTGTGATCAACTTAACCTAACCCAAGGCTTATATAATAATCCCCCTTCATTACTACTGAATGTTTTAAGGGAAATTGATAGATTAAAGTCACAGGCTATATCTTACCTTGCTGTGTATCTTTTCATCATTTCTGTGTTTACTTTAGCTTCCTTCAACTCAGCAGCCAGACCATTGTCTAACCTCAACCAGGGGTGTTTAAGAGCCTGAAATTAATGAACTAAGACAAGTGATAGCAAGGTCAAATTTTAACTCCAACTGCATGAAGTTTTATAACCCAAAAGTGTTTTTCCTAAACAATAGTTTTAATAAAATGCTTAGCACGTTTTGTTATGCTTCAGTATTTAACATCTGTTATAATTGTTAATATGTTTTTTTATATGTAATTATCTGAAATCTTCAATTAAGTATGAGATTTTCATACATCAGTAAACTATTTTTCTTGGTGTTAAAGGTTTTAAATTTGCATTATATGATGCATTGTTTAGAGCATTACAGATATTTTTTAATAGCATTTGATTTAAATTAAAAGATTTTTAAACAGGTCTGTTTAATAATTGTAACGCAATATACCCTCTTTTAAGTTTAACTAAAATTGTCTACTAACTTACTAAGAAACAAAGTGATTGAGAAATCTAAAAAAATATATTTTCCAGTATGGCTTTCATACCAAATTATATTAATTGGATTAGAACCAGTTCTAAGCAACATTGAAAATCATGTATAGACCATGTAACAGACAATTTTCCACAAAAACTTAAAATTAATACCAGTTTTGTTAGCCCTGGCCTACAGCCGTAGGGAATAACAAAACGTTTTGGCCAATTAACCTTAGAAGCTGATAATCTTTTCTCTGATGGTACTCGAAGTAGAGAGGTCAGCAAATTCTTTGCATCCTGAAAATAAATACATTAGATGTACATTAAAAGAAGTTTATATCTGCACTGCATGGCTTTATCTAAACCAATAAATTTCCACTGCATTATAACTATTTCTCCGTTATTCCAAAAAATCATGTATAGCATCGTATTACTGACAATTGTCCAATGTTTATTAAAATAAAAATCATAAAATAATACCAATTTTTTATTTATTATCTGCAGAAAGTAGAAAGAAGTATTTACCTTATAGATGTGATAAATAACTATTATAAAACCTTGCAATATCACACATCAGATGAGAAAGTGTTAATTGGTCTTGAAATTGAAATATCATTTTTATATTTATAATAGAATACAGGTAAATTGCATTTTTCTTGAGATTTCACATGGCTTATCTTAGAACTAAGTTAGTTATTTACTTTATTTACTGGATGCTTATTGGTATGCTAGACACATTTGTAAAGTAGATTATCCATTGAAAACTTTCAAATAGTTTTTATAATACTTTCCTATAGCAACATATTTATAACTTGTTTTATTTTTAAATGTTTTTTAAACCACTTATGGTTGTAGAGGAAATTTCATTATTTAACTTTAGTTCAGTTAATACGTTAGGAGATGTGGTATTACAAATACAAATTATGTTATGTTTTTTATAAACACATACATAGATGAACAGTCATTATGATACTACAAATATTAGATTTATAATTAGGACTAGAAGGTAGAGAATCCACCTACTTACATTCTTATTCCCTCTGGAATACAAAAGCATTTATACATCTACAGTAAAGGGACACTGCACACTTGTAATCTGTATTACCATGTAAAATAAGGAATTTTATGATTAAGAAAAATTTTTTGACAATGGCTGTTTTTGTGAGTAGTGTTGTTCAGAAAATATGCCTAATTGAATTGGGAGGGTTCAAAACTATTTATTGAATCGTTGTGTCGTGTAGATGCTCATAGCTGGAGAAGGAAATCTACCATATAAAATATATTGATAATGTGTATATGGTTAAAGTATAAAACCTGGACTGATTGAAATCTGCCTATTTAAGTTATGGTTTTAAGCTATTTTCCTAGGGGGTAAAAAGGTCATCTGTCACTGCTAAGAAGTTCTATAAAGTACATAAACCCTTGTACATATTATAGAAGCCATTTTCTATCAGACTCCTCAAAGGATAGTGGTAAAGCCACAAAACATATAATACGGATTGTCTTAACTTGGGTATTGGGTACCTTTTATGGTTATTTTGCTACTTAAAAACATAAAAAATTGACTCTCCTCTTAATAAAACATTAATTTCTTTATAGTACACACATTTACCTACAGTTCATCAAAGTTTAGTGGATAGTAACCTGGTTAAAAAATACAAATTGCTTTTATTTTTATTTTATGGTTTGATGTTTGCTTTGACCCTTGGTGAAACTGAACACAAAACAACCAAGCTTCAATATCTTTTTTTAAGAGGGGGGGGGGGGGGGTGAGTAGAGTTTCTCTTTTTGCTTCATTTTCCTGTAACTGCCAACCCAATAAAATAGACCAAGACCTGACCAAGAGCATAACAAAGATTCCTTTATAATAGTAGTTCCACAAGTTCAGTTTTTAAATATATTGTAACAGAGCTATTTGAACATCCTGCTACTGCCAATACCTATTATTTTTTCTTTTCCATGAATCTATGAGGGGAGTTGACCTAATTAATATTGACATGTTAATGTAGTTCATGTTTGTGTCACATGTTTTATCTTTATATAATATGCTACTAATTGATGGAAAAGAAGAACATTAATTTTCAATATAAATAGAATGATGATTTGATATGATAATGTTTTTGTTAGACTAAACTTTGGATTGTATTTCCTTGATTTTTCAATTAGATCTTGATGAAAAGACTGAAAAAATTATACACTGTTTTCATAACTTAACCTTTTCTATAATCTAACTCTTTTCGATTCTAACCCTATTCTTTTGGGAATGTCCAAACTGTACTGGACGTTCTCTAATTTACTACATAGCCCTCAATTTTTTTTTTTTTACAAAACAAACTTGTTATTGATTTGCCAATTGAAGGTTTTAGTAAAAAGAAGGATAAGAAAATTGGCTACAAACATTTTTTCTATTTTGTTAATTCTAAAAAGTTTCTAAATCCCTAACTTTTTATCTTCTAAAAAGTTTCTAAATCCCTAACTTTTTATCTTCTAAAAATCTAAATGAAACCTGAACTTGCATTTACAGATTTTTTCTGTTTGTTAAATGAAATGGATGAACAGGGATGAGACAATGGCCAGATAAATCAGTATACATTGCCACTTCTGTAGATTACTATTAGTAGATGAAATGCTTAGACACTCAAAGTAATGAATAAACTTATCAAAATTCAATAGAAGTCTCCAAAGTTGTTTAGCTCACAACTAAAACGTCATTATAAACTTTGAAGACTGGTTTAATAACAGTGTCAATGTCCCTTCCTTCCCTGGATTATCTATAAGTTGAATGAAACTGTTTGGAGAAAAATTGTTACCTCTGAAATGTCTTGAAATTGCTGGATATCCAATGAATACAGTCCCTTCATTACTTTTCTCTAAAAAGAAGAAAACTTTTAGGTGCAGTTCTTACACAATTGATTTATTTCTACTTCATTCCATTTTATATTCATTTTTTTGTATCCTTTTTTTACCATTTCATTGGTTAATACCTTTATCTTTGTTTTATCATGTAGAATTTTTGATAGTTTCCTTAAGAATTCCAAGTCGGGCACAGAACAGCCCCCTCTCTTAAATGAACTGTATAATAGGGAAGGGGGGGGGAAGGGGTATTTTGTCTTGTATTGATATTTTACTTTTGGTTAGGTTATATAATTTACTGTAGACCTTCGTGGTTACTGTTCTTAGTTATAGGCCCCTGAGGGTTAGGATTTTTAAGCTTACAAAAAACAACAAACCCATATTATCAATATATTTCAAAAATGACGGGGGGGGGGGGGTTCCGTGATTGCAAGGTAATTGAAGGGAAAGCCTCAAATTTTGAATAAATTTAGTCCTTGACTTTTCTTCTCTTTTGTATAAAGCAATTTCATTCCTCTATTTTCTTACTTAAAAAGACTTAACACCTTCTATTTCCTTTTAAACTTTGCTAATATTAGACATAATCACTTTTGTTTGCATTTTCCTCATATTCCTTCATATTCGCTTCTAGACCCATTTTAACTCCCCCTTGTTTTATTATATTTTTATCTCTGATTTTGTGGGTTTTTTTGCTTTGCTCTTTTGCGCATTTTTGTTTATAATTATTTTTTTTGCTTGCATGATAAAAGTTAATAGCTCTCATTGATCTGACCTTATTATATTTGTTCAATTCAGCACTTTACATTCTGTAATGTAGATAAGGAAATGATATTTTATCTTCATTATCCATTCTATAATGTATTAAGCTTTTTTAAAGGCCAGCTTTCCATAGTTACAGTGATTGTTTTAGGCTTATTCATTCTGAGATTTAAATCTTTAAATTGTTTTAATATATTTTTTTTTGATCACTGTCTAGCGCTTTGAGTACATTCTCCTAGATTTTAGGGGCATATCTGCTAGTTAAACCTATAATATAGAAATTTCACCCCTATGTTATAGCTATCAACATACCTGTGTACTGTAATCATTGCCAGCCCAGAAAGGTGAAACTCCTCCACTGAAAATTTGAAAAGATCAGTTTTGCACTTTGTAAAAAAATTGCCTGTAAGAACAACTTTGGTTTTCTTGGTTAAATTTATAAAGAAGGTGTATTAACTTTTTTGCTTTTTATTTAAGATAGCTAGCCGGTGCTTTTAGTAAGTAGTAGATGTAAAATTTTTCATAGAGTTCAGATATGCAATCGTTTTTTTTGTAGACCTCTTATTTTTTAAGTAATTTAAGTTTTTAAAAAAAATAATTAAGTCGGTTTTAAGGTACTAAAACGCAACAAAATAAAAGAAGAAAATGGCCAGTATGAACAAAAATAGTAAGATCTTTAATTTGACACCTTACTTTTAAAATTCTGTTGAGTAATTATTGAAAAAATATATTTTTTAACCTCGGTTTAATAAAAACTTTAAACCTTAATATTTTCTCAAACAGACATAAAAACAAGGGTTCATATATACCTGTAGAATCAGAAAAATATTATGAATCCATTCTAAGCAAAATTGAAAAAAAGCAAAAACTTAAAAAAATAAAAATGGCCAAAAATATTATATTTTTACAGGCAACACTTAATTGTAACTATTAAACTAGCCAATCAAAAATCTCTAAAATTGACGAATCAAGAAGCTTCACCTCAAAACTTAAAGGACTGTGAACGTAAATTTTTCTCATCTTAATATCAAATATTAACATTATCTCATTCATAATATCTCACAGATAGAGCAAAACGCGCTTTTGTTTGCTTAAAAAACGGCTTTTTCCGACGATTTTTATAAGGTACGGGGAAAGGAAGAAATTTTCCGTATTATATAAAATGTGCATTAAATTGCTTTTTTCTCCCATTATAGCTAAAATTAAACTTTTTCACATAGTTCTAGATTTTTCCTAACAGTTAAGCTGACTTTTAACATAATCCTTGCTTTAATCCAATGTATAGTTACTTAGAAATTGATAAAATAAGCAATATTTTTTTATTGAAAACCAAATACAATAACAAAGCCAGAAACAGGTTTTTTATTAGCATCCAATTAACTTTAAATGGCCCATCTCTCGCCCACCTTTAATTACAAATTTGTAAATAATAAATATGCAATATTTCTATATAAACAGTCTGATAAAAGTGTAAACTAATTCTCCAAAGTGGGTTATTTATTGTTCAACACAATAAAAAAGGATATTATTATTTTATATAACCTATGAGATTCAACCCTTTGTAGACAGTAAGGTATTTTTTTGTCAATAATACGAATTTAAAATATGTCTTTATTACCTAATTACTACGTTATAAAAAAACGAATTGGCAATTTTATAGCATAAAATAAATCCTTAACAGTAAGTAAATTGTTTCAACTATATATGACAAGTTAAATATCCCTACAAACATTATAAGAAACAAAAACGTTCAGATTTTCCCTGTTTTTTCCTTTTTCCCTCTCAAAATACCATAAAATCAAGGCATTATTTCTGGATATTTTTGTGAATAGGACATTTTTGGTTGATCAGTGTAGTGAAATGTGCTTAGTAAATGTTAAGATTTGATAATCAGATGAGAAATTTTTACGTTCACACTCCCTTTAACCAATAAAATTGACAAAAAAAAAGGATAATGTTCAAACAATATATACAATAGATACTACAATAAAAATAGTGATACTTACATAACGTGTAAAGAATGAAAAATTATGAACAAATATGCTTCAGTCTGTTTATAAACTTCAAAACAATGCAGTTAAAAATGCATTATTGTTTCTTGTGTTTAAAAAAATATCTGTTACAGTGTATGTACATTTGTTTAGGTTTTGTTCAGGTTTTGTTCAAGTCAACCCTTTAAAGCTGAAAATTATGATTCTTAAAATAAACTTATTATTTTTATTATAGTTTTATAAAACTTTTTCAATTTTGCTTAGAATAGATTCGTAATATTTTTCTGATTCTAAAGGTATATATGAACCCATATTTTTTATGTCTGTTTGAGAAAATATTTAGGTTTAAAGTTTTTATTAAACCGAGGTTAAAAAAATAGATTTTTTCAATAATTACTCAACAGAATTTTAAAAGTAAGGTGTCAAATTAAAGATCTTACTATTTTTGTTCATACTGGCCATTTTCTTTTTTTTATTTTGTTGCGTTTTAGTACCTTAAAACCGACTTAATCATTTTTTTAAAAAACTTAAATTACTTAAAAAATAAGAGGTCTACAAAAAAACCGATTACATATCTGAATTCTATGAAAAAATTTTCATCTACTACTTACTAAAAGCACCGGCTAGCTATCTTAAATAAAAAGCAAAAAAGTTAATACACCTTCTTTTCTAAAATTCTTTTATTTGCTAATTTCTAGTTATCACACTTTTTCTTTCCTCTGATTTAAAAAAATAGTTTTACTTGACTTTTTAAAATGCACTATTTGTTCCTAAGGTTGTTAAAGTAGCCACTCTACAATTTAAGATGACAAGCTTAAAATATCAGTATCAATATCTTGTTTAGCAAATAAGGTGAAGCAATAAATGTTTTCTTGCCAGCTAAATAACCAAGAAGCTTATTTGCTTTAAATGTCACTTGCCTTCATACACAATGTGAATAGCCACTAATTTTCCATTAAATCATTTATTTTTTATATTTCTACCTGAGAAGCATATAAAGAAGGACACCAAAGCTCCAAATATCACTGGCTGGACTTGCAAAGGTACACTTCATAACCTAAGTCAAGATCAATGTAAACACTGTACCTATCCTAAGATGAACTGAAATAAGCTTCAAAAATAAATTTTTTTTTTTATAGGTTAGTTAATGGTCTCTTATGTCATGATTGAAATGTAATTGTCAGATAATTAAAAATATATTTTCTGAAGTGGGTTGAGGATGACGGGATATGTTTTTCCCTTACCAGGGAAAATAGCTTAAAACCATAATATTGAAGTTGCCTAATATAAAAATGAGGTAAGTAACCAAATTATTACCATCTATTCCATGGAATTATCCTTTTCACAGAATCTTGTACAAAGGACATTGTCCCTATTCCAACTAGTTTATTCAAGATTATAAACCAAACTATTCTTCAGGGAAAGGAAAATTATTCTTTACAATGACAATAAGGTCCATAAGTAGCACAGTATTGAAAGTTCACAAGATTGTAGATGGAAATTATATAATGAACTGTTATGTTGTAATGCTATTTTCAAAAATATCAGAGCTGAATCTTTTGATTTAAAGATTGAAATCTAATAATATCTAGGTGCGCCAAACTGGATCGCCCCAATTCAGCGCACCACTAAACGATTTAAAGATCCAGCTCAGGATTTTTTTCTCTACAGGCACACAAGATTGTCATAGTGAGAGAGAGCAACAAAAGTGCCCATGTGTATTTCCTTGATAATTTATCTAATTCCAATCATCTCTCTTCTACCATTTCTTTCTTCATAAAACATGTCTTTGTTTTATTGATGAAATTGTCTAGGGAGTAACATCATGAAACATTGGTAATCTTTCTCCTATTTTAAGACTTTTATTAGACCATTTATTTATTGTTGTAAATGGGGTAAGTACAATCATTCTAAAGCAGGACAATTAGTTCCAAAAAATATCTACAAAAAAGATTTTAAAAACCAGTACTTTGTATTACAAAATTGATCATAGAGTTTAATATTCACAAAAAGACACAATAGCAAATAGCTTTATAACAGGTAGTCTTTAATAATGTAAGAAAAGCAGAGTATCGGGGGACAGTTTGTGCTGTTGTAATATTATTGTTTAAGATTCTTTGATAATGTAAGGAAGTTAATGCACACTGTTATGGAAAATGAATGAATGATTACTATTATGGTGCTAGAAATTTAGGATCTACTGCAGTTCACGGTAAAATATTGCTGGTAACGAATATTGCCAAAAATCTATGAATTTTAAAGGCTGCTAGCTGCCAAACGGCTGAACGTTCAGATCATGCCCGCACACTGTTTTAAGCAGCATAAGAAGTCCTACAAATAATCTGGAATAGCCATAAATCAATAATGTATAATTATCTCGCAGTGCAGAGAAATGTACAAAAAAGGCCTAATTTATGCGTTTTTTCTTCAGTGAAGCTTTCCCTGTGCATCATTGGATCTTGGCTATTCCAGATTATTTGTAGGCCTTCTTATATCGCTTAAAATGGTGTGCGGGTATGATCTGTACATTCATAGATTTTGGCCAATATTCGTTACCAGCAATATTTTACCGTGAACTGCAGTAGATCCGAAATTTATTGTTCATAGGTACTATATTACACTTTTATTTATAGAAAAGATAACTGTATTTATTTTTTTCATTAAGATCTAAGTTTTAATAATATTAGGGTCTAATATGCAACAGTCTACGGAGGAATGTAAATGAATCTTCTAAACTGGTTCTGTCATTGGTTAGCTCAAAATTAGTTCTTGGGCGGGGGTGAAGAATTATATCACAAAAATAGAGATCATAGTAACAATCTGCAAATAATTCTTATCTAAGTGTTTTTATTCTTTTTTCATTGTCCTATCTTAGTATTCCTGAGCTGGAAGCTAATAGACTGAAATGAAAAATGTTTACCTCTGGTGCCATGAATTCTAATGTCCCAACCATATTACATTTCACTTTTCCTGCATGTTTTATATAGATTCTTTTTTTTCTGTTTAACTTTCTTGGGTATTTTCACTAGTAAATTTAAAGATTAGATATTTGACATAATAAGATATGATTTATACTTCAGAGCTGGATCTTTAAATCATTTTAGTGATGAGCCAAATTTTAGCCAATCACAGCGCGGCATTTCATAAAATGCTGTGCTCTCATTGGTGGAAAGTTGGCTCACCCCGATCTGGCTCACCACTAAAATGGTTTAAAGATCCAGCTCAGATGAATAATCAGACAAAATAATGTTCAAACTAAAACAGGAATAGAAAGAAAAAAAATTCCAAAAACAAATCTTTATCCAGGCCTAAGAAACCGAATACTTGAATTAAATAAATGTAATAAAAAAATTAAACGTTTATATTAAAATGTGTACACTTTCTAACCAACAATATTGTCAAATTGTTCTTGACCTCTGTTCCTTTTGGTTTAATTAAAAGATTGTACATCTAGAATTTCTATATATATTGATAAGAATGAATCTATAATTTCCTGTTCCGCCAAGTTCTCTGGCCAAACCAAAGTCTATCAGTTTTATCTGAGAAAATTATTTATTATCACAATTTATCTAGAGAGTTATAAGGGACAAGGTAATGGACAATAAATTTATGTACATCCCAAGTGATGATAATCAAAATTACCACTTCTTTATTCTAAATTGTTTGTTTTTTGGTTAAAAACTTTGTATACTGCTAGTATGAAACAACCAATCAAGATTTATGAAAAGTATTCAAAGATTTTCAGCCAACAATTGTAATTCTTTATGATTTACAATACTTTTTTCCTTCCATTTTATTTATCACTTATTAAGATCATACTCTTGCAATAGATGCAACTTTAAAATGTGTTTTCTCCTTCAAATCAGTAAAACAAATGTTGTTTAAGGTTTGTATCAAGGAGAGAAATAACAATATCAACATAAGAGGAAATATTATCTCAACAACAACAAAAACAAACATAGTATAGACATTATTTAAAACACTTGACTCCCAAATAATAAAAAAAATCTTTTTATTTTGCTTGTGTTGGTTATACCTTATTCCTAGGTTAGGGGAATCTATCTTAATTGTAATAATAATTTTCCTGTAGGTTTTCTTCGTCCTGACTTGTAAACATGACATTGTTGGGCTTCACATCCAGGTGGACCATACGAGCATTGTGCATGTAATCTAAACATCAATTAATGGGTTAAGGTGCACTTTCTTTCCATCTGAATTATGATTGTAAAGTACCACTGTTTAGTAGAAAATCATTATAGGACCTATGAGAAGATTCCCTAGAAAGGAGTTATCGATCTCAATAATTTGCATTGGAATAGTTCTTTATTGGCATTTATTATAGAAAGCTTTTCTCGGATAAAAAATGTACAAATGTAAGAATAAAACCAGTTTTGTTAGCCTATATTGATTGTATCTGAAGTAAATCTTACCTAAAGCTTGTAAAATCTGTGAGGCGAAAATTTTGCACTTGTTTTCAGTTAGATGAAAGGTACTCTGAAATAAAAAATCCTTTTATGAAAGTAGCAGTCTGTCTGTGTGTCTGTAGCAAAACATTTAATTAACCTCAGGACCAATATGGCCCTTCTTATAAGGCTTGAGAAGATTTGGACATATTTTGTGGGAAGATACTTTTCTACATTTCTTAAATAAAATTTAAGGTAGGTCGTCTGCTCTCAACCTCTTTTCTTTGAAATATCTCAATAGGCTAATTACAGGATCCCATATTTTTTTTGCTGCTGTGCCTTATTTATGATGATCATAATTCTAAACCCACAGACAACCAACTATTTGATAGCACACTATTGTTAGAAGTCTTAACTATGCATGTTTATTTTAGGGTTGGCAATCCGAATCCGGTATCCGCCCAATTTTTAGCTAATTTTGGAATCCGAATCTGGAATCCGTTTTTTAATAGCGGATTCTTAATTGGTAGGCTAAAATCAGCGTCTTGAGTTTTTTCTTTTAACTCAGGCAAAGATTATCATCATTATATATAATATCTTTTAAATCTGGTTCGATTCTTGGAAGTGAATTACAGAGAACACCAAGAACATTAATTTTTAGGACATATGTAGCACTTAAATTTTTTAATTTAAAAAAAGGCCTTTTAAAATATTGCTAGAATCTGGAATCCGCCAAAAATAAGAATCCAGAATCCGCGGGAATCCACCTTTTTTTGGACGGATTCTTGAAAGAATCCGAATCCGGTCAAAAAATTTGACGGATTGCCATCCCTAGTTTATTTATATATGTAACCAAGCTCTGTTGCATGTATGTTGACTAAATTTGGCCAGGCACCCTTTTATTAAAAGACAAAATTTATTGTAGTATAAGTATACAATTGTTATAGAATGTTGATAATTTATAAGGAAATCTATAATAGTTTTAAATATTAATCAAATTTATTTGTTTCCTGCTAATATTCATTTATTTATTTCATTAAAAACTTTTCTAATTAAATATTATTGACTTTAAAAGTGGGTGTGTAAAGAAAACAATATTATACATTCATTTGGAACTCAAAAATAAGATGCGTAGATTTCTCAAATAACCAATAGTTAGAAATAATATTTTATACATTTAAAGTCAGACAAACTGGCATAGCCCGTCCTAGAGTTATTTTGCATGGAAACTCGTTTTTTTCTACATTAACTTTAATTTACCATACAGGTAAAATAAATTCACCAATCAGAAATGAGAATTTCGATTTTTTCTAAATGTTGGTTTTCCAGTGCAGTAGTATGATTTTGTCAAATAAGACTTTGAAGTAATAATCATAACATGTATCATTATAATGATAATTCTGACTGGCAGAAAACTTTGACACAACTTTAAAAATTATCTACACCTATTATTTATTAAAGGTTTTTAAAAATCCACAAATTTTTGTGAGCAAACAAATAAGAATATTATAATTCACAGTTAATAAAATATACTTAAAACAAAACATATAAAAACACCAGAGCTTACTGTAGGTCATTATGTTAGTTACATATGGTTATGATAAAGATGAATAGCCGTCTAGACTAAATTTAATAATAAAATAATGAGTATCCTTCAATTATTCTTTACTTATGTATTGAAACATAGGCGTGGTCTCGGAGGGATTCGAAGGGGGTGGGGGGGGGGGGGTGAGGTTGTCTGCCCTCCATCGACATTTTCTTTATGTGGGGGGTTGGAAGATGTAGTGTGAAGAACAAATAATTCTCTTCCCCCTTATCATTACCGTCCCCATGCCAAAACCAAGTGCACGCCCTTATCTTATAACAACAATATGAATAAAGAATTATTATTATAACAAATACTTTTTAAAAAAAAATATAATTTAGTAAATGCAAAGTTATAATAAATCATGCCTAATTGTTAAAGGAATCACAGCTGTAAATTTTATATGACTGCGCTTACTTTTTGAATTTCTAACCATTACTTTAAAGTTGTATTTAGTCAAATACGTTTTGTTTAAGTCTAGAAGAATATAATAACAAATTACACTATAAACCAAAAATTTTAATGAATCGTTTTTTTAAACTATTGCTGTTCAGTCAAGGATAATTCCCATGGAAATAATATATTTTTTTTTATGTAAATACATATATACTTTTTGTCGGGGGGGGGGGGGGTAACCTGCTACTTTGAAATATTTACCTGTGACAATGCTCTGAAAAGATCACAGCCAGCCAAATACTCAGTTACTAAAATATTTATATTCTTAGTTGACCAATCAGACACTAAAATGCGTCTAGCTTTAAAAACAATTATTGGCAGATGAACAATTTTGTTACAATTGATTAATGCAAGTGACAAAATATTTAAACAATACAATTTTATCTTCCAAAACCTTATTTCCAGAAATTTAACTTTTTAATTTTTTGGATGAACAGAAAAAGAGAGAGAGAGAGTTGTAGTACTAAATAAGATTAAATAATGAAGTTAGAGAAGTAGATTGTTTTATATACAGTAGAGAGAACCGGATTACAGTATTACAGACAAAAAAGAGACAGACAGACACAATCATTAATAAAGTTGCGCCTCCCTCATAACCATTACCTATAATACATTCATTCAGTCCTTCGAAATAATCCTGAAAAACAAAGATATTAATAGTTCTCAATTATAATTGGTAGTAAGTAACTTATCTTAACCTAAAATCCATCTTCCTAGCTTTGTATTCCTTACTTTTCCATAAATCCATTGTCCTATCCCTCTATCCCTGACTTACCCAAAAATCCTATTGTATAATCCTTATATTTCTGACTTTGGCTTATCCATATATCCCAGACTTA
Organism: Acartia tonsa; assembly: GCF_053477335.1. NCBI lineage: Eukaryota > Metazoa > Arthropoda > Copepoda > Calanoida > Acartiidae > Acartia > Acartia tonsa. The sequence goes on along the minus strand of NC_137273.1, from coordinate 25,131,244 downwards.
CCCATAAATCTATTGTCTTATCCCTATTTATCCTATCTTCCATTCTTCTATCCTTATATTCCTGACTTACCCTGAAAGCTACGGTAGCATTACACTCAGATAGTCTTTTCAGCAATGCAACTTCAGTCTAAACATGAGAATATACATTATTCGTCAGTAAGTTTATTTTATTAATATGTTATGTTATGTTAAATATAAATCACATAAGTGGCATGCACAGGAATATGACTCTGGGCACCCATAAAATTTTCATACCCTCTGTACGATTTTTGAAAGCCACCTTAAACCAAAATCGATGGGGTGTGAGCTTTGGTGGTGTTTATTATAATAAACAACAAGAGGCGTATTATTTTAAAGTTAGGGGGATGTATACACCACTCTAGGTGTCCCAACATCTTCATAATCAACATTCTTAAAAGTAAAACAAGAGTCTTTTAAATGGTAAATTAACGCGCACTTATTTCACACATTCCTAAAAATTACGGAGGGAGACTTTTTTCCTGTGCTATTTTGGGAGGGTGTATCATGGGGTGTAGACCCTTAACTTGACATGTTGGTGGATACACCCCATTTTGTACGCTGCGGTTACTAGGTTTTCTTACCTTTGCGTTTTGTTTTAGAATGCGTAGAGCTTCTTCACTCTCCTCCACGTTTTCCTCGTTTTCTTTAGTTGATCTCAAATATTTGGCTGCATAGAATTTTCCTGTCTAAAATAAATTTTTTATTCCAATTTTTTTAAATAGCATGAAACCTACCCTGAAACTTGTTGAAATATAGGATAATTATCAGTCCTGCAGCTTAGTTTAGTTATTAACAGTTAATTTACGCATCCTATTATGGACAGCTTTCCGCGGATATTTAAATTAAAAATTAAAAACAAACAGGGCTAACAAAACTGTTTTCCATCTTATTATTTTTATTTTCGTTTTTGTGTTAAACTGTCTATAACACAATGTATACAATAGTATGGCTGAGAACTAATTCTAATCCTGCGGATAATTAATGATCTCGGAGCTATGCTGAAATAGTTATTTCTTGCATCGTATTATAAACAGCTTTCCGCGTATATAGAATTTAGATATATTCGTAGAAAACTGGATATAATACAATGCTAGACATAATTTTTTTGTATGGATAAGAACCGGTTCTAATCCATCAATAATTAATCAGTTTTGAATGAATACGAGAAATAATATTATAAAATTGAAGCTAAGATACTAAGCTTACTACTATTGGCTATTGTCTTATCTTTTGAGATCCATGTCGAAATCAACTCCTAAACTTTGAATAAACTAAAAGATGTAAAAGAAAATTATTTTCTCTTCAGCCAACAAAATCCAATTTATTTTGGAATTCAATTGTTAATTTAGGTTGAATCCAAATTGATTGATACTTATAGAATTTACTAACCCCCCAAAGCATCTAGGGGCTCTGCAATCTTAGGGTAAGAAAATAGTAGAAAAAAAGCCTTAAACCAAACCTAAGATTTAAATCTAAAAACAAAATAGCCTAAAACCATCTTAGATCCTATATAAAGCTTGAAAGAAAAACTCAATCAGTTCATTTCTTATTGGAATCTTAGGCTTCAGACATAAATTCTTAATTTATAATACAAAGTAGAATGATCTCTGTACATCTAAAGCTTAAAATTTTGGTTACCGCTAAATTACATCTTATCAATTACCAATATTCATATACTCATTTTTATGTATGGTTTTAGAAATAACATATTTGTAAATAAGTAGAAACATTTCCTGAAAAGTAGGCCTAGTCAGTGGTTAGGCTGATCTTTTGCCAGGATGGAAAGACAAACATTATTCTACTTTGTATTATACTAGCGGTTTCGCCCCTAGCCTCTAGGGGCTTCGCCCTATGAGGTAAGGGGATGTCAACCCTCCTATATAGAATTTGTTTAAAAAATAGGCTCTGCTACAGGCTGATGCCTAGTGCAGATTTGTTTTTTAAAAAATGGGCACTGCTGCAGGCTGATGCCCAGCCCTACAGGCTACCTAAAAAAAAGGATTGGAGGATTTTTTTGTTTTTTGGGGGTTGGGGGTGTCCCACCCTCCAAGAAAATAGCATAAAACCACCACAGGACCAATAGGTATATTCCCTGAAGAGTAGAATCCAATCAGTTCAGTGGTTACCGAAATCTTAAGCTTCAGACGGAGGGACAGACGGATGGATGGACAGACATCAAGCTACTTTGTATTATAGATATACTTATGCAGTAATTCTGCAAAATTGATCATCCTTATACTAAAGTAACAGGATGTCTGTGTGTTTGTGTGTTTGTCTGTGTGTTTGTACCAAAGGATCTCGCTAACCGCTGAACCGATCGGGTTCTCCTTAACAGGGTAGCTTCTCATAAGTCCCGGGAAGGTTTATAACTATTTTGGGGGAGGGTACCACCACCCTCCCAAGAGAAATGACAAAAAATCGAAATTTTTAAAAACTTATGGGAGACTTCAACGTCAAATAAAGAGGTATCGTACATAAAAAATTAACTTTAACAAACAAAAACATTTAAAGTGCCACTAGAGGCCTCTAGGGGCGTAGCCACTAGTGATCATATATAGCAATTTCTAGTAAATATTGTTGTCAAAGCTTCTCTATAACTGAAACCAAATAATGCTTATGATTGTTGGACATACAAACATTATATCAAAAGCCCACAAAATTACCCCTTCTATAAAATACAATTAGTATTTGAAACGTTTGGACACTCAACTTGATAATCAACCAATTAAAATTCAATAAAAGTTCCCAAAGTTGTTAAGCCCACGGATAAGAAAACGTTAATATAAGATTTTGGGGACTAGTGTAATAAACAGTCCATTGGCCACTTTCTCCCTGTAAAAACCCATTTTATTGAACAAATTATTCAATGTTCTGTACTGACCTAACCAAACATGCAGAGCAGCAAAGCTTCTGTAAAATTACCTCAATGTGTTCAACAAGATAAACCATTGCAAATCCACCGGTCCCCAACTTTCTAAAAATATTAAATGTATTGCATCAGAACTGTGGCTTCATGGTGCTCCCACGAAAGGCCTTGAGGAGTAGAATCAGGAACTTTTGTCCGTTTCAAAAAATCTCATTCCTAGCCTGAGAAAATCTCAAACTTGGACAATTCTCAATAAACTCTAAAAAATGATGGTCTTTTAGTCATTTCTAAGGCTAGGAAGTAGATATTTTGAAATGGACAAATTTTTTTGATTTTACTCCTCAAGGCCTTTCCTGGGAGCACCATGAAGCCATATTTCTGATGCAATGAATGTTTGACCTCCATAAAGTGGGCCTAAAAATTTCAAAGTGCTTGTCCCGTCGCAATTTTCGCATTACATAAAAAATATTTTGCATGGGTAATTTTTTTGCATAAATTAACCATATTTTGGCTTGGGGCCAATTTTTCTAATCCGGAACACTATAATATATATACATTAATGTTTTTTTTTATTACCTACGCAGTATTATATCATCGATTATTTTGTTTAATAATTTACATGTTTCAGCAGAAAATTACCATAAAGAGATTGAATTAACCATAAAAAAAATCAAATTATTGGTTGACATTTTCGTTCTACTAGATTGGTATGACATTTTGGCGTTATCCTCTTAGAAATTTTTTTTTTCAATTTTTTTCAATTTTGTACTCCCCTCCTCCCCCCCCCCCCCCCCCCCCGACTACCGACGAACAACTATTTTAGGTTAGGTTAGGTTTTAGGCTAGGGAGCCGAGCGCTGCGGCTAGGCAGGCAAGGGGGCCGAGCGCTGCGGCTAGGCAGGCAAGGGGGCCGAGCGCTGCGGCTAGGCAGGCTAGGGAGCCGAGCGCTGCGGCCAGAGTTCATAGTTCGCTGTCGGGGGGGGGGGGGGGGGGGAGTACTCAAATTTTCAATATTGAAAAAAAAATTTCTAAGAGGATAATACCGACATTTTAAGGTACAATAACATGTCAATTAAAATTTGTACTATCTCTGTTGCCTAGATGTAATAAAATTCCATCCGTCTTTTAATTGTGATGAAAAGTATTTTTTATGGAATTTGAAATTAATTTTTTCAAACAGATTATTAAAGAGTTTTCAATTATATTGATATACAATGAAATTTCAGGTGTGTTGTCAAGCATACCAGCCCCCCCCCCCCACCTTCCACCTTTTTTTTGAAATAAATAGAAAATAGGTTGGGGGTGCTTTTTTATTCTAAAAATCTTTTCTCAAAACAGGAAAAAGTTAATATAAAAGGTCTTTTTTTAAAATTGAGTTTAAATTTAGCCATTAGGAACAAAAGTCTACTAGAATGTAGAATCATAGACATGTTTTGAATTCTTTAAGCTCTAAAATGCGCTGTTGTTTTAAGAGATATAAGAAAACACGTGTTATAAATTTGATGCATATTTTACAGAGTATATGGACCTTTATAAGAACTTCTTTTCTATGATTTGTTAAAAAATAAGAAAAAGAACATTTTCGCCTAATCTAAATAAGAAAATTTCTGTTATAATAAAAAGCACAACAAAAATATATATTTATGGTAAGATTTTCATTATAATAGATTTATTACACTAGATAGTTAATCAGACACAATAATCAAATCCAAAATTTTAAAAAATCTAGCACACAAAGTTTTCTTTATAGCTACATATTTAGCTACATATGATTTAATCACATAATATAAATGCCGAAATTTTGGATAATTTGAAAAATTGTAAAAAATATCCCAACAATTTTTTTGTTTGTAAAATCTATCAAATTAGAAATTATTTAGGATTAGAATTACGTGGATTTTACAAGAAGTGGTTGGAACATTTTTTACAATTTTTTATTTAAAAAAATTTTTTTTTAGGTAAGGATATATGGTTATGGGGGCCAAGCGCTTTGGCCATAATCACTATTGACAGTTGAGGCTATTTTCCATAGGTAAATATCCTGAGGCTATTTTGTCTAAGTTCCGTTTAATTAAGAGTATTAATCATCTAGCCTACCAGTACCTATATTTATTGTATACATTATCACAAAAAATAATTTCCATTTTGTACTAAAATGTGTACAGTGTCTAACCATTAATGTGGTCATACTGTTTTGCTATTGTTCCAATTAAGAGATTCATCACACATACTTTTTACTGTCTATATTTTATTGTCTAATCTATCCTGCACAAAAATAAATACTGTTCTGTTCTAAAGTGTGTACTTATCTAACCAATAATATGGTCGTACTGTTTCTTCACGATGATGCTATTGGTCCAATTTAGGCCAAGGGATAGATCATCTAGGTTCTCTTTTTGTTCTCAATATTAACTATTGTGTAATAACCTAGTGCAAGTGGCATGGGAATAAAGAAATATAATTGGAAAATGAAGTTTCCTAGTCCAGTAATGACTAGGACAAACTTAACAAGAATGAAAATAACCACCATAGATACATAGTATGGAAAATATGTACAAAAGTAGTTTTTGATTATGTTAGACTAGATAAGGGCTAAATGAGATAGAAAGGTTTTAACTCCCTCCGGGGGCAAAAAATGTAATGTAAGGTGGAGGTTTTTAAATTGAAAGGAATGATTTGAGAATAAAGAAAATCAGCTAGAATGCAGTAAAAATATTTGGTAATCATGAATTTAACAAAAACATTAAATTGAGTTAGAAATCAATTTAGATATTATAGAGAAGCTACGGTCATAAAAAGAGAAAATAATAATCTATGAAAACAATCAAAAAGTTTTTAGTTTCATGAACTCGATATTATTGAGTAGGTGGATCCAAGAAATTAATAAACAAGGATGACACTCACAAGTAGCGGGGAAACAAAAAACTAAAATTTGAAAGCTAATTTGACTAAATCCATGACACCTTTCTAAAATAGAGAACTCTATCGGTTCAGTTGTTAGCGAAATCTTTAACAGTTGTTGCTTGTTTTTTTTTATGGTATGGCTCAGAACCTGTATTAATCTAAAGGAAATGAATCAAATTAGAAGCCATACTATAAATTAAATTGTGTATTTAAAGAAGCTATTCTATAGTTTACTTTGTCTGTATGTCAATCTGCCCGTCCGCAACGATATTTTCAAAATATATTTTTTTAGTTATTCAAGATGGACAGCTGATTATGTTGTGATGATTCCCAATACCCATGAGCATCTAGTATGTAATTTACTTTGTCTGTCGGTCTGTCAGTCATGCTACGAAATATAAATATCAAAGATCTAAAAGATTTTAGAAAATGTTTCTTAAATCTCCTTGTCCGTATTCCCATCAATGATATGTGTGCTTCGCTAATTATGTATGTTGTTATCCGTGTAATCATAATTCCCAAATTTCTAATGAATCATAGATACTTGTAAACTGAAAAAGGTCATAAAAATCAGGACTTTCCACTTATTAACTTACAAAAAAAGTTAATAGTTTTATTGGTATTATCCCATTAAATAGCATAACCCATTTCTCTCCCCCACACTCATCTGCTTCATTTGAAATTTAAATTAAGCTGTATTAATATCACATTTTGGAGAACTATCCTAATTTATATTGGTCATTGACTGGGTGATGAAGAAAACCACAGAGGACAAAAAACGTGGTCTCCAGCTGGGCATACTAGGACACCTAGAGGATCTGGACTTTGCTGATGACCTGGCACTGATTTCAGAAACAATCAAACATCTACAAGCTAAAACAGATAGACTAGTCAAATATGCAGGACAAGTCGGGCTCTTTGTTAATGTCAAGAAGACCGAAATTATGAATATACCTACAAACCCTGATCAAAATGTAACAATAAATGGTGAACAATTGAAACAAAGCAACAAATTCACCTATCTGGGGAGTGTTATCAGCAGCGAAAATGGCTCAAAAGCTGATATTAAGACCAGGATTGATAAGGCTAGGGTTGCTTTCAACAGTCTACACAACGTTTGGAATTCAAAGAAACTTGCTCTGAAAACAAAAATCAGACTTTACAACAGTAATGTGAAATCAGTTCTTCTTTATGGAGCTGAATGCTGGAGAACTGTGAAAACTGAAACAAATCAACTTAATGCATTTCACAATAGCTGCCTAAGAAGAATTTGCAAAATATTTTGGCCAAACAAAATATCAAACATTGAGCTGTATGCTAAGACCAAGTGCAATAGTATTGAAGCAGAAGTGAAATATAAAAGACTAAGGTGGCTAGGACATGTGCTCAGAATGGAACAAAATAGGATTCCAAAAAAGTGCTTAAATTGGAACCCCACCACTGGTAAACGTAAACGGGGACAACCAAAAATGACCTGGAGGCGGAGCACTGAAAAGGACCTCTTTAATTTGGAATTAACATGGGGAGAAGCTGAAGCACTTGCCAAAAAAAGGAATTCATGGAGGAACAAGGTGTCCGTATTCTCTGGACTTAACAGTCAAAAAGAGAGATGCGCCTGATGATGATGATGATCCTAATTGGGTACTAGCAAAAAGTTCATTAATCTGAAGAAAATTAAAAAAAATATTATAAATAGTAAAGGGGTATAATCCATGGATTTAAAGGGATAAGACAATGCTCGATAAATTATGTGCACCCCTCAATTTTGATAAAACAAGAACCTTTGGATACCAGTAAAATTTACAGCAATAAATCCACTATCCCCTCCCGTCTAAATATGGTTACATAGCTGAACTAATATCTTTAAAAGTTTTATTCTTGTTTGTTTGACATTAACAAAACGTTCGAAAAAGTAACTGGTAGTAATTTTAGTCAAGTACTTTTAAATAAACTAGCGGCTTCGCCCCTAGCCTCTAGGGGCTTTGCCCCAAGAGGTTTTATCAAACTAATTTTCGTGTTTTAGATTTAAAAAAAAAGTTTTTTTTTTTTTTGGGGGGGGGATTTTTCATTTTTTGGGGGGTTAGGGGTGCCCCCCCCCCCCCCCCCCAAGAAAATAGTTATAAACCTTTCCAGGACCTTTGAGAAGCTAACCTGTAAAGGAGAACCCGATCGGTTCAGCGGTTAGCGAGATCCTTCGCTACAAACAGACAGACAGACAAACAAACAAATAGACAGATAAACATCGTTCTACTTTGTATTATAGATATCCTTTTTATGGTTAGGGAAACTTTGCATATTGTTTATAAATAACAAATTTAAAACGTTTTTAATATTTTTTATTGCATAATACATTATTGAGCTTACTTGATTTGAAAGTCAAAAATAGCTATAGATGATATGCCATGTAGCTTATCTTTAAAAGGCAATCTAAGTTAATAAATTGAAAGTATAAAATCCGTAAGTTCAAGGGGCAATGCCTTGCTCGAACACTGTAAGGGCTCTCATACACAAGTTTGGCATTTAAACGGTTGGCTGTTTTTAGGCAGTAAATGGTCATTATACAAAAGAGGCGACAACTTTTATTAAACTATGAGCCCCACTCTAATTAGAAAGGTAGTAATTTAATATCTTTAGCTTTACGCGACCTTTCACATTCAAGGACATACTCGAACATGCATTTTACCAAAAAAAGGTTGGTTATCAATCAAAATGCAGTCTCCAGCAACAGTTATTTTTCTGTGGAATTAAAATGCAGTACAATATGCGAATACAGTTTTATAATAGAAAAAGACCAATTTCCAATATTTTTAGACAGTTGAGGGAATTGGAATAATATTCAGCAATTTCATTTATCCATAAACCCCCATATTCAGGGAGCTTAAGGACTAAGACAATGGTCAATTATTTGTTAAACACCCCCAGTTATGTGAAACATAATAAACCCTTTGGTAGTTTTAAAGTATTGATGTAAATGTTTAAATATTGAAAGTTTGTACAACCCAATCAAGATATAATAAAAGTCCCTTTGTTATAAAGCCGACGAATGAGCTATCATAAAACTTTGGGAACTAGAATAATTTTCCTTGTCATCTAAGGGTTTGGACGGACACCTATCAAGTTGTCTGCAATACATTCCTCTAAAGCTCACACAAGTCTAAGCCCTTTAACTTTAGTATATGAGGGGTATCAAAACCTTGCGCAAACCACTTGTTTAATCTATGAAAAATTAGTTTCTCGTATTCATTCGAATCCGGTGGATAGGAACCGGTTCTCATCCATACGAAAAAACTATGTCTAGCATCGTATTATAAACGGCCTTCTACGAATATAAAAATGTACAATCATTCTATATCCGCGGAAAGCCGTTTATAATACGATGAAAGAAATAACTATTACGAGATGTATGCAATAACTTTTTGTTCTTCAGAATAACTGTCCCAGGGACCTTTGGTTGCATTTATGTGTCAGGGTAGTTTGCAATTCAATAGTGGCGTTCTCTGGATTCTTAAAGTATAATCACTCTATACAAATTGAAAGGAAATATAAATGTTTATATTGTTCACAAGACGTTGTACTCAGGGCGAGGGAACATTGTGCTGTTTATTGCACTAGTCCCCAACGTTTTCTTTTTCGTTGGCTCATTACTATGGGGACTTTGATTTGTTGGTTTAACATAAACAAAACTTTTAAAAAACTTAGAACATTAGGTTATTGTACTATTTATTAATCTGATTTTTTAAATACTGATTCATAGGACAACAAAGTACAATATTAAAAGCGAAGTATCTCTATAATCAAGTCATAAAAATGTAAGTATGTCCATAAACATTATCCTGTATCCAGCAGTTTTTACTTATAATTTTGCTTCGACTCTTATATATTTATATTCTGATTATTCAGTTCTGACACTATACAAGTGTTAATGTCCGTTGTAGGGTTAGGCCGGATATCCGGTGTGGCCGGATATCCGGTGTGGCCGGATAGTTTCAATATCCGGTATCCGAATATCCGGTGTGGCCGGATATCCGGCCGGATAGTTTCAATATCCGGTATCCGGATATCCGGTGTTGCCGGTGTTGCCGGATATCCGGCCGGATATCCGGCCCAACCCTAGTCCGTTGTCCTACCGTTTCAGTGCTTCGCTTTTATGGAGTTTGTCATCCTTGTTTTTCTTTTACTTAATGTATATATATCTTTTCATAGTATTTTATTTTTCAATTTTAATGGTTAAGAAAGTATTAATATCAGACTACAAAAACCTTTAAATTAAATTTAAATTTTGTGTTATGTTTTCGTTTGTAAATGCATTTTTATTTATAGACTTGTGGTAAAGCAAAATTAGACATGTATTCTTTTAAAGAGAAACTTGAAAATTATTTTAAGAGCTGAATCGATGTGGTTCTCCTTTATAGTGAAACTTCTTAAAGGTCCTGGGAAGGTTTATAAGCATTTTGGGGGAGTTTATCTTAACCTTCCTAAGAGAAATTGCCCTTAGAAAAAATGCTTCCCCCACACTCTAAAAAACAACACTCATTTCCAGTTCCGTTTAAAATTGTGAGGTCAAGGGGCGACTCCACCCCCCCTCCCCCATTTCCTCAATTGTCCTTAAAGGCCTCTAGGGGCGTAACAGCTAGTCAATATTCAACCAGGGATACGACATTAGAAAATAAATATACCCAATGACAATTACCCCTTTTTAAGGTAAAATAAATGATTGAAAAGTTTAATCACAACAATAAAGAATTAATACTAGCACCTAACATGTTTATAAGACTCTGGGTACCTGTATGATTTAAATTATAATATTTTTATTACAAGTCCTGATATTAAAGTGCAACCTAAATGTTTCCCAGAAATTTCTTGGAGTGCAATATTGCACTATTTGAGAACAAGGATAATTTTGTTCAACAAAGTATAAGATTTAAATAATTACAGAATCATTTTATGCTATTATTATATTATTTCTGTTGTATATGAAAAAAATGCCTACTTGCGGCAAAATAGTTTTTATATTGGCATTTTTGCAATTCCAATGACTTTTATTGACTTTATAGTTTCATAAGTTGGTAATAGCTGACATAAAACCGACATAGTCGATAGTCTAATGACATAACAATATCGCTTATATAGAGTAGGGCAATTAAGGGCAGGAAAATAGCCTAAAACCACCCCAAGGCATTAATAAGGCTTTTCTGCAATGTGCAACTAATTAAACTACATGATCTTTAGCGTCAGACAAAAAACCTTACTATTTTTATCATATATATGCGGAATTGAAAGATCACTGCTATTAATATTATTTTTGATTTAATGAAAAATTGCAAAAATCATTGTTTTTTTTATTAAATAGTAAAAGTAATCATTTTGTTCAATCATAAATTTCTTGCCTCTATTAATCTAGAACTTTCCACTAAGTTAATGGAAATAAAAACTTAGATGTGCTCTTTGGGTTATTTTGAAAGCCAATAAACTTAAAAAGATTAAGAAATAGAAAAAGTTTAAAAATTAGATGAGAAAAAAACATTACACAAAGTCTCATTTTGATGTTCCCATGTTTAATAAAAACTGAACATTTGATTAATTATATATGTATGTTTGTCAATACAGTATTTTTATGCTTTGTTACTTGACATTGGATGTTGTCATTCTTGTTTTTCGTATTTTTTAAAGACCACTGAATATTTGCACTCATTCATGTCTGTCAATCTATGATTTTTTGTTCCTCGCAACTCATGGATGTAGTCATCCTTGTTTTATATTTTTACACAATTTTACAACGACCCCAAACATAGCAGCTTCATAAAAAAAGTGAATCAAAGTTGTCTGATTAAAGTTTGGCTAGTCAATAAAACTTTAACTTTTCTTTCCGCCGGGTTGGGAAAGAGAAATCAATCTGTTAAAATATTGACATTACAGAGCAGCAAAGATTTATTTATAAGTTTTTTTTAAACCTGTGCAAAAAATAGCCAAACCCTACCAGGACTAAAACAATTTAATCTAAAAATTTCATCAAATGTTTCAGCTGTTCACATGATTTTACTGGACATTTTTTTCTTCTACTTTAATACATAAAATCGCTTATAAGAATATATTTCTGTGCTAATAAAGCACGTGGCAAAATAAAGGAACCTATTCCAATGTTTTATAGTAATTGACCCTTAACTTTAATGTTAGTTTTGTTATTTGTGTCATCGCCCCCAGCCATCAGTCGGGATTACCTCATATTTATTATTTTTTGTTTGAAACAAGAATAAAACTATAATTTTTTTTATATAAGACTGCAGAGATAGGGGATAACATATGCTTTGCTTAAACCTGCCAAGAAATGATTTTAATCTTCAGAAAGAAATTCTGCTAATTCATATTATAGAATATCGAAGCATTAAATTATAATTAGCGGCTGCGCCCCAACCATTTTTTTCCTGAAGGGGGAACGATGGACTGTAAATAATTCTTCCAAACTTTATAAACTGGTTTCTGAATTGGAAGGATTAGTTCACGTTCATGGAAAATAAAGAGCAGAATCCCCCCAAAATTTTTTTTAAATGGATATAATAATCTATACACAAAAATGTTCTAACTGTTCATTTATCTACAGCAATCTATCTTAAGCTAAGTTTATTTTTACCTTTTTTCAATTAATATTTATTGCAGAGTAGCTGAGTAGCCCCGAGGGAGTAATCATGCAGTAGTTGGACATAACAAGGATGATAACATCCAGTCCATGAAATCCCAGCAAAAAGGAAAAACAAACATTAACAAATATAGAGTGAATGACCCCTGATGGTAAAAATAGAAGAAGAAATATGATATATTCCTGATAATTGTTTAATATACTAAATGCCTAAAATAGCCGTGCGTACTTTTACAGATGTTAATAAAGAGATACTAATTAAGTGTTGTCTTTGGCTATTTGTAAGGGATGGACTATCTATAAGTAAATAAAAGCTTCACTATCAAAGATACTCATTTTTACAGAAATAAGAAATTACATTCATCAATTTGAGATGAAGATAATTTTATTTAGTTCTTTATATTCATGACGTCAAATGATAATCGCACACACCCACACACAAACATAACATACACCCACAAACACACACACACTGAAAAGTGGTGTAAAGTTTCATTCCATGTCCATAACAAATATCTAAAAAAATATCTAGACACTGTCAAAAAATATTCATTTGACCTAAAAAATCTGTATGTTTCATCTACTTCCAAACAAGACCGACTGTGGTCATAACAGTTTTTGAACAACAAAATACCAGTTTCCTTGCTTTTTTAGTGGCTTTTGGACGAAGACCAAACTGCACAACTTTTGCACCACTTTTGACGTCATATTCTCCATCTCTTTTTTAGGGGTTTTCTTTCCCACTTCTTCTCTCATCTTCCTCATTATATGACATCACAGGAATCAAAAGTGACACAAAAGTTATGCAGTTTGGTCTTCGCCTGACTTTTGTATTCCTATTTTGACCTTTAACATCGCTACCTACTCCTAGCACTACACATTGCTTCAAATGTCTTGCTTGCTTCACCCTTGTGCAGGATAAATGCGCGAGAAACAATTGAGATGGCGCTTTGACTATAATGAGAGTTAAAATTCAAATTAAATAGGAACCATGGGTCAGAGCAAAAATTAAAAGAATTCAGTAAGATTAGATTTATAGAGATAACTGAATAGAAAGCAGCACTTAGTACTAAAACTTATAGAGTAGCTTCTCTTTAAAGATATCTTTCAACAATGTAGACTAAAACTTATAGAGTAGCTACACTTTTAAAGATATCTTTTAACAATGTAGACTGTAGGTAATTGGAAAATTTTGTATGAGTTATGAGTCCTTTATTGCATGTTAAATTATCCAATATTACTGAGGAAACAGCACTTTTATTATACTTTATGTGTATTTAGCTAAATTGTTAAGAACCATTCTTTTTAATGAAATAAAGCATATTTTAAATATTATTAAGAGAATACTTTTAGATAATAAATCATATAGTTTTCATTTCTTCAATTTTGTAAATTATTTTTTAACTTTTACCATTCAAATGAAATTATTAAATTTTTGTAAACGATAACTATACATGAAGAATACAAAGATCTATAATACCAATTTGATATAATCACTTTGAAATGACAGCCAAATTTTGAAGAAAAAAAATATGAAAGAATCTCATTCAAAACTCATAATTTTATATTCCTTTATGAAATTTGTGATACCTACCTACCTACATCAAGATGTGTTCTAGTCACCACAAAAAATCAGAAGATAAATGTATATGCAGAAAAAATAGGAAAATCCTATCTATAAATAATTATTACCTAGAAAATATTCAATTTATCTAATGTATAATACCTAGCTTTATAGCATTTTACATCAAGGTATTCTAATTTGCTAAAAAATAGGAAAATCATTTCGACAAGGTGATTTTACCTTGAAAATTTATAATCCTTTCTGAGTTATGTGATACTTACCTAGCTTGAGAACCTTTTAACAACAAGAAACTTTTTACCTTTAAAAGGGGGAGGTCATTTTCTAGTAAATTCCGTAAAGGTGTGTGTGTTATAAGGCCTAAAAATAGTAGTAGAACGATAAGGTGCTCTATATATTTGTATTCCCTATTGAATAGAACAATAGGGAGCACCTTATCGTTCTACTACTATTTTTAGGCCTTATAACACACACACCTTTACACACTTTTACGGAATTTACTAGAAAATGACCTCCCCCTTTATAATGTTTCTTAGATGTGTAATACCTTCAAACCTTTAACAACAAACTATTCTTTTCGCAAGAGAAAAGTCGATTTGCAAATCCTATCTATAAGTAAACTTTACCTGGAAAATTTATAATCTTTCCTGAGTTGTGTGATAGGCTTCACCTCCTCATCCTCAGTTGTCATTTTTTATTAATTTTTTTTCCTGAAAGTTTTAAGTTTTTGAAAATTGACAAAAGTCTAAAGAGGGCTATTTTTAGACTTCATCCATGTTAAAACTTTGTCAACATGCAATAGACAATATATTTCAAAAGAAGGGATTCTGGGGGATCTTGGACAAAATAGCTTTGGACAAAGTAGCTTTGGACAAAGTAGCTTCAGGACAAAGTAGCTTCAGGACAAAGTAGCTTCAGGACAAAGTAGCTTCAGGACATTTACTTAAGAAAAGTAGCTTCCTGAAGCTACTTTGTCCGAAGCTACTTTGTTTGAAGCTACTTTGTCCGAAGCTACTTTGTCCAAGATCCATTCTGGGGGGTTAGTTTTTTCCTTTGATTATTTAACCCTTCTACCCTTCCCTTTTTGTTTTTAATTTGTTTAAAAAACAATGAGAAGGGGGTTTCAGTTATCAATAGGTTCGTATATAGAATTACAAGATGTTACAACACCTGGCACCAATCCTTATTTTATAAAGAAACTAATCAAAAAGTTTTATAGTTTTAAAGACTCATATAAGCATATTCATAAACTAAAAGAAATAAGTTTCACAAATTAATCAATTTCTTTTTAAATGAATAACAAAAGCAATTATGTCCATAATTAGAAGAGCCTCAATAATCTAATAATGATTTTTAAAAAAAAATTACAAAGCTTTGATAAAGTTATTATTTATATTAAAATGTAGGAGAAATTGTAATGCTCCAAATTAAATGTGTGGTCTTGATTTCAATAGAATATCATCAAATATTATTCATTTTCTGTTAGCAATCTAGCCTTTGAGTTTCCTTAGCCTCACATATGCCTAAAAGATTCCTAACACCTAGGCTTAGGCTAGGAGCGATTCTAGGAAGTAGCCTCATTCAGCCACAACCATCTTACTAAATAGTCAACAAAAACATTAAAATCTCCTGTCTATATAACGCTGACAAGGCAGCTTATATTGCCTTATAAAAAATGACGTCATACAATACAAATGACCAATGATAGGCCAGCATACATTTGGTGGATTGAAATGTATTCTGGCCTTTCATTGTTCATTTGTATTGTATGGTGCAATTTTTATAAGGCAATATTAGCTGCTTCAAGACAGCTTCAAGTTTGACATTGATAAAAGAGTATCTCTATCACAAGCACGATTTCGTCTTTTTAACAGTTTACTGTAATTTAGACGGACAAACCCCCTTGTTATAGATTAGCTTCACTGCAAAAAAATGAAACGAAATTAAGAGTATACAGTTTATTAACTAAATTGCATAAGTTGTATAAATTGCATTTAAAATTGGTTTAATTGCTAAGCTTGCTATTTATAAACCACTTATTATGAAATCAGGGAGCAGGAAACAATTAATAATAATTAAAATCTTACCAAAATATGTGTTTGTTAGCTTAAAAATTTTGATAGGGAAAGGGTACTTTAATATTTATTAATCATCAATTCTTTTTACCCTATGTATAGTTTTAATCACTTTTGTTTCTTTTATCTTGAAAAATATAATATTGTCGTCCATTGTCTTATCACCATATCCTTAGAAAATGCTTATTGAATGAAAAACTTTTTGTACAGATAAACTTAATTTATTTAAACGTAACATTTATGAAAGAGAATTAAAAAATATATATAATCTTTTTATATAAAGTAGTAAGCTTTTTTTTGTTAGCTGCGAAGGATCTCACTAACCCCTGAACCGATATGATCCTTTTTGATAGTGAAGCTTATAATAGGTTCTTATGTTTTAGGGCTACTTTTAATTTTATATAAAGTAGTAAGCTTTTTTTGTTAGCCGCGAAGGATCTCACTAACCCCTGAACCGATATGATCCTTTTTGATAGTGAAGCTTCTTAAGGTTCTAGGTCCTAGAAAATAAAAGGTCCGGGTATGGTTTTAGTCTATTTTTCTGCCCTTCCATATCCCCTCCAATATAGAGCACCTAGATGCTAGGGGCACAGCGCTAGTAATATATAAGGAGTCAGGTTTTTGTATGTTGTTGTTATAGTAGCCCTGATTCTCTGAAGTTAGGATTCATATGCACACGGAGATTAGTTGTGAACTTCCTTTGGCCAATCTTTAGATTGGTTTGCTTCGCCCATAGCTGAATGTTAATTTTCAAGCTGACCCGCAATTCTCGTGGAAGCTACTCAATTATTACATCTCTTTTTGTATGTCCGTTAAGTAATAACTGATGATTTCTCTAAACAGAATTGAGTTCTCGGAAAGCTTTACATAAGTAACAGATTCACTTTAGACAATTGATTTCAAAATTGCAAAAGTCTCGAGACGATTTAAGGCCATTTTTCCTGAGTGGATTTTGTGTGAGATTCTCGCTTATCCTGATCGAATGTTTCTCCCAGCTGGGTGATGTAACGATACGTTTCATCCCCACTAATTACTTCAATCCATCCCCTCTCCTGCCCAATACAAAGGAGGAACGTATTAACCAACTTCTGAGGACTATATTAGCAACTAAATTATCGATTAAAATTCTCCTATCACAATATTCACACATTCTATATCCATAGGAGAAGCAATTTGGAAATTAATAATGAAAATATGAATGATTTCATACTAAAGAATAGTTGTTTCTCGCATCGTATTATAAACAGCTTTCCGCGGATATGAAATGTACAATTATAAGATTAAAACCATTTTTTTTTGCCCCGAGATGCCGAAGGCAATAGCTAAAAACTATTGTACATTTTTATATTTGTAGAAAACTGTACATATATAATACGATGCTAGACATAATTTTTTCGTATGGATGAGAACCGGTTCTAATCCATCGGATATAAAGTATGAACATTACATAAATTAATTGGGTCAAAAAAATATTGTTTATACTATGTTCTTATCTAAACAAAAAGGATGTCGACATCCATAAAAGCGAAGCTAGATTTACTTCATTGGAAGATGGGATTAATAAGGAGTATTTTTTACTGGTAATAATTTTTGGAATTTGAAAGCAAATTTTTTTTATTTTAATTTTTATTTATCGCATCGTATCATAGAAAGACAGCTTTCCGAGAATAGTAAAATGAATGTTAGAAGATTAATTCCAGCTTAATCTTATTTGTGGAAAATTATCTACAGTACGATATGGCTCAGAACCGGTTCTAATCCAGCTGATATTGACCGGTTTCGAAGCCATACTGAAGATTTGTAACTGATTATTTTTTTGTTTGAAATTAGTTTTTTAAATTGCTTTGCTACTTTTTACTTATTATATTTATCAATATATTGCAATGATAGTGCATGCAACGATATTATAGTACGTCCTGATTTAAAGTGGAAAAACCTATAACATCTATAAGCGCAGCATTTCTATAATATTTGTATGTTCGTACGTTCGTTTTAACCTATGATTTATGGACGTAAATATTCTTTTTGTGAAGCAGCCACCTACAATTAAGGTATTTAAGTTTTTTTTCTAATGACAAGTATCTTTTATTATATTAGTGTCTGTCTTTTACAAAGTTTTGCTTCGTTTCTTAAATTCTTATGGACTAATTTACAATATTGTCCTTGTTAATCTATTAAAGCAAGGTCAAACTTAATGACATAGGAAAATATGTTCATTTTTTATATTCTAATATGGTGCTCCTATAATAAAATAACATAAAACCAACATGCCCAAAATTATGATTAATATCCCTGAATATTGTTTGGTTTAGGCGTTTGTGAGATCTTTTTGGACAAACACACACAGACACAACTTAATAAAAAATTTGCCCTACTAATCGCTTAGTTGAGCTAAATTGTTTTTGTGAAAAATTCTCCAATATCACATAAAAAATCTACAAAAATTAAATAAAATCTTATGTTCATAACCCTTCTATGATTTTGTTTATTCTTGTATTATTATTATTGTAGATTTTTAATGTGATTTTGGTGGATTTATCACGAAAACAATTTTGCCCCACTAAGCGATTAGTGGGGCAAACATTTTTTTAAGAATCCACCTCAGTAGTTATTAAAATCTTAAGCTACAGAAAAAAATTACTACTTTATACATATACTAGAATTGGACAATAAGCTGTAACAAAATTTCCTCTTGTTTAAAATATTTTCTTTATATGTATCTTTCCAAATAGACGAAAACCATATTTTTAAAAGCGAAGCTTTTCTACAATTAGGGTCGGTCCGTACGCCCGTCCGTACGTCCGTCACAAACGGATAGTTTTTTAGTTAATTTAGGCATGTTAGAATTGTCCTATCGATTTCAAACTTTGCATGGGGATTCCTGTATTAATTAGGTACGATTTAGAAAGCGTAGCAACTCTAAAATCCATTTTAAACATGTTGATTTTTTTACTTTTTTAACAACAAATTTTTTTGTGATCTAATTATCCGATTGATCTGATTTTTGGTATGTTTATTCCTGGGACAACAAAGTATAATGTTTCAAGCGAAGCAACTCTATAATCAAGTCCTAAAAATGTAAGTATGTCCATAAACATTATCCTGTATCAAGCAGTTTTTCAACAAATTTACACTTACAATTTTGCTTTTATATTCTGATTATTCAGTTTTAACAATATAAGTGTTAATGTCCGTTTGTCCTACAGTTTCAGTGCTTCGCTTTTATGGATGTTGTCATCCTTGTTTAAGAATGATATTTAGTTAAATAACAAAATTTGTATTCTTTATCAAATCCTTGATGTCCCTACGTTTGATCGTGTTCTCATAGAATTAAAACAAGGACGATTTGGTACAAAAGTAATGTTTTTACAGAAATTAGTGAATAATTTGAAAAGTCAAGATCTTACGGGACATAGAACATTATAATATAAATTTATCTATACATCAAACTTTAAAAAAAACAAAAGTACCTCCAACTGCAGATCAAATTATTGGGAGAATATTTTGGGTAATGAAAGTTTGAACAACGAGGCCAATCAAGATTGAATTGAAGTTTTTAAGCTAAACAATTGAAAATTCGAGTTTATAAAACTTTGAGGACCATAAGGGGGGGGGGGGGGGAAGTTTGTACACTTATAGGAAATGAAATTCAGTACCAAAGTTTGGGAGGGTCGTATGGGCTTGTTTTTAAAGTTATCAACCTAATTCTTTTTGTAGGCTCTCTTATATGACTTGATATACACGGAAAACTTTGAAAATTGAATTTCGGTACTTTCCTTCTAGGGGCTTGTGGAGCAAAAGACCCCCCAAAACACTAAAAATATGAGTTCTGACCTTATTTTTAAAGATATCGACCTGATTTTTTCTTTATAATACTTTTTTAACATACCCGAATCAACAAACCATTACAGATTTCATTTTAGGACTTTCCTTCTAGGGGCTTGTGGAGCAAGAGACCCCCAAAACACAAAAATATGAGTACTGGGCTTATTTTTGAAGATATCGACCTGATTTTTTTTATAATACTTTTTTAACTTAACCGAAATAACGAACCATTACAGATTTTATTTTGGGACTTTCCTCTCAGGGGCTTATGGAGCAAGAGACCCCCAAAACACAAAAATATGAGTACTGGGCTTATTTTTGAAGATATCAACCTGCTTTTTTTTACATAAAAATAATATTTAAACATAACCGAATCTACGAACTATTACAGATTTCATTTTGGGACTTTCTTTCTACGGGCTTGTGGAGCAAAAGACCCCAAAAACACTAAAAATATGAGTTCTGAGCTTATTTTTAAAGATATCAACCTGATTTTTTATATAAAAATACTATTTTAACATAACCGAATCTACGAACCATTACAGATTTCATTTTGGGACTTTCCTTCTAGGGGCTTGTGGAGCAAAAGACCCCAAAAACACTAAAAATATGAGTTCTGACCTTATTTTTAAATATATCAACCTGATTTTTTTAGGAACACTTTTTTAAACATAACCGAACTAAGAAACCATTACAGATTTCATTTTGGGACTTTCCTTCTAGAAGCTAGTGGGGCAAAAGACCCCAAAAAAATATTTTTAGAGATATTGAGCTGATTTTTTTCATGAAAACTTTTTTCACATGTTTGAACTAGGTAGCCACTAATAATTTCATTTTGGCACTTTCCTTTTAGGGGAAAGTAGGGTAAAACACCTCCAAAACAAAATAAATTGAGTTCTCAGGTTATCTTTTAAATATGCTCAGAACTCATATTTTTAGTGTTTTAGGGGTCTTTTGCTCCACAAGCCCCTAGAAGGTAAGTCCCAAAATGAAATCCTTAATGGTTTCTTAGTTCGGTTATGTTAAAAAAGTATTATTTTAAAAAGATCAGGTTGATATCTTTAAAAATAATCTCAGAACTCATATTTTAGTGGTTTTGGAATCTTTGCTCCACTAGCCCCTAGAAGGAAAGTCCCAAAATAAAATCTGTAATGTTTTCTCAATTTGGTTATGTTAAAACAGTATTATTTTTTAAAAATCAGGTTGATATCTTAAAAAATAAGCTCAGAACTCATATTTTTAGTGTTTTTGGGGTCTTTTGCTCCACAAGCCCGTAGAAGGAAAGTCCTAAAATGAAATCTGTAATGGTTCGTAGATTCGGTTATGTTAAAATAGTATTTTTATATAAAAAATCAGGTTGATATCTTAAAAAAGAAGCCCACAACTTTTTACATTTTTACGTACTTAATTAACTAAGATATTTTATCAACAAGGTATATTTCACTAATTTGACATTTCAAATAGAGTATATATATGGTTAAACTTTGAGTGTGTTAAAAAGACTGGCTTCTTCTACAGGTAGTTTGTGCTTCCTTCTTGTCTGGTTGTCCGCACGCGCAGTATGCATGGTTGTGGTTTATATTTTTCGGAGGTGTTACAAAAGTTGTAACATGCTCCCCCCTCTTTATGAGGCCAACGAGGCAGGAACTTACAATCATTCAGTAACCTGGATTATCTTTTGTAGATTTAGAAGTTATTTTCAAAAGTCGTCTTCAACATAGTAAATGTTTTTGTTTTCAGGTTTCGATGACAATATGATGATTCAACCAAAATTGCAAGGTAGAAGCTCGCGGAAAATATGAATAATTTGAAGGAGAACTACAACGAACAATTGTGAAGAAGTGGCGCTGCTTCGTATCATTATGATTAGTTTATTACATAGTAAGCAATTACATATTACATATTACAAAATATTAAAAAATGTTAATCAATATCATTTTCTTAATCAAAGGGAAATATTTACTATTTGTATTTAATTGGTAATTGTCACTAAGCATAAAAAATATCAAAAGTAAATGATTTTGTAACTTTAATTTAATTGCAAAAAGTTGATTCAATTTTTCATTTTGAGTTTTCATTTATATTTAACATATTAAAATACATAGATCACATATTAACAAATGTTTTAAATTACATAAATTTTGTATTACAATTATCAGTGAATTATATTAATTTTGTATCATAATTACTGGCGAAAATGTTTGAATTGTTAAAGAAAATTTATTATTTTTGCAGTACTATGTAACACAATAAAAAATTAAGAACAAAGATAAATGAATGTCGCCAAAATTATAGTATATACGAATTGTTGATTATAATTATAATAAGAATTGAATATCATAATTATTGTTTTTTTTGTTTTGTTGATTTTCTTTATATTATAACCAAATAAAGTATGACAACTTGGTTATTATATTGATTTTTTCGTTTTGTTGATTTTCTTTTTATTAAACCAAATAAAGTATGACAACTTGGTTATTATATTGATTTTTTCGTTTTGTTGATTTTCTTTTTATTAAACCAAATAAAGTATGACAACTTGGTTATTATATTGATTCGAACAAGTATTTAATTATAAAGAATGGTTTATAATAATTTCTTCAATCGAATAAAGAAGGGATTATTGATTGATTTATTTTTCGATTCTATTAGCCAATTAAAGAATGAATTAACGGCTGACATGTTTTACAACAACTAGATAAAGTTTGAATTATCTTTTTATAATAATTATTCAATCGAATAAAGAAGGGATTATTGATTGATTTATAACTGATTATTAGCCAATTAAAGACTGAATTAACGGCTGATATATTTTACGCGATTTTATAAAGAGTGAATTATAAAATGTTGACGCAATTTTATAAAGAGTGAATTATAAAATGCCTAATTTAGGGACAGGTAAATAATATACCAGCTTTAATCATTTTATAAAGAGTGAATTATAAAATGTTGACGCAATTTTATAAAGAGTGAATTATAAAATGCCTAATTTAGGGACATGTCAATAAATACCAGCTTTAATATTTTATTCCTGATTAGGATTGACTTAAGGAGATATAAACACTGGTTCTTGTGTATTAGCTGGTGTATACATCGCACTCCTTCTTGTATATCTTAGGGACATTAACCCTATAACTTTATAATTTGAGCAAACACATTTGTAAAAAATGTAATAATATGGCGCTGATAAATGTTTGAGTAGAATCACCCCCCAGAGTGAGATGGTTTAACAGAAACCAGGTAATGTCTAGGTAAAAACCTCGAGAAAGGGCAAGGTTTGTAGATATTAATCATGCAGGCTTTGTCTAAAATTTTCGTCGTCAAAGGTTGTCTTGGATACCTTAATAGGAAACAAAAATAATTTAAAACTAGAAACTTGAAAAGCAAGATCTTATTATAAAATCTTATCTGGTATCTTTAAGCCATTTTTTTAAAAAAGAAAATCAAGACCATTAAAGAAGATAGGAACAGGGAAACTTAACTCCACTACTCATTTGATCTTTGAAATGAATTCAAAAATCACGTTTAATTTTATGTAATTGAAATGAAATATGTCTAATATTTATATACATGTGTATATTATGTGTATATACATGTATATATAATAAAAAAATGTAAAATGTTAGTGGTTTTGGAATCTTTGCTCCACTAGCCCCTAGAAGGAAAGTCCCAAAATAAAATCTGTAATGTTTTCTCAATTTGGTTATGTTAAAACAGTATTATTTTTTAAAAATCAGGTTGATATCTTAAAAAATAAGCTCAGAACTCATATTTTTATGATTTTTGGGGGTCTCTTGCTCCACAAGCCCATAGAAGGAAAGTCCCAAAATGAAATCTGTAATGAGTCGTAGATTCGGTTATGTTTAAATATTATTTTTATGTAAAAAAAGCAGGTTGATATCTTCAAAAATAAGCTCAGTACTCATATTTTTGTGTTTTGGGGTCTCTTGCTCCACAAGCCCCTAGAAGGAAAGTCCCAAAATGAAATCTGTAATGGTTCGTAGATTCGGTTATGTTAAAATAGTATTTTCATATAAAAAATCAGGTTGATATCTTTAAAAATAAGCTCAGAACTCATATTTTTAGTGTTTTTGGGGTCTTTTGCTCCACAAGCCCGTAGAAGGAAAGTCCCAAAATGAAATCTGTAATGGTTCGTAGATTCGGTTATGTTAAAATAGTATTTTTTATTATATAAAAAATTAAGGTTGATATCTTAAAAGAGAAGCCCACAACTCATATTTTTATGATTTTTGGGGGTCTCTTGCTCCACAAGCCCCTAGAAGGAAAGTCCCAAAATGAAATCTGTAATGGTTCGTAGATTCGGTTATGTTTAAATATTATTTTTATGTAAAAAAGCAGGTTGATATCTTCAAAAATAAGCCCAGTACTCATATTTTTGTGTTTTGGGGTCTCTTGCTCCACAAGCCCCTAGAAGGAAAGTCCCAAAATGAAATCTGTAATGGTTCGTTAATTCGGTTATGTTAAAAAAGTATTATAAAAAAATCAGGTCGATATCTTCAAAAATAAGCCCAGTACTCATATTTTTGTGTTTTGGGGGTCTCTTGCTCCACAAGCCCCTAGAAGGAAAGTCCCAAAATGAAATCTGCAATGGTTCGTTGATTCGGGTATGTTAAAAAAGTATTATAAAGAAAAAATCAGGTCGATATCTTTAAAAATAAGGTCAGAACTCATATTTATAGTGTTTTGGGGGTCTTTTGCTCCACAAGCCCCTAGAAGTAAAGTACCGAAATTCAATTTTCAAAGTTTTCCGTGTATATCAAGTCATATAAGAGAGCCTACAAAAAGAATTAGGTGGATAACTTTAAAAACAAGCCCATACGACCCTCCCAAACTTTGGTACTGAATTTCATTTCCTATAAGTGTACAAACTCCCCCCCCCCCCTTATTTACACTCAATTAATCTCCCTCCATGGGAAAAGTAAAGAATAGTTAATTTATTATACATAAATTTTTAGTATTTCTGAGAACTTAAAATTTACGTCGACATCAAGACAAACATTATACTGTAATAAACCTATATCTACCATGTGATGATGTTGTAACGCAAATCTAATAATGGAATTTGACAACATTGCAAGGTTGATTCAATAGCAGCATGGCACTTTGACGCAAAAGGTTAAAAGTTAAAGAATAGTTATTCATCGCATCGTATTTCAAACAGCTTTCCGCAGATAATAAAACAAAAAATTATGAGATCAAAACCAGTTTTGTTAGCCCCGAGGTGCTGAAGGCCCGTCCAAACAATTCTGAAATTAATCTTATGATTTTTGTCTTAATATTCATAGAAAACTGTCTATAATACGATTCGATACATAATTTTAGTATGGCTAAGAACCGGTTCTAATCCAGGGGATAATAATCGGTTTGGAAGTCATACTGGAAAGTAACTTCATAAAAGGGAATTTGTAAGTTCTGCACAAAAAAGTTGTAAACTATAGGTCTGATATAGTTGTAAACTATAGGCCTGATATCCTATTACTAACTCGAATAGTTTTAACACAAAAACACAAACCATTGTGAGATTCTAACAACAGACAATTTACTTTTTTGAACTCCAATTGTATTTTGATACATGCACTAAATATTGTACTTTTTATATTTTGTAAACTATTGCCTGTATGCATAATCATATTTCATAAACTATTGGAATTATTTAATTTAAATTAATTAATAAAATAGTAAATTATATCTGTATGAATATTCCATGAACTATTGGAATTATTTAATAAAATAGTGAAGTATACCTGTATGAATGATCCATAAAATATTGGAATTATTTAATAAAATAGTAAAGTATACCTGTATGAATGTTCCAAAAACTGTTGGAATTATTTAATTAAATAGTAAAGTATATCTGTATGAATATTCCATAAACTATTGGAATTATTAATAAAATAGTGAAGTACATCAGTATGAATATTCCATATTCTATTGGAATTATTTAACAAAATAGTAAATTAAATCTGTATGAATATTTCATAAACTATTGGAATTGTTTCCTAAACTCTTGGTTAACACAAAGCTATGGTGTGGGCTGCATACTGCTAAAAAAAATGTTGTAAGGCACAGTACAATGAAGAAATTTATTTGCTATACTAATAACAGGTATTATAAGAGAAGAATTGTTGTAATCAAGGTATTGAGAATTTTTTTTATTGTATGCTTGAAATATAAATTTTAATTAAGATTCCTATTAACTGTTCCTAAAAAAATCCATAATGATTTTTACCTTTTCTAAAAGTGTACTAGATACGTAGTTATGAAATATTTCTAATTATAACATTTTAAACTTTGTGTTAGTTTGACTTTTAAAAGGCGTTTAACAACTATGCTATTATTTAAGTAGTTTCTATTGTAGTTTTCCGTCAAAATCTTGTAAATCAGTGAACTTATTGAGTCCTTTAATTTAGAGAAGCTACATATGGCCCTAGTACGGTTTTAGGAATATTAACTTTTAGATTCAGCTTTGGAATACTTTAAGTCTAATTATTAAAAATATTTCTTCCTAAAAATAGATTAAAATAAGCTTTTAGGCTACTATCCGCTAGTAAAAAATATTTAGCTAGAAAAATGGAACATGAAAAGCAATTTAGAAGAGGGAATTTTCTGATTTACTATTATACAGTGACAAAGGAATAGGTAGTTTAAAGACAAAATCTATCCTCACATTAAAATGTACAAAATGTGTGGTATGAAAGTGAAAGAGAAAGATTGATTAATCTTTATTAAAGTATCCCTTTATCCATAACGTAAGGGAAATGGAGGAAAGGGAATGGGGGCGTCATAAAATATATTTCTATAGTTATTAAGCTTTGTTCTGTTATGTCATATTGTTTTGGCTGGCCTAATATTGTATTGTTATGATACTGTCTAATCATGACTTTAGTAATTACAAAAAAGTAGGCCTTTATACACAACTAGCGGCTTCGCCCCCTAGATAGGTTCACATAAGGAGGGGGAGTTTAAATAGATAACCCAATTTTTATTTTACATTCAAAAAGAAAAAGTAAAAAAATAGTTATAAACCTTCCCGCAACTTATGAGAAGCTACCATGCAAAAAGAGAACCATAATGGTTCAGTGGTTAGCGAGATCATTCGATACAGAGAAACAGACGTGCAAATAGACATCCTGTTACTTTAAAATATAAAGATATACCAAGGAAGTATCGTTACTTCTTTGCGTGATCAGGGATAACTCGATATGGTAACGGTTAGATTCAAATTATGAGATTATTAGTCAAATTGGCATAACACATTATGACTATTACTTCTTTCTAACTTATTGTACTTCGCCCCTAGCATCCCTACTAAAAGTGGAAAATAACCATTAAAATAACCTAAAACTATTCTAGGACTTGAATTTAGAGTCAAAATAGTCCAAAATCATCCTAAGACCTATGTAAGGTTTCCCTAAAAAAGAGAGCTCATTTAATTCATTAGTTATTGAAATCTTAAGCTTCAGACAGAAAAAACCTTACTTCTTTATATAATAGGATAAAAAGACTATTATTTTCACAAATAAGAACAGTAAAGGATTTGGCTTCTAAACAAAGAATATTTCTGTTGTTGACTTACGAACGTCGAATATACAGACAAAGCCTATTTGTAAAGTTTTTGCGCTATTAAAAAAAGTTTTGTTATTCAAAATGAATTTTCCGCTATTTTGTAAAAGCTAGTAATTAGACAAATTTTTAAGTGCTTTTAAAATTAAATTTTTTATGTAAATATTTTGGTTTTAAAAGTTGGTAACGGAGAAAATGAAGCATTATTCATGAAATTAATTAGTACAAGTGATAAATACACAAATATACCAAAATTTTATCTCCATATTTTTAATACATAATCCTCTATTATAGAAAATTTAAAAGGAATCTTTAGAGCTACTATAGGACAAAATACAACTAAAACCAAGCATTTTACATTGAATAAAATGGATGTCGTGGCAAGGGGTTACACTATGTTATTCAGATGAGAGTTCCAGTCACCATGTTGTAACTTGAATTTCTCAGTCACAATATAAGACTGCAACTTCCCTATGTTAGTAACTTTTTAATAGTTTGGATTCACCAAGGACATCCAAGCCTTTTTCGAGGGTGGGAGGGTATCCAATTTTCCACTTAATTGGCAATGATTGATCGATTAGCTTTAGTTTCTGAGTGTTTTACAATCCACGGAAAGCAGATACTAAACGGTTCCAAAACCATACTGGAAATACTTTTATAATGCTAAGAATTGTATCAGAAACAAGGTATAGCAATTATTTAAGAGGATGTTAACCTTGTTTTATGGTTTTAATACTTGTCTCTCTTACTAGGTTAAAATGTTTATATTATTATAGACTAATGAATAGAGTCAAAATAAATTAATGAATATAATATCACAGTACCTTTGTTGTCTTAATCCAGAACAAGTTTAGACATTCAGCTTATTATTAAAGTTATAATATGTCGAAATGGATGTATATAATTACTTAGATCTTACACTAGATTTTTATGTTCTATAATAAAGTGAACTCTGTAGTGCGCTAAAATAACAAAAGCCCCCATCCTCCTCCTTTACCCCATCCTCTTTCCTCCTACTGGATAAATGGCTCGACCAATAAATGCGGGGGGAAATTGCAATCTAAATTGACGACAATTTTTCTCCTGTTATATCATCCATGTATATTCTACATCCATTTATGCCGATTACACGAAGGCTTACAAAATCTTATGAAAAAAAACTATTACTGTACATAGCGCTTTAATTTTGCTAGCGCAAATTTTGTTTTGAGGGGGTGGGAAGTGGTTCTATAACCTCTCGCCATAAGATTATTTTGGCATTATATCATTTGCATGAAAGTTATAAAACTAGAGACCTTAGCTTTAATTAAAGATTTGCACATTTGAATAATTTAATTTCTTAAGGTTTACTTTGTAATGTCATTTTGAATTAACGTGCATTACATCTTACAACATGCATAAGAGTACATTTGAGTTTGATTAAACTTAAAATCTTAACATATCCATTAGCAATTTAATATTGCATTTTTAAATTAAAAAAAGGCGTCATACTGGCCTACCATTGGTCAATCGAAATTTATACTGGGCTACCATTTGTAATTTAGTCAGTGTATTGGTCTATCATTGGTCTTTTGTATTGTATGACGTCATTTTTTTTACATTTTTTCTCTGTTTCATATCTCCGCCAACTGTAGTGTTTACCTATGCTCCTGTTGTAGTGGTTTGCGGATTTTTATACTTTTTTTATCGCTCCATTTTTCGTTAGTTACTTCATCGCATTGCGTCACTATGTAATCAAAATAAACGCATTCTAACCCATCTTTGTTCAGAATAAATAAACAGTAAGAAAATTATTGAAGATATAGTTTTATTAATGACCACACAAACACTATTAAAGACTACACAAGGCATTAAAATGGCATAAATAATTAGCTAGAATAACAGGAATTTTTATCAATCAAAGGTATTTGATTGCAATGCTATTGTACGTAATATAGTAGGGATTCTTCTTTGTCTACTAAGTTCTCAATAACCACACATTTAAACCAAAAAATTATTTTACCTAGAGATTTTAAAATTTGCAATTGTATTTAGCAAACTTAATATATATAATAATTAATAGAGAGAGAGAGAGATCATACCATTCCCGGCTTAATTTTATAAAGAGTAAGATATGTTTCTCTCTCTCTCTCTCTCTCTCTCTCTCTTTTAATTTATGCTACTCTGCTACGATATCGATGGCGAACTCGCATGCTATCTTTTGCTTGAAAGGCCGATTTTCCAACGTTTATCGCCCAAAAAATTAGGTGGTAATTTATAAGCTACAATTTGAGATATCGAACAACGTACCATGCTACCTTTTTTAACAAAAAAGTTTCGCTGGAAATGTTGTGTGTTAGCATCCATGAACTCGCTAACAGCTTGGCCGATTTGGTTCTCCTTAACATTGAAGCTTCTTATAGGCCCGGAAAGATTCAATTTACCGTCTATTGTATTATCCCTTAATATTTCTGGCAGATTTGATACAATGTTGCAGTGATAGCACACTGAAAGATGCACACTTGTTCCTGCTAGCTTCATGAGATATACATGTGCACACTTGTTCCTGCTAGCTTCATAAGATATACATGTGCACACATGTTCCTGCTAGCTTCATAAGATATACATGTGCACACATGTTCCTGCTAGCTTCATAAGATATACATGTGCACACTTGTTCCTGCTAGCTTCATAAGATATACATGTGCACACTTGTTCCTGCTAGCTTCATAAGATATACATGTGCACACTTGTTCCTGCTAGCTTCATAAGATATACATGTGCACACTTGTTCCTGCTAGCTTCATAAGATATACATGTGCACACTTGTTCCTGCTAGCTTCATAAGATATACATGTGCACACTTGTTCCTGCTAGCTTCATAAGATATTCATGTGCACGTCATATAATTCACCTCCGGCTGTCAATCAATTACGTTTATTATGTATCAATACACCTACATAGTATAGTTGAATGTATTATTTATTCATATCTTTATATTGAGTAACACGGCGTTGCACATAAAATGCTAGGAAAGAAATATTATTTCTTTTATTGAATAATTATAAAACAGCTTTAAACCTTCCTTTGACCAATAAGATGCATAAATGTAAAGAAGAAGCATATTGGTCCTGGAATTATAGAGATCTTATGCTACAGACCAAAAAACTTCCTTTAGAGAATAGTTTATGTAAGTGACCAAAGGGGACAATAGACTGTTAGTTATATTGGTACCCAAGGTTTTAAAAAACACGTTCACTCGTTTGTTGTCCAAACTTTTCCACCATTAGTTTAATAGACAAAATATCTTAATACAATGTATAACTATAGCATTTTACCAATTTTGGATTAAATATGAGCTATAGGAAAGTAAAAAAATGAATAAACACACAA
This sequence comes from Acartia tonsa, assembly GCF_053477335.1. Classification (NCBI taxonomy): domain Eukaryota; kingdom Metazoa; phylum Arthropoda; class Copepoda; order Calanoida; family Acartiidae; genus Acartia; species Acartia tonsa. Next base: position 25,100,382 of record NC_137273.1, on the reverse strand, counting down.
AACCTCTTTTAAAAGTTTTAGCGACGCGAAATTTCTAAAATGATGAATATTCTAAAACTGAATTAATAGTTGTACTTCACCTTTTATTTTCATATATTGATTATAATATCAAATGCTTTGATAATGTTAAACTGACGTTAAATATTTCTTTCCCTTTTGAAATTTTCTGTTTTCTATTTCTTCTTACTTTATATTTCTCTCTCTCGATATTTTCCTGATTGTTTTCCATATAAATTATTAGAACAGCTTCGCTAATATCATCAAAAATCTTCCTTGTTATTAGAAAAAATATTCAGATTCTCGCAGCCTAACACAGCTCAGTATTAACATACTAGTTGCTGCTTTCTTAGTATTTATGGGCTCTGTATTTGAATATTGAAAAAATAACCTAAAACCAGTCCAAGACTTTAATCAGCAAAAAAAAAGCTTAAACCCCCTCTCGAACCTATTTAAATCTTCCCTAAATTAGAGAACTCAATGAAACGTTTTCAATGAAGTACGCATTTTAACCTTTAAAGATGGAAATTACCATTATACATAAATTCTAAAAATAGCACAATATATAATTTAATTACTTCTATACTTTGACGCAATTTTATCATGTTTCCAAAGAACTTAAAAATGTCATGCATTTATGTTCACATGATGTAGCAAATTTTTAGTAGTGAAACTACGATGAAAATGTGCGCGACTGTATTCTGTCCTTGATGGTAATTTCTATTGGAATCTAACTCCTATTAGTTTCGAAATGCTAACCTAAGGACATACATTAAGAGAGTGAAAGGGTGAGAAAAAAAATATTTACAGACGAATATACAGATACCTACAGAGTAGTCTCACTACTATTATTTAATTATATAATTTTTTTTGTTGGTTTGTAAATACACCGAGTGATGTTATTTAATGTTTTTCCAATATATTTAAAACATGTAATCTGGATAACATCTAACAGGATATTATAATTATCCAATGACAGCACACAAAAACACACTAAAGGCTGAAAAAGTTTAGCGCATAGTGCGCAATTCTCAGACACTTTACCTACCCTTCTAGTAGCTTCACAACCTATCTTATAAGTAGCTTAAAACCACCAAAGGACCAGTAGGTATATTCCCTGAAGAGCTGGCCCCAATCGGTTCAGCGGATACCGAGATCTTCAGATTCAGATGAACAGACTTTGTATTATAGATTATATTACTGCACAATTTTTTTTATACAGGTATATTCAACATAATACATGATTAAAATGCAAATTGCTGGTTTTTTGAACAACAGCAAAAAATCATATTGGGCTTTTATATACACTTCAGGTTCAGAGCTATATCTCAATTTAATAAAAGTAAAAATATAATCTCTTAAATTAAAAAAAAATTAAACAAATGTTTTTTAGGGGGTGGGTTAATTTATAATTAAGTTCTTCCTTTTAAATAAAAAAGTTAAAAGTTTAAAATTTTAGGATTGACACAACTTCAACCTGAAGGCAATTTTAGTTCATGGTGTTTTTTTCCTTTGATTATGTAGGTAACTTTTAGAGAATGTTTTTTTTACAATAAAAAGTAGTTTTATGAATTTTTACATTTTTACAGTTTAACAGTATAATTTTCAAAAAATATCCTAATGACTAGTTTAAATAATAATTATACAATAAATAGAAAATAGACTCATTTGTACATAATGATTTACAATCAAAAATTTTTTGTTATTTTTTCTCGTCTTCGTTGGTTAGTGAGATGTACAGTCTTTGCTTCTCCTGAACAAAATAGCTATGTTAATATACATATATTTACTAGCGGTTAGGCCCCTAGAGTCATCTAGGGGCATTTGAGGTTGGAGGAGAAAGGGGGGGGGGGAGAGTTTTGTAGTCGACAGTATCCCTCCAGTTTCAATTCTTTTTTTCAAAGGAAATTTTTATCTTGGAGAATTCGTATTTTTAGGGAGGATTTCTCTTGACAAAAATCATGTCTCATACATCAAAATATTATCGGTTACAGAATAGCAGCACAGGGATAAAAGGGATAAGACAATGGCATATTAATTGATGTACATCACCAATGATAATAAACAAAATTCCCCCTTATGTAGATTACAATTAATGGTTGAAACGTTTGTACACTCAACTATATGAACCAACCAATTAAAATTCAATAAAAGTTCCCAAGGTTGTTAAGCCGATGAATGAGAACATTATTATAATACTTTGGAGATATCATAAGACTTTGGAGACTAGTGTAATAAACAGTCCAATGTACCCTCCCTCCCTCAAAAATCTATTCATTACAATAATTTTAAGATGTTTAAACTGTTTTTAACCTATTTTTGAATGGGGGGTCAAAAATATACAAGGACACCTATAGAATCAGACTGCAGAGCCCAAATTTGAACTAAGTCCCAAATAAACTTTTTTTTGGGGATTTAAAAATTAATTTTTAGTGTTGCTGTAGTCATTTTGACTGGAGCAAAAGCTCTTTTTTTTACTTCGGGTAATATTGTGGCTTAAAGAACATTTTTATATAATTCACTTTATATTGATACAATAAAAAAACATTACTCTGTTCATTGGAAATAATTTCTTTTCCAAAACAATTAATTTCATTGAAAAATCTAACATTTACAATAAAACAAATAATTCTGAAGTCTAACCAATAAGAAGTCTTGTTTAATTTCAATTCTTTACAATTCAAAAAAAGAGTGTTTTCACAAAGTGACTTATTTCCAATGTAGTTAAATAATTTTTATTTAATTAAAATGAAAAGAATGAAAACCATACACATAAAAGTTACATACTTTTTAAAATTATTTTAAAAAATAAGTTTGAATAATCTTATTTCATATCACATTTGTATATGTGACAAAAATAAATTTGTTGTATTGCATAAACATTTGTTGTCATTTAACCCTTTACAGCCATTTTTTATGTTTTTAAAATAAGTGATAAAAACACTTAATGTTAATTCATTGATATATTATAAAGAATTAATTTTTTAATGAATTAATTTAGATGAAATCAAAAGGCCTAATTTTACTCTATACCAGAATACAAGATTATGAAGCAAAACACTCTAAAAGCTACGAATTTTACCCCAATAAAAAAAAACCTTTTGCTCTGGTCAAAAATGACCAGAGCATCAGTAAAAATTAATTTTTAAATCCCCCCAAAAAAGTTTATTGGGGACTTAATTCAAATTTAGGCTCTGCAGTCCGATTCTACTGTTGTCATAGTATATTTTTTATATATGTTTTAAAAATAGGTTAAAAATAAATCTGTTGACTTGGTTAGTGTTACCCTATATAGTACAGTGTCCCGGATTTGAAAAATTTGGTTATAATTTTGGCCCCCAGGCAAAATATGGTTGATTTATGCAAAAAAAATGACCCATGCAAAATATTTTTTTCTGTAATGCAAAAATTGCAACGGTACAAGCTCTTTAAAAATTTTTAGGCCCCCCTTATGGAGGTCAAAAATTCATTGCATCAGATCTATGGCTTTATGGTGCTCAGGAAAGGCCTTGAGGAGTAAAATCAGGAAAATTTGTCCGTTTCAAAATATCTCGTTCCTAGCCTAAGAAATGACTGAAAAACAACAATTTTATTTATTGAGAATTGTCCAATTTGTAGAGGTTTCTTGAGATTTTCTCAGGCTAGGAATGAGATATTTTGAAATGGACATTTGTTCCTGATTCTACTCGTCAAGGCCTTTCCTTGGAGCACCATGAAGCCATAGTTTTGAAGCAATCAATTTTTTACATCCATAAGGGGGGCCTCAAAATTTGTGCTTGTACCGTCTCAATTCTTGCATTACAGAAAAAATATTTTGCATGGTTCATTTTTTTTGCATAAATCAACCATATTTTGCCTGGGGGCCAAAATTTTAACATAATTTTTCAAATCCGGGACACTGTACTATATATATAGCTCTTGTTTTCTATTTCGCCTATACTTTTCAATGAACCTTTTAAATAATTATAATGACAAATAAGAAACTCAATGGCTTTTCATATTTTTGAAGTGGAATTGATAAAAATAATAAAATAACATAACTAATTAATATATTATATCATTTCTAATGAAATTGTTGGTAAAGTCCTTATTAAACGATAGATGAGTGGTTTCCCCCCCCCCCCTCCCCCTTCCAAACACCATTAGTAAATATGTTAAAAATGGTTCCTACGGATGCTATGTCAGAAGGGGGAATGCATTGGTCCAAATCAGACGTGACTCCTTACCATGCACAGTTAGGACTTCCAGACAAAATTTGTGCAATCAAAGGGTTGGTTGTCTGTTGGTCGTTTTGCCGCGCAATCATAGTGTTTATTGAGGGGGGGGGGGGGGGGCGGGGCAATGGAATGCAAATTCAACTGGTACCCAAAGTTAATTAAGTTTCATAGGACATATTTTAGGAACTTTTATCAAATCATATTTTTCTCTAATCAGTAGTGTCCAAATATTTCGACCATTAATTTTAACTGTCTTATTCATTAAGATTTCTAAGTTTATAGGTGGTTCAATAGAAAAAAAACCAGAAATTTAGAAATATATTTCATAACATTTTATGGAAAGAATACACTTCTATATTTTTTAGAGAACCACTTCAAAAATTAGTTCAACTAATTAAAACATAAACTGTGTCCTAAAAAGCTTGTAATCCCTAACTCTCCCTATTAAAACTATATGCAATTTTAAGTATGGATCTAAATGGATGAGACAATGGTTGATAAATTGATGTACATTAAGGTGGGTAGATTTTGAACATTATTATCTGAGAACAAAGCGGGAATCTGCACATGATATTTATAAGTGTATAATACACCTTTGGATGGTTTATAATTTTATTAAGTCTGAAAACCGTAGGCTACCAGACATACAATTAAATAGGAGTCAAAGATTTATTCAATCATAACTGCAGCTTCATGGTGCCCTCTGAAAAGGCCTTGAGGAGTAGAATCAGGAACAGCCAACTTTTAGAGGTTTTTAAGTCATTTTTACGGCTAGGCGATATTTTGAAACGGACTAAAGTTCCTGATTCCTGATTTTAAATCATCCAGAGGTGTATTATACTTTTAAAAATCATATGCCGATACCCGCTTTGTTCTTAGATAAAAATGTAATCAACCCACCACCCTAATATACATTCCCAATGATGCTGCACAAAATTACCCTTTTTGTAGATTACAATTAGAGTTCGAATCGCTTGGACACTAAGCTTAATTAACCAACCAATCAAAATTCAATATGACACATCGGTATTCTATGATAACTCAAAATTTTTATATGGAATATAGCCAAAAACCTGACTGTTAGTCATACAAAGACTTCTACAAATTCAACTAAATTATTTCCTTTCAAGATCTAAGGCACATTTTTGGTTTGTTGTTTAAATGATTTATTCATGTTATGGAAAAAATCATACATAATTAAATAATAAAAATATAAAAAATTAACCTAAATTTATTTTCTTTCTTGTTTTTTTATCTGTTTCAAGATATCCTTTTCTTATTTATTAGTTTAGAGTGGGGACTTACATTATTTTTGGTATTAATTAATTTATAAACAAATTGTACTAACTAAAAAATCTTGGAAATTATAAGTTTATCCGTTAATAATTCCCAATATTTGTTTTAATTGGATTAAAACAATTATGAAAAAGTTTCTAAAGGGCCAAGGATTAAAGAATGCTTGCTTTTAATAACAGGGATGGCAACCTCCATAAAAGCAAAGCTCTGGAACGGTTGGACAAACGAACATAAACACTTGTAGAGATTCAGAACTTAAAACTGTTAAATACATGATATTGTTAAGGACAAGGACATACTTACATATTTAGGACTTGATTACACAGATGCTTTACTTATAACATTATACCTTGATGTAATAGGAATCATTATTCCCAAAATCAGATGAATAGGATAATATAACACATAAAAAATTATTGTTATAAAGGTTAAAAATCAAAATATTTTAAATGGACATACGGACATTCTTGTAACGTTTATAGAGTTTCTGTGCTTCCTAAATCGTAACTAACAGTTATAGGAATCATCATCCAAAGTTCGAAATTGATTGGACAATTCTAACATGTCTAAATTAACGAAAAAAGTTAATTTTTACGGACGGACCGTCCTTAAGTATAGAAAGCTTTGATTTTAAAAACTTTCCAGTGTTTTTAATTAGGTAAATAATTTAAACAAAGTATGTTGATTTTTTTGTAATTTTGCTTAAAGGCTGTAGAGAATTGAATTACCTAGGGAAGGGCGATAAATGATGATTAACAAAATTACCCCTTCTACAGATTAAATTTATTAGTTGAAAATTTAAACACTGCTAGTTTGAATTATCCCATCAAAATTTAATAAAAGTACTTTTAGTTTACCGCCATTAAGGAGTGTTTTACCAGTATAATTTTGAGTGAAATTTACCTCTAAGATTTGAGTCAAACGTTGCAACAATTCCTCCCGCTTGGCCGTCAGGTCCGGATAGTCCAAATCCTCCAAAACTTCGTGCGCCTCGTTGCCGCGTTTCAACTCCTGCGCGGGAAAATTGTCCGCGGCATTCACTGATTTTACGCTTTGTTGTTGTGGTTGATTTGATATGTTTGGTGTCCATCCATCCTTAAAATATGTTAAATATTTTAAAAATGGGTAAATTTTGTATGTGCATCTGTCTTTCAATCAAAGACAACTTCACTAACTTGGATCTTCTTCAAGGAAACGTTATACTGGTCATGAACATGGTAGTGTAAAACGTAATCAATTAAATTTTAACAGGGAAATTAGTATGACCAAATCAGGCGCAACTCAATATCAAGCACAATCGAGACTTCCAGACTAAGATTGTGCAATCAAAGGTTGGTTGACTGCAATAGTTGGATGTTTTTACCTTGAAACATAATGATAAAACCCGAAAACCAAAGTATTAGAGTAGCTGTGCTAATTATAATATTGTTTTCCTGTAAATGCATTTAATCTAATTAAGACTAATTAAGATAATCCTATTATATTAAGTAATCAGGTTTTTTTGTGGTTGTCTGAAGCTTGAGATTTATGAAAATACTGGTTTTAATTGGTTCTAATTTTTCATGGAAGATTAATAACCATCTTTGGGCGATTTTTAGCCCCTCCCATAAGGCTAGTTTATCTGGGATCCAAAGGGATAAGATAATGACCGATAAATTGATGTACATCCCCAATGTTGTTACACAAAATTACCCCTTCCTTTGTTGCTAAGTTAAGTTGTTAAGCCGGCGATTTAAAAATGTTATTATAAAACTTTGGGGACAAAACTGTTATTATTTACCTTGCTTAAATAAGCGACGATTTTCAAGGATGGATCTATCATCTGAAGTAAAACTATTTTGTCTCCAAACTTTTCCGCCAGCTAAAAATAACAATTTGTTCTAAATATCCTTCTAGTTTTTTTTTTGTTTTTTAAAAACCAATAAAGCATAAATTTTTATTGGGTGGAATGTAAGTGACAAAATAGTTTTTCTTCAAATACAATATCCTTTTCAAAATATATTTTACCGAGTTTTATTTATCCTTAATACTTTACAATGCATGATATTTCTTATTGCAAAAGAATCGGTTCTAATACAGCGGATATTAAACGGATTCGAAGCCATACTGGAATAGCTTTCCTTGGATAAAAAAATAAAAGCCAGATTGGTTAGCCCCAAGGGGCCGGGGGCCTTGGCTAACAAAACTGGTATTTATTTTATGAATCTTTTTTATAAATTTATTGTTGTGGAAAGTTGTGTGTCGCTATACATGATTTTTCAGTATGGCTTAGAATAGGTTTTAATCCAGCGGATATTAACGTCGGATTAGAAGCCATGCTGGAAAATTGTTACCTCACTGATGTAGGCAAAGGTATCAATATCTAATCCAGAGTCCAATAAAGATTGTCTCAAATTCTCGTCCTCAAAGAAATCCAAAATTGAGTTCTCCTATTCATTCAAAAAGGATTATATTTTTTATTGCCATTACATCAGAATAATCAGGGATCTAAAGGAATGAGACAATGGCCGAGTGAAGGACATCCCCAATGATGATACACATAATTAAGATTGTCTCAAATTCTCGTCCTCAAAGAAATCCAAAATTGAGTTCTCCTATTCATTCAAAAAGGATTATATTTTCTATTGCCATTACATCAGAATAATCAGGGATCTAAAGGAATGAGACAATGGCCGATTGAAGGACATCCCCAATGATGATACACATAATTACCCCTTCTATAGATAAAATTATTGTTAGAAATGTTTGGACACTCAAGTTGAACTTAATGAACCAACCAACAAAATTTTAAAAAACGTTTCTAATGAACGCTATCATAATACTTTGGGGACTAGTGTACTAAACATCCTTAAATACCCTCCATCCCTGCATTTTAACAGTTTATGTTGACAATATCTATAATACAAAGTAGCTTGATGTCTGTCCGTCTGTCCGTCCGTCCGTCCGTCTTAAGCTTAAGATCTCGGTAACCACTGAACCGATCGGATTCTACTCTTCAGGGAATATACCTACTGGTCCTGTGGTGGTTTTGGGCTATTTTCTTTTCTTTTTTGTAGAAGAATTCCTTGGTCCGTCTTATTATTTTTTTTGCCCCAAGAGGTTTGATCAACCTATTGTGTTATTTAGATTTAAAAAGAAAAAGATTTTTTTTTTTGGGGGGGGGTATTTTTCATTTTTTGGGGGGTTGTTTGGTCATAGCTGACGTAATATCCACATAACGATATTCTTATAATATCATGTGAAATAATAACTAAACAATTGTTGACAGAACAATCAACTTTTTATTAAGGTCAAAAACCTGTAAAAATTTACTACTTATTTCTAATAAAATTCTAATTTACTTTATTTTGTAAAAAAAAGTTTATATAACAAACTGAAGTAAACAAAAAAATATTTTATTGAAATGTAATATTTATTTAAATTTTAAATTTGTTTATTTAAATTAATCCTAGAAAAATTTATTTTGTAAGATTCAAAATTTATTTAAATTTCAATTAAGTAGAAGTAAATATTTAAAAAATGTAAATTGTGTTCTTCAAAGGTTAGCTTCACTCATACACTCAAAGAAATCAGAATGACGCTAAATTGTTATCATTTTAGCAGACGAAGCTTTTAAAAATCAATCAATACTTAAAAGAAATCTTGCTTATCTTCTAAAACCAAGGATAAAAGCAATTGGAAGGACAAACAAACATTAACACTTGTAGAGTGTAAGAACTGAATAAGCAGAATATTAATGCATAAGTAAATTTGTTGCAAGACTGCTTAAATACATGAAGCTTTAAAATAAAAAAGAAAGACAAACTAACATTAACACTTGTAGAACAGAATATAAATGTATGAGTATAAACAAAGTTGTTGCAAAATTGCTTAAAAACATGATGCTGTTTTAGGACATACTTACATTTTTAGGACTTAATTATAGAGTTGTTTTGCTGGTAACATTATACCTCGTTGAAATAGGAATAAATAAATCAGATTAATCGGATAATTCTTACATTATAACGATTATATCGTAGCGATTATAGAGTTGCGCTTTCTTGATCGTACCTAACTGTAATAGGAATCATCATACAAAGTTTGAAATCGATAGGACAATTCATAACCTGTTTAAATTAACGAAATAGTTACGGACGTACTGACTGACCGACCCTAATTATAGAAAAGCTTCGCTTTTAAAAATAATCCATCGCAAATTGCGTAGCTATGATTATTGATTAAGAAACTTTAAAAGTGGAGAAATTTCAATAGTAACCCTTTATGGGGTTTAACCTTGCGGGGATCTTAACCCTACTACATAATCCTTTTCCTGTGCAACTATTTGTTGAGATATAACAGTTAGGTCCTCTGGGGGGTTGCCAGCTAGGATCTCCGGGGATGGAGAGGTCGTGAATCCTAAAAATAATAAAGATTTTATATTTCCCATCCTTTTAAAAGTTTCTATTAATTGCTATTTATTTTGATATCATTCGCTCTCTCTCATCTCTTTCTCTCACTGTATCCGTGTGTGTTCGTCTTTCTCTCCTTCTATCTCTCCTCTCTCTCTCTCTCTCTCTCTCTCTCTCTCTCTCTCTCTCTCTCTCTCTCTCTCTCTCTCTCTCTCTCTCTCTCTCTCTCTCTCTCTCTCTCTCTCTCTCTCTCCTTGTCTCTGTCTCTCTCTGTCTCTCTGTCTCTCTCTGTCTCTCTCTTTCAGTCTCTATATCTCTATAATCCCGGATGAAGTATGGCCTAAGAGAATCTCCTAACTCCAACTTAACCTAACCTAACCTAACCTAAAAAAGCATAACAATACGATTTAAAAAAAGTTTGTTTCATTTTGAGGAAGGTTGCAAAATTACCTGTAGATCTCAGACGCTGGTTTTTCAGCTTTTCCAGTTTGAGCTTCTCATTGGGGAAGATGACCAGTCCTTGACCAAGGAAGGGCTGGTCCTGGCGGTCATATGTACATTAATGCTAGGTAAGGGACTTTAATATGTACAGTTATGTTGATAATTTTTTGATTATCTGTTAAGATCTCGATAACTACTTGACCAATTAAGTTCTCTACTTTTGGGAAGCTTCACATAGGTCCAAGGCTGGTATTAATCTATTTAATCTGTAAGTTTTAAGATGACAAAGGCTATTTTTAGGCTCTCTCTTCACTCTGATTCAAAAGTCCTAGATAACCAAAAACTGGCCAAAATCAAAACCATGGACAGTCAACATTTCCAGAAAAGTGTTGTGCAATCAAAGGGTTGGATGTTTATTAGGTGTTACTTTACCTAACACCTTGTGTGTTTGATTATTAGTTATCCTTAGTTGGTGTACATGATGTTATAGTGTTATGAACAGCAGTCTCGCCCACATGAAGTAATTGCCAATGTGTCTTTATTTAACACCTCCAAGCCCCCCCCCCCTAATTTTTTTTTCTCAAGTGTACACATTCCTGTCTGACAGGTCTCTGGGCTGTAGCGCTGTATCTTTGTGGTTGCTGTACAGAGAGACATATTTATCAGATCACGATAAATTTTCCAGTATTGCTTCGAAACCGAATATTATCCGGTTCTCAGCCATACTGAAAAATCATGAATAGTGTCGTATTATATCCAGTTTTCTACGATTATAAAATGTGAAATCGTAAGATTAAAACTAGTTTTTTTAGCCTGTGCCTTCAGCATCTTGGCGCTAAAAAACTAGTTTTAATCATATATTCTTTCATTTTAATATCCTCGGAAAGCTGTTTTAATATAATGCAATATATAACTATTAAAATATCAATGTAGAACTAACCAATAAAGATTGAATGAAAGATTGGTCAGTTGTTTAACAGAAAAGGAACAATCCGATCACTTTATTGGTTGAAAGTTACACATTTTGATGCAAGAGGACAGTTTTTAGTTATTGTTTCAATGTAAAAGTCACCTGTAAGTATAACCATCGCAATTTCTTAACATAAAATTTACACAGGGAAAAAAATTGTACAAAAATATCTTTCTTTCATTCGTTGGCTTAAAAACTTTGGTTACTTTATTAAATCTTCTTTGGTTTGTACAAACTTTTCACCGATAATTATAACCTAGAGTGTGAAAATGCGGGTAAAATATGGGGAATAGTAGCTTTCGCAAAATTTCATTGTTAGTAAGATTCCAGTCAAATGCGCTTATCAGGTCAAACTGTTTTTAAATATACGTTTATTTATATTATGCGTTTGGTCAACATTAACAGTTAGACTTAATAAGTGAATTTGACTGGAAGCTTGTTCATCGTAATGTCTTAAATCATAAAATCCCTACTAAAAACATATAAAAAACAGATAAAAATTTCTATTAGTAAATAATTTCGTTAAAAAGTTTGATAAAAATTAATTAAGATATTAAAATGACAAAAATACTCCCACTAAGATTTTAATTCTGATTAATTTTGAATAGTTCTTAGGAAGCATTATATTACTACTTAACAACCGATGAACAACAATTGTATGTATTGATTTGTATGTTTGTATATCATTAGTTGCAATAATTAGTAGCACAGCAACTCTACAATTAAAATATGTACGTAGAGGTATACTCATAAAAATCATTTGCAGATCCCCGCTTTAGTCTCAGAAAAAAATGTCCAAAATCGACCCACCCTATTATACATTCGAAAAATTGAGATTTTCAGTGCTTTGCCTTGATCATCACATAAGTAAAATCTTGAAAAATCAGGCTTAAGAGATTTACTAAAAGTGGTTTCTTTAAAGTATTATTATTTTTATCTGCTAATGATAACTAGGAACTTCTTGAAGAACTTGAAAATTCATTATTAAAAGAACATCTTAATCTCAAATTAATTTTTTTTTCGGTAGGATTGGAAGAAATGAATCAAACCACCAAACTTAAATTTACTGTTTTGGAGTAATAAAAGTTATTATTTACCGCACCGTAGACAGCCTTCTTCAGATAGAAAAAATATAATTCCAGTATAAAGTCATACTGGAAATGTGATTCCTTACTGATCTGATAATGTCCTGTATAATATTTTGTGCATTGTTGTTGGTATTAAATCCATTATTGTTAGTTACTGTCGAGTACTGTGGACGTGAATTTGACAACTGAACGTTTTAAAAATGTTTTATCCAATAATAAGAAATATTGCACAGAAACCACTCTTCCTCTCGCTTATTTTGAAATAAATAAAAAATTAAGGTTTTGGTGAAGTCTTTTTATATGTTTGTTTTTTACTTTGGTTCACGTAGGGTTAGGCAACACCCCTCCCCCTGTTATATTCTTTAAAGCATACCTAAAAAGTATAATCATTTCAGCTGGCACATTATTTACGAAAAAAACATTTTTCTGCATGAGGTCTCAGATTTTGATAAAAACTTCCAGTCCCCTTCATTTGGTCATAAAACTAAGGGCTGGGTGATTTTTAACCTTTTTAATCCATTTAAAATCCGATTTTTCGCGCATTTTCTCACTGTGGTGTTTTCACAATGAAAAAAAGGCATTTTTTCATGATTTTCAAGTTTAAAATTTTTACATTAATTTTCAACTTACAGACATGTTTTATATATCAAATTAATCACCCAGATGGGTACAATATAGAATTTGTCTTTAAAATCACAAAAATCATGAATTACAGGGTGTCCCAAGAAAAATGTCAAAACAGGTTTTTTAAACGAAGTTTGCCCATTTCTTGCCTTGCGAGTGAATATCATCCATTTTACAACACATATGAAGTAAATTTGGCGTGCTAACTCCAAATTTGGACACCTGAGAAATTTTTGAAACACCCTGTAAAAGTGATTTTTGCGTCTGTAGAGCTAAAAATTGGTCCAAATTGATTATTTTTTTCAAAGTAGCATACAAAGTATCTAAGTATGTTAGGCCATAGTGTTTTCTGACCAGATTACAATTTTTATATTTTCAAAAAAATGAGAATTTTTTTTTTGTTTTTTTCAAATTTTTTTTGTTTTTTTAAGTTACCTAAAACTGTCATATAGATACAGATTTTGACTAAAAACAATAATATTTGCCTATTTTACAAATTTACACACTTTTGGGACACCCTGTGCATGTTTTTTAAAAATGGTGGTTTTTGCCCCTTTTTGGGAGGAAGGAGTCGTTTTAGGGCCAGAGACTATTTCTTCATTTTTGTACAACTTTTCAAGGCACATAATTTGTTATTTATACATCAACCGCCTCCGGCGAACCGTTTTGCCGTTATTCACCGCCAAAGGCGGAATTTTGACCTTTTTTACCGTTCTCGAGGTTTTAACGGGCATTTTTGGTAAGAAGGCGTTGATTTATCAAAATCACTCTGAATTACTTTAATTTAGGCTATTTTATTTACTAAATTTCATGTGAAATAAAAATTTTTGTATATCCAACCCATTTTTGTCAAAAGGAATTTTAAATTAATTATTAATATTATATTCACTTCATTCACATGTTTTAACAATTGAAATCCATCTTGACGAAAAACGGTTAGATGCACAAAATTTTTACTTCACATGAAATTTAGTAAATAAAATAGCCTAAATAAAAGTATTTCAGAGTGATTTTGATGAAAGTACAGGGTGTTCAAAAAATATAAAAAATTGTAATCTGGTCAGAAAACACTATGGCCCAACATACTTAGATACTTTGTATGCTACTTTGAAAAAAATAATCAATTTGGACCAATTTTTAGCTCTACAGACGCAAAAATCACTTTTACAGGGTGTTTCAAAAATTTCTCAGGTGTCCAAATTTGGAGTTAGCACGCCAAATTTACTTCATATGTGTTGTAAAATGGATGATATTCACTCGCAAGGCAAGAAATGGGCAAACTTCGTTTAAAAAACCTGTTTTGACATTTTTCTTGGGACACCCTGTAATTCATGATTTTTGTGATTTTAAAGACAAATTCTATATTGTACCCATCTGGGTGATTAATTTGATATATAAAACATGTCTGTAAGTTGTAAATTAATGTAAAAATTTTAAACTTGAAAATCATGAAAAAATGCCTTTTTTTCATTGTGAAAACACCACAGTGAGAAAATGCGCGAAAAATCGGACTTTAAATGGATTAAAAAGGTTAAAAATCACCCAGCCCTTAGTTTTATGACCAAATGAAGGGGACTGGAAGTTTTTATCAAAATCTGAGACCTCATGCAGAAAAAAGTTTTTTTCGTAAATAATGTGCCAGCTGTATTACTTCTGCTATATTAGGCGCATGACATTAATAGTAATAGTAGGAGGAATGCCTTGGCAATGTAAAAAACCGCAACTCATTACCATGGATATTTAGGACTTCCAGACAAAGGTTTTGCAATCAAGGGGAAGGCTGTCTGTTTGGACAGAAGTTCCAATGATTATGATGGATCTGACGTTACAGTGTCTTGGATAGCAGTTTCGCTCATAAAATAATAGAATTATTTAAATTGTAAGTCAACTCAATGGTTCTATTTTAAAGAGGGTGATTAAAACAGTTTCCTGATCTAGAGTGCTGGTGGTATACGTGGAAGGAGCAGATACAGCTGGCAGGTCGCTGGACACACCAGAGCCTGTAAAACAGAACAGCCGTTACCAATCAAATGTGCGAAATAATTTGAGAATCGATAGGGGTTGTTCGGATGATTTAATGGGTTGGAAAACCTTTTTTTGAGGGAGAATTTAAAAAATCACAGATTTGACTGAATTTATTTCCAAAATGATTTCTGATTTGTTGAATGTAAACAACAGCTAACTAATAAGGAGAAATAAGGACATCAAATTTATTTTTACAAATTTTTGTTTACCTGAAGAAAATTTCTGTGAGGTTGGGTTGTTAAAACTATTTCCACTGCTGCCACTACTTGATATATACGAGCTTTGAATTGGAGAACTAAAATATAAAAGGTTGGGTTAAGTAAGATTGAAAAAATCCACACAGGGTTAAAATGTTAAAATTAACTTTTCAGTTACTACTTGATATATATGAGCTTTGAATTGGAGAACTAAAATATAAAAGTTTGGGTTAAGTAAGATTGAAAAAATCCACACAGGGTTAAAATGTTAAAATTAACTCTTCAGTTACTACTTGATATATAGAATCTTTGAATTGGAGAATTAAAATATAAAAGTTTGGGTTAAGTAAGATTGAAAAAAATCCACACAGGGTTAAAAATGTTAAAATTAACTCTTCAGTTACTACTTGATATATACGAGCTTTGAATTGGAGAACTAAAATATAAAAGTTTGGGTTAAGTAAGATTGAAAAAATCCACACAGGGTTAAAAATTTTAAAATAAACTCTTCAGTTACTACTTGATATATAGAATCTTTAAATTGGAGAACTAAAATATAAAGGGCTGGGTTAAGTAATATTGAACAGAATCCACATAGGGTTAAAAATAAACTCTTCAGTTACTACTTGATATATAGAATCTTTTTGAATTGGAGAACTAAAATATAATAGGTTAGGTTAAGAAATAATATTGAACACCATGCTGGGTTAATGATATATTCAAATAATTAACACTGCTCTACTTAAAGTTTAAAGGCATAGCTCGGAAGCTGCGCGTCAGCTGCAACTAAGCCTCAAAACTAAACTCGTTTGGATGCTGTAAATTTTGTTATTCACGCTTTTCCTCAACAGTTTAGCGGATTTAAAACCAACACGCATCAAGCGGTCAATGGATCCTATAAATATACACATTTGCTGAATCAAAACTGGTTTTACCTAAATTGTATCTGCTCCTTCTTCGTGTCCATAGTATTTCAAAGATTTTTAATAAGAATATGTGATTATTTGACTTTAAAATAACCTTTAATCAAAAATCATCTTATAGTTTAAAGCTTGTAAATATAATTTTGTCATATTTGTTGAGGCTTTAAAACAATATTTTTATAGACATTTCAACACTGCATATTTAGGATGTATAACAGTGGTTATTTTATGCATTAACCCTTACAGATCGGGCCCCTATTCCCACCTTAATAGATCGGGGGGGGGGGTCATATTGACCCCCCCCCTCTATCTCGGCTTCTGTTACAGATAAAGACGTAAAATTTTTTTCTGGTGGTTCATGTGTATTTTTAGAGAAAATTACTTTTTCTAATCATAGCGGTCAGGCCGCTCCTTAGCCGCTTTTTGGCGGCCAGCCGCTAAATTTTAAAACAGCTGTAGAGCGGCCAATTTTGCAGCTAGGATGACCAAATTTTAGGACGAACTTTTATTTTCCATAACAAAAAAATTACTTTTTCTGACCATCGCCGAAAAACGGCAAATAACGGAAACCGCCATTTTTGGCGGTTACGGCGGTAAAACGGCGGTTGGCGGCGCCAATCAATATTTTTATCTGTTTATTGTTGCTCAAGAATTTACCAAAAAAATTTATAGGTCTCTAGCTGTAATAGAAGCCACGATATTCATGATATATGTCTGTGGTAAAAGCCGGACAAAAATCGGTCATAAAGTCGGTCAGGGTGCGGTCAAACAGTCATAACACCACTTTTCTCATAAGGTCATTGATATCTCAGTATTCACCAAAAAAATTTTAAGTTTCTACCTTATACACAAAAGTAATAATGTAGAAATTAAGATTTATTTAGAATTTTTTTTAAATTTTGGTGCTACCCAACCGACTTTGACCAGACACCACGACCGACACAGACCAGATATCCTAATAAAATCAACTCTTGCCGACGCATAATTACTAAACTTAAAAAGTCATGAAGTAACAGCTCTCCATCTTATCTACGAAAAAAATGACATTGAAAAAACTAGAGGGGGGGGGTCAATATGACCCCCCCCCCCGATCTGTAAGGGTTAAAAGTGATATAAAAAGTCATATAAGCACTAATCCTTATTGATTAGATACTTAGCCGTTTATTACACAAAAGTCTATCTTTTTTGTTCTAAACCATTTTAAATTTTATATGGATAAAATTTTGATATAATGAAACAGTAAGTAGGTTAATATATGACACGAAAGGTTCATTTAAAACAGTACTTTAAAAGATATACTTGAATACACTTTATTTACCATTTTATTACTTAATAGTTACTAGGTAAAGTAAATGTTTTTTAACTTTAATTGCATTAAAGTTGACAAGAATTTGACAATGATCATCTGATATGTTTTGTAAGTAAACAGTATGTATTTTATCAGTAGCTTAAGATTTCGATAGCTGATTTAGTTCTACACTCTAGGAAAGCTTCACGTACATAGGACCCAGGATGGATTCAGGCTATTTGATTTTTAGATTTAAGTCTCTGGATGATTTTATGCTTTACCCCTTAGAAAACAGACCAACTAGATGCTAGGGGCACAATCGCTATTTTATTTTTTTTATATAGATATATATATAGTATATTTTAATTTAACATCAAATTAATGTCTAGTGTATTAAAGATTATTTAGCAATTGAAAAAATTTTTATTTAATTTTGTATCTTATTAAAGACATGGCAAAACCTTTTTCAAATGTGATCATAATCTACATAGGTCAAAGATTTTGGTCGTTGTGGATCTATAATTATAATTTAAAAAAAAAACTAGACTTTTTCTGATGCTTGAATTTAATAGTAAAGCTTTTCTTTATTAAGGGTTGGTCTGTCTGTCCATAACGGATAGCTCTTATCATTAATTTAGGCCTTTTATAATTGTCCTATTGATTTCATACTTGGCATGGTTATTCCTTTAGTAGTAAGGTACGATTTAGAAAGCATAGCAATTCTACAAAAAGTTTTAAACCTTTTTGTAATAAATACTACAACAAGGTACAACGTTATAAACGAGGCACATCTATAATAAAGTCCTAAAAATGTAGGAATGTCCTTAAACAGTATGTTGTATTTTGCAACATATTTACTTAATAGTAAAACTATTTAATGTATAATGAACTATTCAGTTTTTAACTAATTAAACTATACTTATTAATAACTTTCCTTTGATAAAATCAATTAAATGCCTAATTACTTCAACAATCTATTGTTTATGTGTTTGATAACTTATACTATTGTGTCTTTCATACAAAATTCGAGTGTTAAATTGCTTATTATTTCTATATAAACAAGGATGAAAACATCCATAAAACCAAGCTATGAAACCGTAGGACAAACGAACATTATTAATTGTAAAGTTTCAGAACTGAATAATCAGAATATAAATTTCTTAAAGTCTAAACAAAATTATGATTAAATTTTTTAAAAACTGTTTCAATACAAGTTAATGTTTAAGGACATTATTACATTTTTAGGACTTGATAAAGAGATGCATCGCTTATAACATTGTACTTTGTTGTCCTAGGAATCAGTATCCCAAAATTCAGTTCAATCGGATAATTTTATCACATAAAAATATGTTGTTTTAAAATTTTTAAAAATCAACAGTTTAAATTGGGCGTTCGGAAATTCTGGTAACGATTTTAGAGTAGCTACACTTTCTAAATCGTACCTTAATACTACAGGAATAACCTTGCAAAGTTTGAAATCGATAGGAAAATTCTAAATTAACGGAAAAAAGCTAACCGTTCTACTAAAAAAGCTAACACTTCCACCTTCAAATCTACTTTTACTGACGGACAGACGGACGTACAGACAGACTGACCCTAATTATAGAAAAGCTTCACTTTTAATAACAGTAAATATGTTGTAAATAAATTCTGTCAGTATTTTTAAAAGCGAAGCTTTTCTATAATTAGGGTCGGTCCGTCCATACGTCCTTCACAAACGGATAGCTTTTTTTGTTAATTTAGGCATGTTAGAGATGTCATATTGATTTCAAACTTTGCATGGTGATTCCTTTAGTAATTAGGTATGATTTAAAAGCATAGCAACTCTATAATCATTACAAGAATGTCCGTACATCCATTTTAAACATATTGATTTTTTTACTTTTTTAACAACAAATTTTTATGTGATCTAATCATCCGATTTATCTGATTTTTGGTTTGCTGATTCCTGGGACAACAAAGTATAAGTTATAAGCGAAGCAACTCTATAATCAAGTCATAAAAACGTAGGTATGTCCATAAACATTATCCTGAATCAAGCAGTTTTCAACAAATTTACTTACAATTTTGCTTCGACTCTTATACATTTATATTCTGATTATTCAGTTCTGAAACTATACAAGTGTCCGTTTTTCCTACCGTTTCAGTGCTTCGCTTTTATGGATGTTGTCATAATTGTTTAGTTGAATAATATGTTGATTTTTCATTACTGTTTTTACTTTCTAAGTTTAAGATTTCAAGGTAATTTGAAGAAAAAAAGCATTAATTAAAACCAGAAAGTACCGCTGTCGACAATTTCATGAGTTATAATTAATCTACAAAAAAAAGTTTTTAAAACAACTACTGCTTTCATGTGTTAGAGGTAATATACATTTTACATCAAAGGCTATTTTAAAGTCAAATTATCACACATTTTTAGTCAAATTCTTAAAAATTCTATAATCCGGAAGAAGGAGCAGATACAATTTAACTAAAACCAGTTTTGATTTTGCAAATATGTCTATTTATAGGATCCATTGACCGCTTGTTGCGTGTTGGTCTTAAATCCGCTAAACTGTTGAGGAAAAGTGTGTATTGTTAAAGATTGATTGCTCTATTTGAGTAAGGTTTAGACTTCCAGCTGACTTTTAGAATTGTATATGGTTGATATCCCTAATACTTACAGGGGGTGGGTTCCTTTTTCTTAATATCCATGGATATTTATAAATATCCGTGATACTCTAATTACGAGAAAAATAAGTCTCCCTTTATTCAATAGCTAGATTTGCAATTTGTTATATGTTATTTGATTCTTAGCTAAGAAGATCTTAGAATTTTAAATATTAAATTTTTCAAATTTAACTGATGAATGAATTTTAGTTTTATCAGTGAAGCTTTACTACAGTTCTTATGTGTTTGTCTGTTTCTATAATTTTGTTTTAATATTCTTCCTACAGTAAATTCCAAGGAGGGGAAGAAGTTAAAGGGGTAATTTGCTCCCCTAATCCTAAATAAAATAAGAGGTTGTCATATTTATGACGGGGTAAATAGGTTTTTTTAGCGCTTCGCGCCATGCTTTAAAGTCCTTAGTTTTTACAAATCTAGTCAATATCACACCTAGAATTTTGGTTTCGACCCTTTACCCACCCCCCCCCCCCTTCAACAAAAAAGCTTGGACGTCCTGGTATTAGTATTTCCAAAGTACTAAAAATCTCCTTAGGGGTGGTAATTAAAGTTTTTAAGGGGAACACAATGGTTCTTGAATCGCTCCAAAATTCCTCCCTCTCAAAAATGAAATCTTATGGGGGGTGGGTATAGGGTAAAAATCTTAAACTTCCTCCCAACCCTCTGAAATGTTTTGCGGGAGAAAATTTTCAACGCCAACAAAACGTAAAAATTTTTTGAAACTAAGGGTTTTGAACACTGGATTTACACAAACTTTAGAATTGTTTTTTTTGTGGTTTTTTTAAACTTATAAGTTAGAAATAAAATTTACATTTAACTGTTTTTTGGCCACCCCTATGTTATATGTAAACGTTCTTTTTAAAGATGAATTCATATTTAATAAGTGTATTTGATTCTATAAATCTAGGATTGTTATATTTCATTACATTCAAATATTTTTAACTTATTTTTGTAATTGAAAATTTTTATATCACTGTATTGTACTTATATTTTACTAATTTAGCTAAAATTAAGCTAAATGAGAATAAAAATAACCTTAGTAAATTATCTCTTATTTAAAAGTACTCAACTATTTATTTAATTTGTAAATAATACGTTTCCCGTAATGGTATGAATTAGTATATAGAAATGAGAAATATTGTTTTGGATATTTTCTTACGTTGGTCCGGCTGTTTGTCTCTCTGTTACACCATAAATCAACTTTTCTTTCATTTACAGTTTCATTAATTCTATTTATTATTTAAATATTACTGCAATATTTCCAATGATGTTGTACTTATAGACATAATTGTCTTTGTTAATGATTAAATTACCTGGAAATGATGTTATTACTGATACCATTGTTGCTACTGATGTAAGTAGACTGTATAGGAGAGCTCACTGCATTGCTGTTGCTTGAAGAAAAGGTACTCTATACATATAATCCATTATTTCTCAACATTCAACACAGAAATTATCTAAACAATCAAAAGGGAAGGTAAAGGGCCATCCAACGACTTAAATTTGAGAAATAAAATAGCATAAAAGTTCACAAGAAACAAATAAATAGATCTTACTTATTCATACAACAAACTAGCGGCTTTATGCATCCCTAGCATCTAAAGATTCAATATTTTAAGGGGCAATGAAGAGCAGAAAATAGCATGAAACAATGCTAAGACTTAAATATAAAAATAAAATAGCATGAAAACACCCAGGGACATATGTGAAGCTTCCCTGAAATTAATAATAACATCGGTCAAGTAGTTATCGCACTCTCAAGCTATAGAGAAAAGAATACTACTTTATATAATACTAGTCACATCGCCCCTAACATCTACGTGAAAACGAAAAAGGTAAAGAAAATAGCATGAAACCACCCTAAAATAAAAACTTCCCGGAATCGGATTAGCATTTTCTGAAAACTTTTTTAATAATAAAGGATTCCTGAATTGGTGAATTGCTGCCACTGCTTGAAGTATATGTGCTGGTTATGGGCGAACTGTTACTATTCAAACATTTTTATACAATGCATGACAAAAAAAAATCATAATATTTTCATTTCTGGTCGGTTAAACTAGTTTTTCATGGTAGTAGAAAAGCTTAAACTCCCAAAAATGTGTTGGTGACAGAACTAGGGGCTAAGAACAAAGCAGAAAGCACAAAATCGTATTCTAAGGGCGGAGAATTAAAATTGAATTTCATAATTACTTCTTCTCATTAACTGTTGGCTGCGAGACGCATAAGCATAAGCTTAAGCTTCCATAAAATAGGGAACTCAAGCAGTTCAAGCAGGTAAGCTAGATCAAGGGCTTGGCAGCCGCGTGTAATCCTTAGTGAAATCGGCATATTAGAAATTTCAAATTCAGCTAGATGTCTAAACAGACAATTCATCTTTTTAGATTTTCTTTAGCGTACAAGCGGGTTTAAATATGAAACTTATGTGCACCCCCCCCCTAAATTTTCAATTTTAGTTTTTAAAAAAATTTCAGACAGACAGACAACCTGTTACTTCTGTATAAGGCTACAAGTTTTTAAGTATTGTTTAAATCCCTGATAAAAACACTGCTAGATGGAGAACTACTGGAGAAGCTACCAGAGGATGGAGAACTACTGGAGAAGCTACCAGTGGATGAACTAAAAGCACTGGAGGTTGCTAAAGATCCCTAAAACAGATCATACTATTACAAGCTGCACTTTCATAATATGTGGAGGAGAGAGAGAGAGAGGGTGGGTAATTAATAGCCTAAAACCAACCCGACACATTTAATTAACCGTATTACGATGAAGTTGGTTGCTCGTTAAGTAGCTCCCATAAGGTTTTTCGGGCATTAAATTGGTTGGTTGAAACTTTGAAAGATACAATTTAAATTGGCACTGATACACAACTTCAAGAAAATTTAAAATGTCTAATAATCAACAGACCATAGATGCCACAGGGGCCATCCAAAATCCAGGTATAACTAGGTTTAATAATGTAAGTGCTCAAAAAATAAAAAAAAAAATATTTTCTTGATTTTTAAACTCCAAGCACAAATTACCATTGATACTAAGAAAAGGTATACATGGCAACATAAGTACCTGGAATGTCCTGCTGGTTATAAATCCTTATTTAATTTTTTAAGAATTTTTTTATACATAAATTTTCAGAGCAAATGAAAATACAGCTTCTAAAAATATTGATAATACATAATATCTAATTTTCTATTTGTTTATATTCCAACGTATTTGTAAAACTCACGAAAAATCACATTTGTACAGCCTCAGCCGTCCATAACCCTTAGATTAAACCCACTTGTATGCCCAAAAAAATCATTAAAAGATGGATTGTCTGTTTAGGAAAATGTTTAGACATCCAGCTTAATTTTTATAATTATAATATGACGATTTCACTGAGGCTTACATTGGGCTGCCGCGTGGCTGCAGGGCCCCATATAATAATGCTAAGGATCAAAGATATTGAGTTTCAGTATGATTTATTATAAAGTATCATATTATCAATATATTTATACCTTGGTGTTTATTCACTTCCGTATGTGTTTACATTAGCAAAATATCAAAACCGCAAAAAAAAACACCATTAGAAGCTGTCTTTCCCCTTTGCTAAACTTGCATCACTAAAAATTCCCTCTGATTCATTTGCTATTGCATTTTTTGGCAAATAAATAAGAATTTCTTTATTTACTAAGGAAATAATTCCTTTTTTGAATATACAATTAATAATTTTCCTTTTTGTCTTTTTTTTCACGGTAAAATGTCTCTGGTAATGATTATCTCCAAAAATCTAAGAACTTTAAAGGCTTCTAACGGTCAAACGGTGACACGCATCACACAAATTTTAACCGACAAAGAAAGGCCTTCAAATAATCTGTTATAGTCATTAATCAGTAATGCATAGTTATCTCGCAGTGAACATAAATGCGTAAAAAGACTTATTTTACGCGTTGTTTGTATTTAGTGAAGCTTTCAGCCATTTTGCAGCTGGCCGCCTTTAAAGTACAAGGATTTTTAGAGATATTCGTTACCAGGAACATTTTACCGTGAACTAAGTCCAAATTGTTGAATGTATTACAAAATTATTACCCTTTTCTTTACTTCCTTTACACTTCCTTTGATTGCAGCTAATAATCAGAAATGGAAGTTTATGAGTTGAACGGTGCATCTCATACAAAAATTATGTTTCTGAACTTATGAATAGAAATAAACATAAACATTTTCAGATACATTTATCTGCAGAAGTTAATGCACATCTTATACTTTTAGAGTACCCCGCAGGATTAAGGCATAAAAAAAATCTATTTTGAAATAGGGAAAGTTGACCGCTGAAACCTCCCCCTTTATTGATTGCACGACCTTTGTCTTGAAGTCTACAGGTGGTTTCCCTGAAAGTGCTATTGAGCACTGGAATCCACTTTTTGTTACCTGATTATTGCTTGTTTGTTGTACAAGCAACTCTATCATTGCATTGATATCTCGCAAGGTTTCTAAAAAAGGGAATAGTTATTTCTTTCATCGTATTGTAAACCGCTTTCCGCGGATATAGAATGTTCAATTATAAGATTAAAACCAGTTTTTTAGCCCCGGTTTTTCGTATGGATGAGAACCAGTTCCTATCCACCGGATTCGAATGAATACGAGAAATAATATTATAATAGATATAGTTTAGATGATCATCTATAAATTTGACTAGTAAGAACAAAGTGTTGTAATAACAATTCAACCACATTATTGTTGTATGCAATTACACAGCGGGGATATTGAACTATACATAACACTTGTACCAGTTTAAAACCACACATTAATAAAATTTTTGGTACTTTTATTGAATTCTAATTGGTTTGTTTCTAACCAGTTGTGTCCAAACCTTTTTAATCTACAGAATAGTCTATCTTTTTTTAATCATCATTTGGGATGTATTTAAATTTATCGACCATTGTATTATATCCCTTAAGATCCCTTCATTCACCTAAAATTTCTTGATCTGTATTTTTGCCAGAACTCGATGATGCCAGGTTGTTTTTCAGTCGTAGATTTTTAAATGATCCTAAAAAATAATATTTATATTTTTAGATTTTATAAGGATTTGTCTGTCGGTCGGTCGGTCGGTCTACGTGTATGTCTGTAATGTTAGGATTAGATTCATGTTAACTTATGTTATTGTGTTTGATGCCTGAGTGGGTAAACTATTACCCTCAGGAATGGATAAAGTATTTTTTACTTTGATATTTTCCAGCTCTTTACAAGTTTAATATTTACTCTTTTTTGATCTTATATTAGTACTAGAAGTTAGGGCCCTAACATCTAGGGGCTCTTTGTTCTAAGGGGTATAGAGATGGGCTAGAAAATAGCTAACATCCAACCGAAAACATAAATTAAAAATAAAATAGCTTAAAACCACCAAAGGACCTATGTTATAAGACTTGAAGCGCAGCTGCTCTACAATTAAAACTTTGACATACCTGGCTTACGTCCTTTGTTGTTAAACTTGCCCAACAAATTGATATTTGGCTTCCGGAAGCTGGGAAGTTGAGGTAGCTGCGGAAGACTTGGTTTTCTAAAGCCTCCGGTTTTAGGCTTTCTTTTTCCTCTGTGTGTTTAGAAAAGGGTTAAAGGGACCATGAAGTA
This sequence comes from Acartia tonsa, assembly GCF_053477335.1. Taxonomy (NCBI): domain Eukaryota; kingdom Metazoa; phylum Arthropoda; class Copepoda; order Calanoida; family Acartiidae; genus Acartia; species Acartia tonsa. Next base: position 25,074,660 of record NC_137273.1, on the reverse strand, counting down.
TTTTTACACAATTGCAGGTTATGTTATAATTATCAGAGCTATCTGTTAGGGATGGACGAACCATTATTGTAGATAAACTACAGTTATAAAACTGCACAAGGATTAAACAGCAAAATTGTACTTTGTAAATTTCCAGGAACATTTAATTTAATAAGCGGTATGGTATCCCTTTCGTAATTTAGTTATCAAATTATCAAAGATGTATATTATTAAAACAGTACTAATACCTTCCTTTTTACCTATTTCATTCAAAAGAGGAATTTTTGTTCAACAGGGAAAATTTAAAAAAATTCAATTTAGGGAGGTCATTGGCTAGAAGCACGTTTAATCGTTAGGTAGGGAGGGGAGTAATGCTCCTTTGGTTACTAATGTGTCTGTTTGCGAATATAAAATCTTTACGAAATTGTTAGAATGTGGAAGTGGACGCATACTTTTTTTTACTGCAGGTCAAACTTTTGAGATTTTTACCATATGTCAATATTTAAGTTTAAAATTTCGAAATTAAAAACTTTTGTTATAAAGATTTAAGAATATTGGAGAGTTATATATTTGGACATAGATTTGTGATAGTTTTGGTTATAGAAAGTATTAAGGTACAAGGGCTGCTAATACCACTAAAATACTGATTCTTAAAGTTTCTAAAATATTTGGCTTTCAAAGCCTTTTAGTTTTGTACATATCAGTAACAAAACTTTATAAAAATATTTGTACAAAATCGGAGTCATATCATATTCATATCTAGTAATGATTTTACAGACAGTTTTCTTCGAATAGTAAAAAAAATTCAAAGAATTAATTACAGTTTACCATAATAAATGCTTAGTTAAACTCACTATCTCTCTTGCTCACTCATTATCTCTCTTTCTTTATCTATCTTTATATCTAACCATGCCCTCTGTTTTGAACACATTTTAAACAGATTATCTGCTTTTGAATATTAGCAGCCTTGTTCTTATGCTGTGATTGTTATAATTTTATGTGCGGTCCCTTTTCCCTCAATGGAGATTTTCTAAACACATTGTTGATCAGGTTTCTAACTATTAATTTTAAACAGATATTCAAAATTAAATTTAGCGCAGCAATAACAAGTATGGATTAATTAAAGGAAGACAGTAATAATAAAGAAAATTATTAGGGGGTGGGGCGAGAGGGGCAATGAAAACCAAAAATAAATCATCCCTCGAAACTTTATAAACTAGTTTAACTCTTTTTGTAGCGTAAAATTATTAAAGAAAATGCTTAGAATAGGACAATGGAACATGAAATAATATACTTCTAGTTTTACCCTAATGATTTATTTTACTAAATCAAGAACTTATATCATTATAGTGATTGGAAGATTTATTCATTAGGTATTCAATTTATTTTATTTTTATTCAATATTTTAATTGAAATTTATTTATTTGATTATCTGTTTTTCCTGACTTTTTTGCCCCAGCTGGGTTTCTAAAACGATCCACTGAAAAAGAAAAATACAATATTAATAGTTAATTTTATACAATTTTAACAAATTAAGCTTCGCCCACATAAAATTGCATAAAAACAAATATCCTACTACTTCTATACAAAGACATTTTACTTATACTAACAAGGATGACAACATCCATAAATTTGAAGCTCTGAAACGGTACGACAAACGGACATTAACATTTGTATAATGTCAGAACTGAATAATCAGAATGCGAATGTATAAGAGTCAAAGCAAAATTGTAAGTAAATTTGTTAAAAAACTGCTTGATACAGGATAATGATTATGGACATACTTACATTTTTAAAACTTGATTATAGAGTTGCTTCGCTTATAATATTGTACTTTGTTGTCCCAGGAATCAGTATACCAAAAATCAGACCAATCGGATAATTAGGGCAATTACAAATTTGTTGTTAAAAATGTAACTTGTACCTAACTATTACAGGAATCACCATGCAAAATTTGAAATCGATAGGACAATTCTAACATGCCTAAATTAATGAAAAAAGCTATTTAAAAAAGTAAAAAAATCAACATGTTTAAAATGGACGTACGGACATTTTGGTAATGATTATAGAGTTGCTACGCTTTCTAAATCGTACCTAACTACTAAATGAATCACCATGCAAAATTTGAAATCGATAGGACAATTCTAACATGTCTAAATTAACAAAATAAGCTATCCGTGACGGACGTACGGACGGACGGACGGACCGACCCTAATTATAGAAAAGCTTCGCTTTTAAAAAGTGAGATTAGGGTGAAACCCATTACTATACAGTTACTGGACTTTTTAACAAAGATCTTCCCCTAAAACAGCCAAGGGGGGTTAAAAAGTCACACCCCCAAAAATCTTTTTTTGTTACTATACCTCACTCGTTCCCCTTCCCCTTAAATCTTTAAAATGGATGGTTTACATTTGGAATGTTTAGTATTTTTCTGATACTTTCAGCCTAAGTATATTAATGAAGATTAACAGTAAATACTTATTAATAATTAAGTATAATAATGGAACATTCTCTCTTTCTTATTAAGAACAAGGGATGATATTTAACAAGGATGACAACATTCATAAAAGCGAAGCACTGAAACGGTAGGACAAACGGACATTAACACTTGAATAGTGTCAGAACTAAATAATCAGAATATAAATGTATAAGAGTCGAAGCAAAATTGTAAGTAAATTTGTTGAAAAACTGCTTGATACATAATAATGTTTACGGACATACTTACATTTTTAGGACTTGGACGTATGGACATTCTGGTAATGATTATAGAGTTGCTACGTTTTTTAAATCGTACCTAACTATTACAGTAATCAACATGCAAAGTTTGAACTCGAAAGGAAAATTCTAACATGCCTAAATTAATGAAAAAGCTGTCCGTCTCGGACGGACGGACCGACCCTAATTTTAGAAAAGCTTCGCTTTTAAAAACAATATTAGCAAATACCGCACGTGGGGGAAGAAAATTAGCCTTAAACCTGAAGCTAGTAAAAGTGGCTGACTCAGATTATGACGTCAAAAAAAATTAATCAAGGAGAGGCCAGTATACACTGTAATTGACCAATGGTAAAATTTATAGTGGCCTCTCATTGGTTAATTTTTTTTGACGCCATAATCTGAGTCAGCCACTTTTACTAGCTTCCTTAAACCTTCACAAAACTTCAATTAAAAAAAATAATAATTCCATTCATACTATGTGAACTTTACTAAAATTGAGAACTAAATTTGTTGATTTTTTGGCAAGATCTTTATGCAAGTAGAAAGGGGTTCCCTCTTTTACCCTAAATCTTGTTTTTTTTAAGTAAAGAAACTAGGTGCATAACTTTCTCTAAGGCAATGATAATTGCAATAAAACGATATTCTAATGAAATCCTAACTACTAATGTTGACATTATAAAGAATTTGACAAGAATCATAATATGTACGTCGTTAATATAAGAATAAATTTTGGAAAAAAATACATTTTTTAAAGCAACTGTACTTTTAATTTCTTTTGTTACACTTTTATCATTAATTAAATATCAGAACATAATAGATAAATAATCAATTGTTTTTAGAACAACTACAATTAATTGGCTTTGTAATTATATTAGCTTGGCAATAAAGATGATAATAGTAAAATATCTTTAAATGTGAGATTAGTTATTCGCTCGTTTCAAAACAATTTTGCAACTAAAATCCCCCCAAAAAGTCAGAGGAAAAAGATAAATTTATCTATCATTGTTCTATCCCTCCATGTAATCATAGTGTAATAAATGTATTCTAATATTAATGTGCTTTTTATACTCGGAATATAAGTTAGCAAGGACAAGTTTGACCAAAAACAGCCCAGCAATAACAATGGGTAGTATTTTTTTTATATAAAAAAAACTCCAAGAAGATAGTATATCTGTAAAACAAGGTAAAAGATGTTTGTCTGTTCGTCCCTTAATATCTCGCTAACCACTGAACCGTTTAGGTAGTTTTTTTTAGAGAAAACATGTACTGCTTTTGCAAGGGTTTAAGTTATTTTCTTAGGGATGAAGCAACCCCCCTCCCCCTGAAAAAATGTCCAACCCCTATAAACATTATTGCAGTCTAAAAATCCCCCCTTGGAGCGCAGACTAGAAAAGAAACCACCAGTTATTAAAAAAAAAGAAAAGTCATATAAACGAAGGAACAATTATTAATATTGTGGTATCCGCCTAGGGTAAATGGCAGACACCAGAGTTCAAAATGACTACGGCAGTGTGAACAGACGTGGACACCTATACTATAGAGAAGCTACGCTTCTCTAGCAATCACTAAATAATAAACAGCATCTATTCAGTTGTTCCTTTATTGAAGGTCTAAGGATTACTAAAGCTATATACAACAAACAATAACTACACAGATAGGAATAAATAATCATAAATAAAAGCAATATAATACATATACAATAGTCAGTTTGGGCAATAATGATCCCCCATCCCTGGGAAGGGTGGGGGGAATTAACAATGCAGCTTAACCATAATAAGGCTGTCAGATTCAATCATTAATTTTAGGCATAGGGAGGGGGTCGGCAGACCCCTTCCCCAGGACTCGGGGGAGGGCCGTTGGCCCTTCCCCGAACCCCGGTCAGGGGTGCCATAGGCATGGCTCACGGTTGCCGAATACCACAACTCTCCCCTCGGAAGGCTGGGAGGGAGCCTCCCTGCCAGACTTCCGACAGTGGTTGAGGCCTTCGGCCCGCTCCTTAGGGCTAAGATATATACAAATGATAATGATTCAATGGAATCCTAGTGGTGATTTTCAGGGCTGATGGGCTCCCAACGTGGGGTAGAAGGTAGAGGCTGGTTTTGGTTGGACACGTAGCTCGGCGCCGGCAGGTGTCAGGTTGGCGTGGGGCACAGCCGCTGCGGGGCCGGTCAGCAGCGGGGCATTCTGGTTGTTGTTGGCAGCGGCTGGGGCACTGGCTGCCAAGTTGACCGTCTGAGCGGCAGCCTGGCCTCCCGAGGGGCCGCGGGGTCTTCCAGAGGGCGGTCCAGGCGGCTTCCCGGCCGATGGGAATGGCATCCCAGTCTACTGAAAAGTCCCGGGACTTGGCATGGGTGAGCCGGGCTCTGGCCAAGGCCTTCCTGTACAAGGTTGGATGGTACAGGAACACTTGTGACATCGCATTCATGGCGGCCTGTACACCTCCTTGTGCGGCTGCCAGGGAAATGATGGTCAGATCCCCCAGCAGTTTGAGGATTAACAACAGCAAACACAGTATGGCGGCGCCATCTCCCCACTCGTGGATAGCTTGTCTGAACCCAGCCCAGACATCCAGGGCGGCCTCTCCTTCCTCCGCCAGTCGGTCGATGTTGTAGGACACGATCCCATGGTCTCCGGTGGCCGAACAGCTACCTTGCTGAACGCATGAGCCATAGGACAGGCCGGTCAGCATGGCGCTTTTATACGCTGGGAACGCCAGCAGTTGCTGCCAGTCATTCAACTCAGCCTGCAAATACAAGCCCCCTGAACTAAAGTCATCCAAGGGTTCTGTCAGCAGCTGCTTGGGCGTATCCAGCGGGGGTGGCCTCTTCTTAGGTGCGGGGGTTAGCTCTATCCAGCCTTCCTCCGCGTGCACAGTCAGGGGGTAGGTGGAGGAGCAGGGAATCTTGGTGGCGTGGCCGCTATACACCCGTGTCACGGCATCTACAAATCCTGTGGGTTCCACTGGTACTTTGTCCCAACATTCCTTGCTTTCACGGACAACGTATTTGTTGCGTTGGCAGGTAAGCTGGAGCAGGACATCTCCCCTCAGCACCGAGAACGTGCTCCCCTGGACACGCACCGGGTGGGCCGGGTCTAGTTGCTGGAGCTTCCAGCAATTGGCCGCTACTTCTTCTGCCGCTGTGCTTTTCATGCGTGTCTCCAGGGTAAATCCAATGTAGCCTGCATGTATCTGGGCCTGCAGGGGGACATCAACATCCCTGGCCGATACTCTGGTCAGCTGCCACGAACAATGCTGGGTGGTTGGTGGCATGGGCCTCAAAGTCGCAGTTCACTATTGAGGTGGGGGTGGTCATGTTGATGAAGAACTGAGCTTGATGGTCAACCAGGAACGCATCCATCACTAGGCTAGGCTGGAGGCTGCAGATCAGCCTCAAGGGGCAATCTCTCCCCAGGTGGTCCCACACGTAGGTTGCCTCCCCAGTGATGCAAGACAGCTCAGAATGGGGACATTCTAGGGTCAGGTGGTCAGATTGGGACTCCACCCGTCCATCCTCTACTACGTAGGTCTCTTCCTTGACCAGCAGCCGTCGTTCCTGGAGCACTAATTCATTGCGGTACAGCTGGCCCTCAAAGTGGACGTCCTCCCCTTCACACCCCACCCCCTCTGGGCTGTTGACCAAGGCGCCCACCATGTCGAGGGTGAAGAACAGGGGGTGGTTCAGCTGGAACGTCAGTGGCTGGGTCTTGCCTGGCAGCGTGTAGACTCGGTTCCTGGCCAGGTCTCGGCACGTTTCTGGATCAATCTTGGTTGGCCTCATGAGGGTGGGGACCGAGGTCACCTTGAGGTGACCCCATACCCCACACCTGAATGTCCACTGGGACACGGTGAGCTGGCAACTGTATCCTGTTGTTTCTCTAATCTTGACTTGCTGCAGGACATGTACTTCATGGCCCAGGGGCACCTCCTGGTGTAGCGGTTCCGTGCTACACATCTTTTCCTTATTGTAGGCTGTGACGTGGGTGGGGTTGGCGCAGTCCCACCCTACCAGGACGTAGCTAGTTGTAGGCCACACGGCTGCCAGCAGTAGTCCCCACAGAACCATCCACCAGTGTGAAAAACTACCAGACAGCCATCTACCTCTCGCACGCGGCTGGGGATCTTTGGCTCGGGTCACGGCTGCTTCTTGGGGCTGGACATGGCTGGGCTGCTCCTGGCTAGATACAAATTTCCATTGAGCGTTATCTTTGTGTGTCCGGGGCACCCCGATACCCTCCCCAATGACAGACTGACAGGCAACTGGCGCCTGCCTGGGTGTCGGCTCCCCTAGCCCCAAGGGGTCCCTTCCCTTGTCCATGGCATGCCCAGTGGCATGGGGCTGAAGTGCGGGTGGCACAGGCTCGCCCTGTCTCACGTCCCTCCCCTGCCCTAGGAACTCAGGTGCATGTGGCACAGGCAAGTCCTTATATCCCCAAATTTCAATCTCCCCAGCCTCTGGTGCATGAGGCACAGGCAAGGTTGGGGTTTTACAATAATTTGGATACAATACATTTGTTAAATTTAACTTATCCTGGCTCGACTGGAGGTGCTGGGCATCTGGGTTCCCTCGGCTGGCAGGGGGCGCTGGATGGTGTATGGCTGGGCTCTCCCTACAGGCTGGTGGCGCTGGCTGACTGGGGGTGACGGGTGTCACCCCTCCCTCTGGGACTGCTGGCTCGTTCCAGGATCCAGGTATCTCGGTGGCGGCGACAGTTGTCGCCCCAGGCACCAGGTGGGAGGCGCTGGATAGCACCCCCCAGTCATCGCAGGTGGCGGCGCCGGGTGGCGCCCCATACATCGACTCTGATGTGCTGGCTAGCGCCTCTTGCCTCTCTCGTTCAACGGCCACCAGGGCCTCCCCGTACACCGTCTCAGTGGCGCTGGGTAGCGCCCCTCCACTCTTGCTGGGTAGGCTCGGTCGGGCAGGCCCCATCATGTTTAGGCTAAAGGGCTGGGGCCTCAGGACTTCTGGCTCAGCAATGTTGTTGGGCTGCACAAACTCCGGCCCCAGGTGGTTGAGGCTGAAGCCCAGGCCAACCCGGTTGGGTTCAGCCGCGCCTCCCAGCACGTTGATCCTAGCTGAAACGGTTCCAAACTGCGGCATTCCGGCGGCTCGGCCCGCTGCGTTGGGGGCGGCTGCTTGCTGCGGTGGTGCTGGGGGCGCGCTCCCTTCCATGTTGGCTACTCTGCTGGGCTTTCCTGGGGGAGCGCCCTTGTCTGCAGTGCGCCTCCGGCCGGCTACATGGTCCCAGTCGGCTCTGCAATCGGCCGCCGTATGGCCAGCATAGTGGCAACGCTCGCACTTGGCAGGACGGTCACGGCGTGGCTGGGTGCGTCTCTCCTCCAGGCTGACTTCCATAGGCGTCGGACAGTCTCGGGCTCGGTGGCCTTTCCCTTGGCAGCGGTAACAGCGGCCTGAAGTCTTGTCATCTGGGGCGACCTTCCCCATCTGGTGGAGACCCGGAGCCAAGGCGCCAATCTCCATTGGCTCCGACTCGTCGTAGTTGGGCAACTGGACGCTGGCTGATCCTGTGAGCCCGTCAGTGGCGTCTACTAGGCACACACCCTCCTTCAGCTGCTTGGTAATCATTGTGACGGTGAACATGGCTCGCCTCGTGTACTCAGGTACAGAGGCGATCTCATGACTCATCATTTCACGTTTCACATTAGCGTTACGAATGCCACGATTTAATTCATCGATTAATAATTCGAGATCCTCATGGCTGTAGGCCTCCCTATACAAGGCACACTTTGTGGATATGTATGCTTGTATAGGTTCTGTCGAGTGTTGCCTGTAATCCCTGAAGGCTTGCTTCAAAGTCTGGGATTCAAAGGCTGGACGAAATAACATTTCACACTCGGCCTTGACTTGTTCGTAAGTCAAGGCTTGGCCTGCCTCGCCAAACAGATGAGACGCCATTTCCGCCGCTTGCCCTACTAGTGACAGTAAAAGGGCGTTGCGGCGGTTGAGGGTGTCATGGGGCGGCACGCGGTAAGCCGCCCATGACATCTCGAGTCTGCGGATGTGGGAGCTCCAAGATTGCTTGGGCGGCCCTCTATACTCCGGCAGGTTACTCAGCATCAGCTTGCGGTACTCGGCTGGAGCCGGCTGGGGGTCATCCTGGAGCCATCCTTGGGCTTGGTCGCCTCCTGGCGCTTGCGGCTGCTCCATCGGGTCAACGGTTCAGCGGCGGGACACAAAGTTATAAGGCAATGCTATAAATGTTTATCACTTGCGGCTACAAAGATATAACTTAGATGTACTTGTCACTAGTTTTATTCTGAGTTTTGTAGAGTAGGCTGGTAGGGGTAGATAGCTGTTGAGGGTCTGAACTGCTGTCAGGAACTGATTGGGTTTTCCTTTATCACACTATAGATAGGAGGGAGAAGCTTGTAATTCTTTATTTTCTAAAAATACCTCTGTTAGATGCTATGGAGTAGCTCCGCTCCTGTGTGTGTGTGTGTGCGTGAAATCTCCTTTCCTTGCAGCGCGCTTACGCACCGTCAAATCCGCGCACACAGGTAAAACGCGCACTTATCCCTCAACTCGCGCTCTCATTGGTCCGCTTTGTCCTTTGAATTTTATGATATGTCCCGAACTCTGTTGCGCGACCCGTAAATGGCGCTCTGTTTTCCCGGTCGCTAGCTCCACACCGTGGGCGGACTTAGTCAAGTGTGGGTAGGAGGGGGGAAGCGCGTGAGGGGACGGGGTAAATCTGTCCGTTCCCCCTGTGAGGAAGGGGGAGTGCTGTGGGTTTGAGGTAACTGTGTGATGAGGTAATGGTGCCCTTTCTCCTTAATCCTAGGCTTATTTGTTATGTCACCTTGATTGTATTTTCTTCAATGGAGAGTGGGCCCCTCCCTTTCCTCTGGAATAAGGGGTGTATTTTGTTGTGCTGGAGGCTTGGGTGGTTAGATTGTTTATCAAGGCATTGTTATATTACATTTAGATTCTATTTTTGGCCTTATCACAATACATAACAGATTTGCTTACCAAGCCTGTTCTATTTTTAGTTTTATCACAATACACAACAAATTGTTTGCCAATCCTTGCTCATAAATCTATTGTTTAGCCATCACACTAGGGTGGTAATCCCTACAATGTGATATAATATCTGCTTTTCTAGATGGGTGGCTGCGCTGTAGCCTCTCAGGATACTTGGAGTTGACGTAGTTTTCTCTGCTTGGTACACTACACTCGTATGTTGGCTCGCAGCTCGCAGCTATTTGGCGTGTTTCAGCCTATCGGCGGCAGGGAATGTCCCGTCCTACAGCGCCGTATATCCGAATCCGACTGTTGGCGGCAGGGAATGTCCCGTCCTGCGGCGCCGCTGGTTCGAATCCTTGGCTTGTTTCAGTCTATCGGCGGCAGGGAATGTCCCGTCCTGCAGCGCCGTGTATCCGAATCCGGCTGATGGCGGCAGGGAATGTCCCGTCCTGCTAGCGCCGCTGGTTCGAATCCTGCTATCTCTTGCAGTAAATGTTGGCCTATTTTCAGCCGTTTGCACTTATTTGGCCTGTTTCAGCCAGTCCGCAGGCCTGTTTCAGCCCTTTGAGCGCTCAATTCTCCGTTAGATGTCGGCGCTTCTCGCGGTTCTCCGTCAAGTTTCGCTGTTTCACTTCCACAACTGCCAGATGCAGAGTTAGACCTTGCTATCCAGGGTGGGTAATTCAGGTTGCTTGTGTCAGTTTTGCCAGTTTCACTGCTGGGAGTACCTTAGCCTCAGCTGCGCGTCTGCTCTACACTTGTGGTTTGCTGTAATCTCACACAGCTGTCACCAAAAGTTGTGGTATCCGCCTAGGGTAAATGGCAGACACCAGAGTTCAAAATGACTACGGCAGTACTATAGAGACTATACTATAGAGAAGCTACGCTTCTCTAGCAATCACTAAATAATAAACAGCATCTATTCAGTTGTTCCTTTATTGAAGGTCTAAGGATTACTAAAGCTATATACAACAAACAATAACTACACAGATAGGAATAAATAATCATAAATAAAAGCAATATAATACATATACAATAGTCAGTTTGGGCAATAATGATCCCCCATCCCTGGGAAGGGTGGGGGGAATTAACAATGCAGCTTAACCATAATAAGGCTGTCAGATTCAATCATTAATTTTAGGCATAGGGAGGGGGTCGGCAGACCCCTTCCCCAGGACTCGGGGGAGGGCCGTTGGCCCTTCCCCGAACCCCGGTCAGGGGTGCCATAGGCATGGCTCACGGTTGCCGAATACCACAATATAATAGCTACGCAATTAATTATTAACTATTGATAATGTAATTTCCTGACCTACTATGTGTATATTGTATCAATGTATATATAATTATATATTTAGATACGCAACATATAAGATTCTAATGTTAGGGGTGTTAAAGATATTTTTTATTCAAGGGGCGGTTTATGTGATAATGCAGATTATATATCACATCGTATTATAGACAGCTTTCCGCGGATGTTATAAATTTTATGTTTTTATTCATCTATTCGATCTTCAACGGGTATTAATTTTATACTTTTATGATATACATGATTTTTCAATATGGCTGAGAAACAGTTCTAAAACAGCGGATATTATTCATAGCCATAGTGGAAAAATTATTATTTTTTCATAATAAACTATATTTCACGCACACGACTGAGTATTTTTTACCAGATAAATAAGATTTTTAGTTCCTTTCTTTTACATGAATAAAAATTCAGGAATACGAAGATAGTTTAATAGCAGATAAAATAAAAAGATGAAATTATTATTGGATATTTTGGGCCAATTGAAAAATAATAAAAGGTCCTCAAAGTTTATAAAACTTTTAGGGTCCTAGGACAAACGCAGGAGTCCCAAACACCGGAGTGGACAAACGTCGGAGTTTATACTTAACCTAACCTAACCTATTTTAAACCATCTTACAGGTTTTTTAAATGCCTAACCCCTGCGGGGGGCTTATTTGTACATTAATATCTTAACCTAACCTAATCTGTATAAAAATATTTAATTGAATTGGTATTTTAACACTCCTGCGTTTGTCCACTCCGACGATTGGGACTCCTGCGTTTGTCCTGGAACCACTTTTAGTACCAGGTTGATTTATAGCTTAAAGTCCCCCTTGTCACTGTAAAGGGGCCAAATTTCTGTCCTATTTTATAGGGTACCGGTCAACTTGTTAATAGACTTAGCTTTATTATGCCCAGAATAATCTACAAGAACAAGAGAGAATCATTCAAGAAGTCTAGCTCCCCTCCCCACTTATTAGTTTTAAAAAGAATAGGCTTGATTTTTCTAGGAAGAGTAGTTGAACCCTCCTCTGAAATAGATATAAACCTATGAGAAGGTACAGTGTAAAGCAGAACCATACCTGTTAAGTGGTAATTAGAGAGATCCTTAGGTACACACACACACACACACAGATCCTGTTACTTTTATATAAAGATACAATATGAAAGGAAATCAATTTTAATTTCCTTACAAAAAGAAACATTATATATGTATTATAAAATTCATGAAGTGATGCAATAATATAATGACGAATGAATATAAATATAACCAAATGATCAGGTGGTTGTATAGTATTACTTTCTTTATCTTATCTTCTTTCTTTAAATCCAAAGAAGATAAAGTAGAGAATCGAAAACCTCAAATATTTCTTGGAAAATTGAAGAAAAGTAGCTATTTGTTTTTTACTAAATTCACGTTTATATTCAATGTGTTTATGGTTTTGCACATAATATAAATTCTTAATACATTGTGTATTGGAGAAAAAGTTTTGAATGCGAGGTGTTCTGGCTTTTAGTAAATTATTAAAAATGCATTTATTTCAAAAATTCATGTGGATAATTTCAGTACTCGTGCGATTTTAATAAAAGCCAGAATAATATTTAGGTCGTTCAAAAGTTCCAATTTTTTTCAGGCGGGCCAGGCAGAATCTTCTATCTGGATTTTATTCTATACTTTATCTTCTTTGTTTAAATAAATTTTGTGGAAAAATCAGCAAAATGTCTACCTCTAAAGATACACGATCTCAGCTGACCTATAAAGTACATAAAGCCAGACATTCTGATACTATAGCATTTAGTAAAAGGATAATATTTAGTAAAAGGATAATATACATTTATCCTTATCTTTTTTCCTTCTTTAAAAGCATGCAAAAGGTTTGAAATTGAGGGATCAGAAAAATATTTCTTAAAATTAATTGTACCAAAACATTGTAGTAATCCTTCAACTTCCTTCATGAATTTATCGTCCATTGTCTTATCTGAATGATTTCAGAAAATATTACAAGATTGGCATTTTTTCATTAAACATCCTACATTGAACAATTGATGTATGAGTTGTCATATAATATTTTTTTCCAAAGTAACTTTACAATCCACCAGTTCTGTGGTTGGTTCATTCGTTGGACTAATACGATTTTATTACCTTGCACATATTGAAGTGGTGGGGGTTGTAGGTTTTCATACAGGGTGTCCTCTGAGAAACAATCCACACAGTAAATACCCAGCCCTTCGTCGTTATTACTACTTGATCTGAGGACAAACATTAGCACTTTTTTATAATATTGTAAATAATTTTTTTTTCTCTTCTGTAAGCAGTGGCGTGCGAACCGAAGGGGGCATTTAGGGCAATCGCCCCCCCCTAGCGACCAAAACGCCCCCCCCCCTGTAGATATACCACACTTTTCTGGGATCTTGCTGCGTCAAGTATCAACTGTTGGGAATATCAAAGGATGACTCCATGCAAAATTTGAGCCGGATCCGGCCAAAACCGGCCGTGAATTTTATAAAAAAAACGTTTTTTTCCGGTTTTTAGGGGGTATCTGTAAATCGATTCAGCTGGAGCAAAACCGGTTGGAGGTACAAAAAATTTTACTTCACATGAAATTTAGCCAATGCAATTGCCTACAAAAATGTACTTCATCATCAACTTGATTGGACAACTCTTTCCCCTCCTAAATGTCCATTAAAACCTCGGAAACGGCAAAAATCGCCAAAAATCACGCCTTCGGCGGCGAATAACGGCTAAACGGTCAGTCGGAGGCGAATGAAACATAAATAAAGAACTGTCCGCCTCGAAAAGTTGTTCAATATCAAAGAGATGCTTGAAGTCTCTAAAACGACTCCTTCCCCTCCTTTAAGGGGAAAAACTGAAAAAACGTCATTTTCAAAAGTATGCCCACTTCGTGGGTGTGGGGGGCACTGAACCCGTCACCCCTGGGTCACCAAATATAAAGTCTAGGCGGCTCACATTCCTAAATTTTCACCAAGTGAAAGTCTTGAGTCATTATCTCTTATGAGAAAAAAGTTATTAATGAATTAAAATTTCAAATTGTGATTTTTTGATGGATTTCTTTGATGAAATGACAGGCCGGTCAATTTTTAGGCCATTTTTTGCGGTTTTTGGGCCGTCACGCCCAAACGGTTTGAGATAATCTCACGGGACCTTTTGCCCGACCTAAGTCTGGTTATTTGTGAGGTCTAAGAAAAAAAAATCCCTGATTGGATGAAGCACGACGTCGCTGCGCGCCGTCAAAAATCGCTGGTCGTCTCATTTTGCCTCCTCAAACCCTCACCTCGTGCCATTTTTCTGTGTAAAGATTATTATTATAATCTTTTGCGTAAGTCTGATTTTTGTTCCTAGACCTCACAAATAACCAGACTTAGGTTGGGCAAAAGGTCCCGTGAGATTATCTCAAACCGTTTGGGCGTGACGGCCCAAAAACCGCAAAAAATGGCCTAAAAATTGACCGGCCTGTCATTTCATCAAAGAAATCCATCAAAAAATCACAATTTGAAATTTTAATTCATTAATAACTTTTTTCTCATAAGAGATAATGACTCAAGACTTTCACTTGGTGAAAATTTAGGAATGTGAGCCGCCTAGACTTTATATTTGGTGACCCAGGGGTGACGGGTTCAGTGCCCCCCACACCCACGAAGTGGGCATACTTTTGAAAATGACGTTTTTTCAGTTTTTCCCCTTAAAGGAGGTTTGAGATAATCTCACGGGACCTTTTGCCCGACCTAAGTCTGGTTATTTGTGAGGTCTAAGAAAAAAAAATCCCTGATTGGATGAAGCACGACGTCGCTGCGCGCCGTCAAAAATCGCTGGTCGTCTCATTTTGCCCCCTCAAACCCTCACCTCGTGCCATTTTTCTGTGTAAAGATTATTATTATAATCTTTTGCGTAAGTCTGATTTTTGTTCCTAGACCTCACAAATAACCAGACTTAGGTTGGGCAAAAGGTCCCGTGAGATTATCTCAAACCGTTTGGGCGTGACGGCCCAAAAACCGCAAAAAATGGCCTAAAAATTGACCGGCCTGTCATTTCATCAAAGAAATCCATCAAAAAATCACAATTTGAAATTTTAATTCATTAATAACTTTTTTCTCATAAGAGATAATGACTCAAGACTTTCACTTGGTGAAAATTTAGGAATGTGAGCCGCCTAGACTTTATATTTGGTGACCCAGGGGTGACGGGTTCAGTGCCCCCCACACCCACGAAGTGGGCATACTTTTGAAAATGACGTTTTTTCAGTTTTTCCCCTTAAAGGAGGGGAAGGAGTCGTTTTAGAGACTTCAAGCATCTCTTTGATATTGAACAACTTTTCGAGGCGGACAGTTCTTTATTTATGTTTCATTCGCCTCCGACTGACCGTTTAGCCGTTATTCGCCGCCGAAGGCGTGATTTTTGGCGATTTTTGCCGTTTCCGAGGTTTTAATGGACATTTAGGAGGGGAAAGAGTTGTCCAATCAAGTTGATGATGAAGTACATTTTTGTAGGCAATTGCATTGGCTAAATTTCATGTGAAGTAAAATTTTTTGTACCTCCAACCGGTTTTGCTCCAGCTGAATCGATTTACAGATACCCCCTAAAAACCGGAAAAAACCGGTTTTTTATAAAATTCACGGCCGGTTTTGGCCGGATCCGGCTCAAATTTTGCATGGAGTCATCCTTTGATATTCCCAACAGTTGATACTTGACGCAGCAAGATCCCAGAAAAGTGTGGTATATCTACCCTGCCCCCCCCTAAATGTTGAAAAATGCCCCATTTTGCCCCCCCCTGGTCAACCAAAATGCCCCTTTTTGCCCCCTACCCTACAAAAAGCAAAACTATCCCAGTTTCCAAAAAAAAGATCAAGAAATACTCAAAAAAAAAAAATTTTGCCGCTTCGCGCCAAACAGACAGTTATTATTCATTTAACCTTACAAAATTTTTTAATTAGTGTAGAAAATAGGTTATAATCTTTTTTCACTGAACATAACAAACCAGGTAGTAGGAAGTATTTTATTTTGTATAATATAAACTTTTTACCAAAGAAATTTTGTACATCCCCAAAGATGATACACAAAATTACCCCTTATATAGATTAAAATTAGTGGATGAAATGTATGGAAACTCGACTTAATTAACCAACCAATCAAAATTCCATTAAAGTCCCCAAAGTTGTTGAGCCAACGAATAAGAAAATTTTATATGAAATATTGGGGACTAGTGTAATAAATAGCCCAAAAACCCTTCCCTCCCTGCATATTTGAAGAAAAAAATTTGCGCTTCGCACCCTTCCAAATGGTTTCTTCTTTTTATCACATTGTATATTTTGTTTTTATTTCTATAAAAACATGTGTTAACAACAAATATTTAATCGAAAAGTTATTTTATATAAAAAAGAAACAGCGTTGATATTTATCTAAGGCTTTTTCTCAACACTGTATGTCTGTCTAAATGAATAACTATATATGATGTCATATTATTTTCAGGATAAGTTTATCATTTTTTTGTGTACATACCCTTAGAAAAAGACATGTTTTTTTATGGCAATTTTCATTAAAAACCCTTAAAACTAACTACACTCTATATTCCTAACTTGATAAAATACGCCACTCTTGTTGTCTTTAATTAATTTTAGTTCAAAGGGGGAGTAAATATTTTTAGGTGCGCTCCACGCACCGCCCTTGTAAATCATTGGAAACACCACTTAATCAAAAATTAGCAGAGTTTTAAAGTGCCATTTAAAGAGAGTAGGATATGTTGATATAACTTTATAGCTTCTCTATAATTCCCTATGGCTGTCAGTATGTAATGCTAAGGGGGAAATGTGATTTTTTCAACTGCAATTAAAGATAGAAGGCTAAAACTTGATGTTAACATTCCCATCATTATGGAGTATAATTAACTATTAAAAATTCATGGAGGTCGGACTGCTTTTCAGGACGTTTTAGGCTATTTTTGTATCTTTTAAATTTCGGGTATAGTCCCTTTTGTGACATTGCCTCTTAAGGTGCATTTCTTCGTTTTTTCACAGTAGCTTTTCACCTATTTATAGCTCCTGCGGGGCCAATTGCCTAACCCTGTGGGGAAATCATCTGACCTAACTTAACCTAGAATAACCTATTAAAAGCTACTATTAAAATACGACGAAATGCCCCTTAAGAGGCATTGCCACAAAAGAGACTATACCCCAAAGTTTTCCATATTTCTAAGAGATTTTTATATCTGTAGATGAAAGGACAAGTAATTTTTTTTATTTTTTACATAGTTCTTTATATCTTTGGTTTTTATGGTAATATAAATTTGTTTGTGGATTATAAGATTAAAAAAAATAAAATTTCTCGCTTTTTCGAGCATCCAGTATGTAATTTACTTTGACTGTCATCACACAACATACAGCAAAAAGGATTTGTGACTTTTTCTATCTAAAATATATATTTATTTCAACAGATGCTCTTTAAATCTACTTGTCTGTATTCTTATTAATGATTTTTTGTGCTTTGCTACTTAAAGATGTTGTCATCCTTGTTGTCATACAATAAAGAAATATTTAAAATCAGTTTTACATATTAGGTTAATTTTTGGTAAATTATTTCCAAAATGAGTGTTTTTATCTCCCCCCCACCAAAATGTTTTTAATGGGGTTATTCATCCTTCCTTCTGAAATTTTTTAACATCCCCTTATACCCATAAAAAATGTTTTGTGGTGGGGGGGGGGGGGAGTTAAATTATCTTCTGTACTTTTTTTTCGAAGATGCTTTCTAGCTCCCTTCCCTTCGGTCATTGCAGAGTGGGGAGAAGGGATGGGGGAGAAGAGATGGGGGATACAAATGGGAAATAGGGATGGGGGAAAGACTAGAAGGCCCATAATCAAATAATCCCACCCCTTAAAACGCCCTTATTTAAAATTAGTATAAATATTCAAAATGCCCCCCCCTAAAGCAAAGTGCCCCCCCGGGGCACTTTGTTTTAGGGGGGGGCAAAATTTTACAAAATCTTAAAAATGCCCCCCCCTAGACAAAGTGCTTCACACGCCACTGTCTGTAAGGCTTCGAAAACAATAATTATCCGCTGGATCAGAACTAAGCCATACTAAAAAATCATGTATAGCATTGCATTACAGAAAATTTTCCACAAATGTTTAGATAAAAATCATAAATAAGTACCAGTTTTATTACCCAGGACCTTCTTCTCCTAAGAACTAAAAAAACTGGTTAAAATCTTAAAATTTTTCATTTCAATATCCGCCGATAGCTGCTTATAATACTATGCGATAATAGTTATTTCTCGCATCCTATTATAAACGGCTTTCCGCGGATATTTAATGTACAAGTATAAGATTAAAACCAGTTTTTTAGCCCCGAGGTGCCGACATATTTTTCTCGTATGGATAAGAACCGGTTCCTATCCACCGGATTCGAATGGATACGAGAAATAATTATTATCAAGTAATAAACCTGACTTTAAAAATAATTTAGTTCATAAAATGTCACAACTTAACATATATATAACGTTCCATTTTTAGAAAGGTTATATAAAGTTATTGCATTATACAAATTGATCCAGCAATTATTCAAATAATTTCCTACAGACAGTAATCAAATTATATGCTATAAATATGTAAATTGTTTTTTTTTACAACATTGCATTTTTATCAAACCTTATTATGATATTACAATATGATGTTTTTGTACTGTTATAAGATTATGGTAAAAAATGTATTACATGTATAATCTTTATGAAAAAAAACTTATGCTGTGAACTATAAAACTTAGTTTCCCTCATATATCAGCAATCTTTTTAATGCTATAGACAAGGAATAAGGAGATATTGGGCTTAAAATAGGCTGGTCCCCAAAGTTTAATAATATCTCTATCATTTGCTTTAAAACTTTAGAAACTATTGATCTATGAAACTTCTAAAAATGTTCAAGAAATACATTAGATTACCCCCCTCAATTCTTTGAATTCCCTCATATGAACTCCCTCTAAATAAAAAGCTTGGACGTCCCTGCCCTGATCCCATTTCTTTATAAAAAATATTTTAGCTATTGCATGTTCTATGCATGTTAGGAGAGATTGGACTATAGATTAAAATCTCTAATGTTCACTAATTTGTTGGCTTAAAAACCTTTGGGGACTTAAATGAATCTTAATTGAGTGGTACAAACCTTTAAATTCCAAACAATTTCACTAATATTTTTTTCTAAAGAAGGAGTAATTTTGTTTATAGTTCTCTTGGGATAGTTAAAAATTTATTAACCATTGTCTTAACCCTTAAGATCCATATTTTTTATGAAACTTACAACTTAGCATGTAATGAACTCATTTGTTCTTGTTTTAATTTTCAGTATAAACATGTAGAAAATGTCAATAATAAAATTGACATTTTTATAAAATAAACAATCTTTTATGAAATGATAATTATCTTTTGCTTAACTGTCTATAATACAAAGTAGAATGATGTCTGTCCGTCCGTCCGTCTGTCTGTCCCTTAAGATCTCGGTAACCACTGAACTGATCGGATTCTACTCTTCAGAGAATATACCTACTGGTCCTGTGGTGGTTTTAGGCTATTTTCTTGGGGCGTGGGATACCCACAACCCCCCCAAAAAATATAAAAATCCCCCTTATTTTTTTTTGATGATGTATATGATGAAGATGAAGATCCCCAATTTTTTTTTGATGATGTATATGATGAATATGAAGATCCACCACATGTACTACATTTTTTTTAATTACCTCTTGGGCAAAACCCCTAGAGGCTAGGGGCGAATTCGCTAGTTATATTAAACAGTGGTAGATGTTGAACAAACTTCTATAAAAATTTCTAAGGCTAACCTAGATGTTAGCTTTCCTAATTCTTACATATTACTTTATATCTATGTTAGGCTAAGGATAGCATAACTTCTAGGCTAGCCATGGAAAAATGCATAGGATTTGGCCCTTAATTGTTATTAAAGGCTGCCCATATGTATTTTCATATCTATAATACAAAGTAGCTTGATGTCTGTCCGTCCGTCCGTCTGTCTGTCCATTAAGATCTCGGTAACCACTGAAATGATCGGATTCTACTCTTCAGGGAATATTCCTACTGGTCCTGTGGTGGTTTTAGGCTATTCTTAGGGGTTTGAACACCCCCAACCCCCCCCAAAAAAAAACAAGAAAATCCCCCTTAATTTTTTTTGTCACTTGGAAATTAGTGGTTGCATCTCCATTTTTTAAAATTCAAATCATTCATTAAGTCTTACAGACAAAGTTTGTGCAATCAAACAGTTTTCACTTGCTTTAACAAGATAAAAAGAAGCAGATTGATATTAGTCATTGACAGGGTTTTAGGAGAGGTAAGTCATACATTATGTACAGGGTTCTGAAGGGATAAGACAATGGAAAATAGATTGTTGTACATCCCCAATTACTCCTTACTGTAGATTTTAAGAAAGTTTGGGCAATGCTTCTTTTACCAAACATTTAAGGTTTAATAAACCTAATTTTTTCACACAACAAATGTGATTACTTGTTAATAAGACTTTGGGTAACAATATGTAACTGTAAAATAACCCAAAGTTTTTCAGCCTTTCTGGCCATTTGTTAAGGTATAAAAAACGTTGCTAGTTTCCTGGGGATTCTATCATTGTCACTAAGTTCAAAAGACTCTCCACCAATGTTGATTATTCTAGAGTCTGCCACCTGTTATAACAGTATCTTTCCTCATACACAATATAATTAACGTGGTCTGCCACTTATTTTTAACAAAAATTCTCCAATAGAGCTGGGACTCAAGCTGTGGTGCCCTGGGGAGGTAACCAGATTTATTCAATATTGTTTCCATATTGGCATTACTTGAGCATGAATTGGATAAAATTCTGTAACTTTTAGTTTAAAACTGTAGAGGTAATATTGAAAAAATATTAAAATAACAAACAAATTGCCAAAAATCTGCTGCCTATAAAGATTCTGTTCCTGTTGTCTTCTGTCTGCTATAGGCTCATTTCCAAACTCTGCTGCAGAGTTGCCACTGTCAAGTATGGCTACATTTCCAAACTCTGTCTCGTAATTGCGCAAATCTATTAAACAAGGACAGGGATAATCATAGGTAGTGCAGTAGCAGGATCTGTCCGTCTGTAGATAAATATGTTGGCTGAATTGAATATTTAACCCCCCTCCCCCCGCCCCATTACAAGATAAATATTCTATGTTCGTTGAGCCACTGAAAGGCAAAAATAAAAAAAATTATTGATTCATCCTTAATAACTATCATCCTTGTCCTCCCTGCAAGTGGAAAATCTCCAAACATCTCAGAAAATTGTTGGGGTTTACTGTTCACCTTTAATTTTGATCAATTTGTCATTTAATATCCACAACAACATTTATTTTAAGAGTAACTAAAGATACAAAAAAAATCTACTCTACATGTCAAAAAAAGTTATTTTTGACATCTTTGCTTACAATATTATGCTGCTTTTGTCATAAATAAAGGAGAAAAAATAAACTGGAAACTGGAATTGTAACTGGCTAGCCAAAAAGCTATTAACTGACAGTTGATTTATCCAAATATCTCAAGACATTAGGATTATCTTTAGAATTTTCTTATAAAGGATGGGGGATATTTATCATATACTGCCTATTACTTAGATTTAAAGTAAAACAAAGAATTTCCAATTAATCAAATTTGGTTCAATTGTAAATATTGAGTATCTAATTATATAATTTTAGTTTCAGGTTTAGTCTCTCAAATCCATGGGTGTACTATAGAAACCATCCTGGTCTCCCAAAAACGCTTTTTATTTGATTAAGGGAGGGGGGGGGGGAGGTAATTCAAGTAATTTTTCTTTGTAGGCGAAGGGGGGGAGGGGGAGAAAAATTTAAAAGATGCACAACCTTAACTGACAGTTTAATTGTGGTACACTTTCAAAAGAAGTGAAATTATCTGTTTCCAATTTGCTGAAATTAATAAAATGATGATCGAATCATAAATTTGATTTCAGGAATGTAATTTATTATGAAATCTAAATAGTTTAAAGGATTTGTTAGTTCTCTCCCCTATAGCGTAAACGGAACACAAAACACCCCTTCCCCATAATTAACTTGGCTTAGTTAGAATTATCCCTCCCTCCCTCTGGCCATTTTTAAAAGCGAAGCTTTTCTATAATTAGGGTCGGTTCGTACGTCCGTCCGTCCGTACGTCCGTCCGTCCGTCCGAGATAGATAGCTTTTATTCGTTAATTTAGGCATGTTAGAATTGTCCTATCGATTTCAAACTTTGCATGATGATTCCTGTAGTAGTTAGGTACGATTTAGAAAGCGTAGCAACTCTATAATCATTACCAGAATGTCCGTATGTCCATTTTAAACATGTTGATTTTTCTACTTTTTTAACAACAAATTTTTATGTGATCTAATTATCCGTTTGATCTGATTTTTGGTATATTGATTCCTGGGACAACAAAGAACAAAAGTATAAGCAAAGCAACTCTATAATCAAGTCCTAAAAATGTAAGTATGTGCAAAACATTATCCTGTATCAAGCAGTTTTTCAACAAATTTACTTACAATTTTGATTCGACTCTTTCGATACTTTTATATTCTGATTATTCAGTTCAGACACTATACAAGTGTTAATGTCCGTTTGTCCTACCGTTTCAGTGCTTCGCTTTTATGGATGTTGTCATCCTTGTTTTTTCAACAAATTAACTTGATTTGTAATGAGAATTTCTAGAACGACTAGACACAATGTTGAATGCCAAATATATCAAAAAATTAATCAAATCATTTTAATTAGAAATATCTTATTTCAGTCCAAATTTTCCATCTTAGATAAATAAATAGTAAATGGGTCAACAATTTTGTGAGAGAAATTTCAATTTAATGAATATTTTTATTTGATGTTTTATGTAAGTGATGGAGGCACTGGCGTGCACAGCTATTCACCAAGGGGATGTGAATCAATTTGGGGGTGAACAAAAGGGAACGCAGTCCTTTCTAATTTCCATTTAAAGGTTTTGACAACCCCCTAAATGTATTCACCAATAGGGTAAAATATTAAAGAGTGAAGTGATTAGATAACTGTATCTCCACATTACAGTGTCCTTGTGCCGACTCTCAATTGGGTCGTTGAAAATCAACCAAAAGTGTCAGTTATCTATAATACAAAGTAGAATGATGTCTGTCTGTTTGTTTGTCTGTGTGTCTGTTTGTTTATAGCGAAGGATCTCGCTAATATTTATATAACACAGCCATGTAGCAGAAAACAATTTGGTAGCAGACGAATACGGTCATTGAAAAATTGAGGGAGGTAGTTATCTAAGATAACCCGAAAATTTTGACACCCCCCCCCCTTGCGCGTTAAATCCCATTATATAAAGTAATAAGCGTTTTTTGTCTGTACTGAAGGATCTCGCTAACCGCTGAACCAATATTGTTCTCCTTTACAGTTGAGCATCTTATAGGTCCTCGGAAGGTTTTAAACTATTTTGGAGAGGGTGACTTCACCCCTCTCCCCCCCCCCCCTGAAAATATTTGTTAACTCCCTTGAAACTCATTTTTATAATGGAATGAGATCGACTTTCCCCCCTCCCCCTCCAGTGCCCCTAGAGGCTTCTAGGGGGCGTAGCCGCTAGTATTTCATAATATATTTAATTATAAAGATAGATTTCAACTAACCGTTCAGTTCTTAAATTACATTTTGTAATGACAGCTATTATTTTTCAATTATAACAACTTATCAGTAGCGAAGCTACTCTGTAAATGGCAGAGTAACTGTATGTCTGGTTGTCATTAGTAACGTAAAATCATGTTTAGCTGTCCTGTGGTGGGTTCGAATATCGGCACAAACTGAGTAAAAAGTTGTACCTACCTATGCTTTTTCAGATAAACGACAATAAAAGTAATATTAGGAGGAATACCTTGGCCCAAAATAGGCGCAATTCATTTCCAAGCAAAGTTACAATTTCCATACAAAGGTCGTGTAATCAAAGGGTTGGTTGTCTGCAATAGTTGGGATGTGCCTTGGGTGGGAGCCGCCATAAATGTATGGTCCTACGTTGTTAATAACCGTCCCCTGAGATAATATTTAGGTATCTTTCTCCCTCCTTTTACTTCTGTATCCTTCGCTTTATTTTTTCGCTCTCTCTCTCTCTTTCTCTCCTAATGTATATAAAAAGCTTCGAAAACATTGGTAGCAACGTACTTGTTCAATTATAACAATTTACTTCTATATAATTATGTATTATAAAATCTCAGACAAAATATCGCATTACATGGATAGTTAAATTGGGGAACATTAAGTGTGTCTTATAAATGATATTTAGGATCATTTAAACGGCAAACAGGATAAGATTTTGCTTTGAGGAAAGCTTAGAATGGGTCATTTCCGTAGCTCTTACTTTGATACTAGCGGCTACGCCCCTAGAGGCATCTAGGGGTACTTAAGGTGGGGAGAGTCGAATTTGATAACCCAATTTATTATTTTAGATTTTTAAAAAAATATGTGTTTAATTTTGAGAGGGGGGATTTTTTTTCTGGGGGCGATTCTCTTGGGAGTGTGTTGGTACCCTCCCCCAAAATAGTTATAAACCTTCCCGGGACCTATGAGAAGCTACCCTGTTAAGGGGAACCCGATCGGTTCAGCGGTTAGCGAGATCCTTTGTTACAAACAGACAAACAAACAGACAGACAGACATCGTTCTACTTTGTATTATAGATAAACATTTACGCACGTAAAAAAATTATTTCTATATTTGAATTCGAATTTTATAACTGTTTTTCCCAATAATGAAAATACATGTATCAGATTTTAAAATCAAATAAAGTCTATTTCAGTCTTTTCTGCGAAGATACTCAATAGTTCTTGTACTTTGCTAGTCTGTCAGTCACTTATACCAAGAGACAAAGAATAGCACAATAAGCACTAATTAATAGGGTGGACTTTTTTTTCTGAGGCCAAAGCGGGGATCTGCAAATGATTTGTATGAGTATAATACACCTCTGGATGATTTAAAATTTATCCGAAGTCTTAAAACCGCTGACGACCAGACATTCAATTGTATAGCTATTTGTAAATGGGAGTCAATTTTTTTAAAATCAGAACTATGGCTTCATGGTGCTCCCAGGAAAGGCATTGAGGAGTATAATCAGGAACTTTTGACCGTTTCAAAAAATCTCGTTCCTAGCCTGAGAAAATCTAAAAAATCTCTACAAATTAGACAATTCTCAATAAACCTTAAAAAATTGTGTTTTTTTAGTGATTTCTAGGGCTAGGAACAAGATATTTTGAAATGGACAAAAGTTCCTGATTCAGCTCATCAAGGTCTTTCCAGGGAGCACCATGAAGCTATAGTTCTGATTAAAAAAAAATGTTGAATGTTGTCTTTGTATATTAATAAGTAATGAAATATATTTTTTAGTGGTCGCGTTCTAAAATTCAATTTTTTTAAAATTCTTTTTCGGTCAAAAATGTTTTTAAGGTTAATTTTATCTGTTGCATATCCCCTCTTTGTCTAATTCCGATATGAACCCGCCCTATTAATTAATTAGTTCCCTTTTGTAGATAAAAATTGTTTGTTGAAAAGTTTAGACACTATAAGACAATGAACTATGGACAAAATAGATCTTGTTTTTATAGAAAAAGTTTAAAATCTAGTGTTAGATATAGTTATGAAACCTTTACAAAAAATGTTTAAATTTAATTTAAATGAAACAAGGATGACAACATACATAATAAAATTATCCATAGCAACTATATATAATAATCCTTTCTAAATAAGATTATGAATTCGTTCCAACATTAGTTAGTTTGAAAACATTTTGATGTAAGATTTGATCTGGATTAATTCTATTGTCATGTCCATATATCTCTGTAAATAAGCCATTTGTAGAGAATGTTTTGCTGCTAAAACAAGGTTAACAATATCCATAAACAAACAAAACTCAACAAATTATAAAATCAAAGACACACATATATAAATTATCAATAAATATTAATAGAGGAGAGGTCTGAACTAAAGTTCAAATATTAGTTTCAAAAATACAGATGCTTATATAAATGTACCTAAATTTGGCCCTATAGTCAAAGGAATCATCTTATAAATTTATGAGAATTTCACCTGGTCTAAAGTAAATGTCAAAACACTTGTTTAGAATATATTTTGTTAATTTTCTACTATTGATTACATAGTTGTTATGCGCTAATTTCACCTTTTTGTTACAGAAATCACTATGCAAAACCTGAATCTGTTAGAACCATTTTAACATTAAAAAAATTTCAGCTATCCGGTACGGACGAACGTACATACAAAAAATTTAAATAAATGCTTTGCTTCTTTGTACTGGTAAAGACACATTTAACTTTTTTATTCTTTTGATATTTGAAAATGTGATGCTTGATTGGACAAAGTATCATTTCATCAATTTAAACACAGAGATGCGGACAATTATAATAAAACAAGACCCTATATGTGCATAAGAAGCTAAAATAATCCAAAAATGGAAAACGTTGTAGATTACCCAGATTCTAATGGATAAGACACTGGACAAAATAATTAGCCCTTGACCTTTTGTAGATGAAAATTATTGGTAGATAAGTTAGAACACATCCAAATATCCAGATTAAATAAAAGTGTCCAAAGTTTGTGAGCCAACCATCGTTAAAACTTTAAAAGAAACCAGTATAATTTACAGCCCAATGTCCCTTCCCTTCCTGAAATATTCCTCAGGCGACAGCAGCTACAAAACGAAGGAAATTAATTGCCTAAAAAGCTTCGCTACTTTCGGACGAAATCGTCCTTGTTTTCAGTTTAATTTACCCCCTCTCTCAGGAGTTTAAGTATCTATTTGATGATTTTATGAATGAGATAAAATATACATACAGGAATCAAGGGATTATCAATATTATAAAATATACATACAGGTATCAAGGGATTATCAATATTATAAAATATACATACAGGAATCAAGGGATTATCAATATTATAAAATATACATACAGGAATCAAGGGATTATCAATATTATAAAATATACATACAGGAATCAAGGGATTATCAATATTATAAAATATACATACAGGAATCAAGGGATTATCAATATTATAAAATATACATACAGGAATCAAGGGATAATCAATATTATAAATATACATACAGGTATCAAGGGATTATCAATATTATAAAATATACATACAGGAATCAAGGGATTATCAATATTATAAAATATACATACAGGAATCAAGGGATTATCAATATTATAAAATATACATACAGGAATCAAGGGATTATCAATATTATAAAATATACATACAGGAATCAAGGGATTATCAATATTATAAAATATACATACAGGAATCAAGGGATTATCAATATTATAAAATATACATACAGGAATCAAGGGATTATCAATATTATAAAATATACATACAGGAATCAAGGGATTATCAATATTATAAAATATACATACAGGAATCAAGGGATTATCAATATTATAAATATACATACAGGTATCAAGGGATTATCAATATTATAAAATATACATACAGGAATCAAGGGATTATCAATATTATAAAATATACATACAGGAATCAAGGGATTATCAATATTATAAAATATACATACAGGAATCAAGGGATTATCAATATTATAAAATATACATACAGGAATCAAGGGATTATCAATATTATAAAATATACATACAGGAATCAAGGGATTAGCAATATTATAAAATATACATACAGGAATCAAGGGATTATCAATATTATAAAATATACATACAGGAATCAAGGGATTATCAATATTATAAAATATACATACAGGAATCAAGGGATTAGCAATATTATAAAATATACATACAGGAATCAAGGGATTATCAATATTATAAAATATACATACAGGAATCAAGGGATTAGCAATATTATCATTTAAAACAGGCAATCAATTTGATTTGCTTAAAATTTTTCACACTTTAGTGTTGTAAGGAAAGGAGAAGACATTTGACTATAAATCATACTTGTCCCAAGAGTTTCAAAAACACGTTCTTTTATTCATTGTCTTTATTTATAAAATCTTGATCGGGTGGTTCAAACTAGCAGTGATCAAATTTTCTTGCAATAATTCTAAGAGACAGAAAACGTAATTATGTTTATAATGAGGGTTCACATTATTCTATTGTCTTTTGTCTTATCCCTGCTTCATTATCTTGCTTAATTAATTAATATTAGAAAACTGTTATTAAATTGTTATTGCCTGGCTTCTTATGGAAATAATAATCCTTGTTAACACTACAGCTTATATCTATCAAGCATATAGTCATAAATCTATTTAACCATATCATATCAAGGCAGGACTACAGTGATAGTTAAAGGGACTGAGAAGCATTTTTTCGTTTTTCTTTTTTTCCATAAATTTTCGATATTTTTGATGATAAGTATGGCTAAATGTGCTTAGAAAATGTGTTTCTATCTATCAGGACCTACGAGAAGGTTCCCTGTAAATGAGAACTATTTTGGTTCAGAGATTGGCAATAACCTTCGGTACAGACAGACACACAGAGAGAGATATCCTGTTACTTTTATATAAGGATAAGTAGAGAAAATATAACATCAACTACAAAATCTTTGTCATTCTTCTTTTAATCAAAGACAAAAAATTAGTTTGTGGTGTGCCCCCTCCCCTCCCTCTGTGGGAAAAATTCCCTGAAGACTAGGGGCGTAGGACCATAATTTTTTTTTCTGCGCTTCTATGGAAATTTAATGGAAATTAATCACATATGAAAAGACACATTGAATAATATAACTAAAACGGATAACAGTGCTTTTTTAGAGTAGCTTTGCTACTAAAAAAGGCTTAATGATCATGATTCAGTATCAGTTTTCGATAAAAAATGAA
This sequence comes from Acartia tonsa, assembly GCF_053477335.1. Classification (NCBI taxonomy): domain Eukaryota; kingdom Metazoa; phylum Arthropoda; class Copepoda; order Calanoida; family Acartiidae; genus Acartia; species Acartia tonsa. The sequence goes on along the minus strand of NC_137273.1, from coordinate 25,045,823 downwards.
AAGTTAATTAAAAATAAAATAAGTTTTTTTCCTTTCATTGTGTCGTCAGTAATGCTTAAAATAACTCGGCGTAAATTGTAACGAAGTTTGTCGGGTTCTATCCTATATTTAACTACTTTGTCAGGTACGTGATATGTATGACGAAGTCTGAGCCCAAAGTACTCAATAAAAGACTTTCAGAAAAGAACTCATTCAGGATACAAGATGTCTGTCTGTCATCATAAAGCTTAAGATCTAGGTAACTGCCTGGTTGATTGTGTTTTCCTTTTCAGAGAATATACCAACTGGACATACTAAGTGCTAATCCATGATGCAAGATAGAAGGATGTCGTCCGTAAGTTAAAATATTAAGCTTAAGATCTCGGTAACTTCCTGTCCAATTTGAGTGTACTTTTCAGGGAATTTACCTACTGAACATGCAAATCCGTGATACAAGAAGGTTAGGATTTCAGTAATTGCCAGCCCTTTTCAGGGACTATACCCTCCTCCAAAATTGTTATAAACCTTCTTAAGACATATAACATATATATTAAGTTAACTATAAAGGAGAACCATATCGGTTCAGCGGATAGCGATATCCTTCGGTACACACACCCATACAGACACAGATACTGTTCTATGTTTTAAGCTATTTTTTTTTGTAGAAATAGTGGAGATTTAGGTTCAAATGCGTAAAGCTGCCATTATAGTAAATCTACTTAATATTGCGGGACTTAGTCATAAGGCAAATTGATTCCTGGTGTAAGAGCGAAGCTGCTATACAAGTTATTACAAACACCATCTGTTGTACTCTCCAATCCATTTTCTGAAAATATTGAAACATATTAGCAATTATATTTATTTGTCTCTCTGACTTTTAAGACCTTTAAAAAAGTTATTTTAAAAGCATCAAGACTTTTTTGTTTAAAGTTTAAGAATTCGATAACTACTAAACCGATTACTTCTTCATTTTATGAACTTTCACATGGTTCATGAAAAGGTTTCAGTCTAATAAATTTTGAGATTTAAGTAAGGTTTTACGCTATTTTTCAATTCTCCTTAATCTTTTGATTACAGAACCCTAAGAATAAGATACTGATAATAAGGGCGCAACCGCTAATATATAAAGTATATAGTAGTTAAACAACATAAGGTCAATTTTGAGCTAATAATTTAGAATTATATCTAGCTTGAAGCATATAAATTAGGCAACGTACAGCGATTATTACATACAACTGGCTGTGCCTCTAGCATCTAGAGGCTCTGTATTCTCAGATTTTTAAAAATAGCTTAAAACCATCCCAAGATGTGCGTTCATTCCCGCATATAAACAAATCCGGGTAGTGATTTTCAATCGTAAAAGACAAACTATAAGAAAATGGATTACTGAGTGTGGATTTGTACAGCCCAATTGATGAAAGTTAAGTTTTGAAGTCAACGAATGTGAGATCGTGTTTATAAAACTGACAGACCAACAAAGTGAATGTGGAATAGCTTCGCTACGTAAAAAAAACTACTTACCAGTCTTTAATGATGCTTATCTTCTTTTATACTTCTAATATTACTCTTATCTTATCTAATAGATTGAAATATGGTCTATTTAAAAAGTTTGAAATATGATAAAAATACTTTTCAGTGGTTTTCTCATATAGCTTTACACCATAAACAAATTTTTGGGGAAACGAACGCAGGCTTATGTTTAATTTAGTTTAGGTAAGGTTAAGAAATGGTTAAAAAGGACCTGCAGGGGTTTGAATATGTTTTCTTTCAAAAATGTTTAGTTTTCATTTGTAAATAAGTCCCTCTTTTTATTTTATCTTTGCATGTTATGTCAGTTTAGAATCGTGTTTAGAATCCTTATTTCAATTCCTGAATGTATAACTGTAATTTTTGTTCTCGAGTTTCTGCGGTTTTTACATTTTTTCCCCACGGTTTTTCATCTGGGGTAGGATGATTAATTATTTCTATATCTGAAAATTGATAAAATCATAAAATACATAACAGTAGAAAAATGTTTAGGTAGCTTTTTTGTAAAACATTACAAACTAATGTTCCCTGATCAATTTTTCAATTTTAGGCATATTTTATTTTTGTGGCATCGCGATCGAAGCCCTTTGAAAAAATTGACCTCCAATAATAAGATCCTCCCGCACCTTTATTTGTGCGCCTTTAGTGATTGCCTGTGGAGTTTTTGCCGCTCTCGCCGTTGTACATCGCTTAACAAAAAATGCTCCCCTCCACCTTGTTTAAAACGTGGAGGCGGGGCGATTTTGTGAGCGGCGTTCCGCGATTTACAGCGGCGAGACTGGCCACAATCACGATGCTACAAATATAAAATATGTTTAAAATTGAACAGAGAACAACAGTTACAGGTTAATTTTTGAAAAATCCAAAAAATTTTGTTGCGGTCAGTCCTTTTAAGAAAAACGCTAACTACAAAAACTTCACTTTTTACATTTTGTGACGAACAAAAAAGTTGTATGGGGATACGTCATATATTCCTATTTATTTATAATTTTCCTCAAGTTATGTTGAATATTTAAAGTATGAATAAGGGAGAAAATATTTTACAACAAATGTTTTTCGGACGTGTTTAAAATGAGTGTATCGTATGGTTTGCCTCAAGTGCCTAGCTTATCATCTTTTTTATAGTGAGAATGTCTTTTATTTCAAAACTCGTGTATTTTTAAAGAATCTTATTGGTTAAGATGGATGATGAATTGATATATATTAAAAAAATGTTAAATAAAAATAATTTTTGTAGATTAGAATTATTGTTTAAAAGTTTGAACACTGTTATTTTGAACCAGCTAATCAAGATTTGATCAAAAGTACCCAAATATTTTAAGAAGAACTTGTTTGTAAAACTTTGTGTACCTTTATTATCTAGTGCTCCATGACAATCAACCAACCAATCAAAATTCATTAAAAGGCCCAAAAGTTGTTGAGCCAACAAATAAGAAAACGTTATTACATAAAAAAAACTTTGAGGACCAGTGCAATAAAAAGCCAAATGTCCCTTCTCTCCATGGATATTTTAACTCAAATTCATAGTTCATAGAGGGGAGAGATAAAATTGAATCATCAATTAAATTAGGTCGAATGACACTGATTTTTAAATAAATAAACAACTTAACAAGGCTTATAATAATGACCTAAAGAATATAAATTAGTTGAAAAACAAGAATTTTAACAATATTTCTTATAATTTGATTATTAGCTATAGTGAATGATGATTCACTCAACCAATTTAAAAAAAATCCATTGTAAATTTGTCTATTATTTGGCATAATTGGTTCCCTAATTATATCAACAGTATACTTTCTATTAAATTTTCTACAATTAGGGTCGGTGCGTCATTCCATATGTCATATTATTTTTAGCTGACGTCTAGCTCTGCTCGTATATTTAGGCATGGTTGGACTGTCCTGTCGATTTAAGACTTCCCATGTTGATTCCCTAAACAATTGGTAATAATTTAAAAATCATAGCAACTCTTACAATCATATATGTCCATTTTAACATTACTTTTCATGTGATATGTTTATCCTCATTATCATGTTTTTAGATTGGTGATTTTATGAATGAATAGGCATAATATTATAAGCGAACTGAGAGGCCACGCAACAGTTTCTTGAATATGCCGCCACTCTATGTTTGTTAATGTTTGCTGTCTGTATGTTTTGTTTTGCTTCGCTTTCTTGGATGCTGTTATTCTTGTTTTTATATAAATAAGGTATTTGAAATGACATAAATCAAGAAGCACATGTTTATCTTTATTTATTATTTTACTAGCAGCTTCTTCGCCCCTAACGGCCTTTGGTGATTTTCCAAAAAAATGCGCGCTTTGCGCCTCAATTCACAAATTTAGGAATGCTAGTTTGACATTAGAGTGGGTAAATGGACAACTAGGGGGTCATTAAATAAAAATTCTGGGATCTAAATTGCTAAGACAATGGCCGAGCAATTGATGTAAATCCCTAATGATGATAGACATATGGATACTCAACTTAATAAACCAACCAATCAAAGTTCAATAAAAATTCCCCTAAGTTGTTAAGTTAAGTTAAAACGTTTTTATAAAACTTTGTCGACTTGTGTAATATATAGCCCAATGTCCCCTCCCTGTATTGCTTGCTATCTCACCCTCCAATGGTTTCACACCACTGTAAATCGCTGTGCACGCACCTGACCTTATTTTATGTTAGGTTAAGATAATTAGAGGTTTCAGAGGGCAAATTACCCCTTTTGTAGAATACAATTAGTAGTTGAAATGTTTTGATTTGTTATGAGTGCATAATAAAATCTTCGCAGTTTTCCGATAGGTGCTGTGAAGAAAATGTTGGTAATTGGGCACAGACGATTCCTGCCATCACTGGAGAAGATTAGAAGAAACATTTTTCTGTCTGCCTGCTTTTTTTTCCTGCTTCATCAATTCAAGCTTTTTCGAGTCATTTAATTTCCTTTGTCTGCTTTATTGTTTGGAAATTTGACTCCAACCTATTCTGCCCGCCAAAATGCCCCCCCACCCTCATCACCAATATGACAGTCTCACCACCTCTCTCCCCTACAAACTTCTGCCTGCCTTCAACCCCATCCCTCACCTTCCCACATATACGCCTGAGGTTTGAATTCCCGCTTAAAATCATTGTGCTTAATTATATCTAGTTGATGTGTGTGAAAAGGGAATAAGTTTCCCTTTTATTCTGTTGCAGCCTCCCCCATTTTTTATGGGGTAAACTTCACCCGCCTGGCTTTGGAGCGGTACACGTCAAGTGAAATTTAGAAATCCATGGCAAGAACTTTTGTAGCCTTTTTTGTAGGCTACCTTACAATTTTGACCTTTCCTCAATTTTGTAAGTCCCGAAAAATGCCCAGTAAGCTTAAACTGGAAACCTCCAACTCCACAGTCTACTCCTGCCCAAAATGCTTGCTATCAATGAAACCAATCAACTCTTAACAAACTGAAACACAAACACCAAACCAATTCAAACATTATCATTTTAATTGTGTAGTTAGTTTTTTTTTATGTTAGTTATAAATATTTCATAACCCTTAACTTACTAACACGTATCTAATTTATCATTTTTTTCTTATTTTACTTATTATATGATGTATGATTATTTCTGTAAAACGAATAAATCATTTCAACAACAACAACAACAACGACACTCGTAATAAATCAAAATTCAATAAAAGTCCCCAATATTGTTGAACCAATGGATAAGAATACGTTATTATAAAACTTTGGGGACTAGTGTAATAATAACATCAATGTCCCCTGCCACCCTGGATCAAACCCACATTTGTTTTTTACACACATGGAAATGCGATTTAGAGTGTTCCTTCAAGTAATAGCAAGTCTGCACTGTTTAGCCTGAACAAACAGTTCTAATCTTGACGTTAACAAGACGTCAAAGCTTTTCATTTTATGAGGAATTAATGGAGTTTATATTATTTTCCGATAAATTTCTAATTTTAATTTATTTAGAATTTACTGGTGGCTTTTTGTAGATTACAATTTGTGGTTGAAGTGTTTGGATACTCAACTTAATGAACCAACCAATCAAAATTCAATAAAAGTCCCTAAGGTTGTTAAACCAACAAAAAGAAATGTTTTGCGGGTTTTGAAACTACTCGTAAAGAGTTCTAATAGAATATTCTATATTCAATTTATCAAACATTACATAAAGGCATGGACATATATTTTAACAATTTAAACAAAATGTTTGTGTTATTTGTTCTCGAAATTTCTCCACCTTTAACCCTAAACAATAGCGATTACGTCCAATAGTAGTAAAGCTGTTTAAAAATAAATAAACAAAATATATGGTAAAACAACGAGAGGCTAAAAGAAAGAAAAGAAAAAGCGAAAATGATAAGTATTTCTTTTCTAAATTTTGGAACTTAACTTAAAAAAAAAAAAAAAACATTAAAATTGGTTTCGACATTTAGACATTTTCACACCTTAAAAATATTAGGGATTTTTCCAATGTTTGTATCCTAACTAGTCTTAAATATTTAAAGACATGAAAAAGAAAAATGTATAAAGTTTAGATTCATTCAAAATCAACGTTACCACGAATAAATGTAAAAATGAAGTCAAGAAAAACAGGCAAAATGTAAACTAAAAGGTTTTTTAAAATACTTTTTTATCTTATAAAACGGATCTTATAAAGGGTTCTTGATATTTGGTGGAGGTAGTCATATAGAATATATATCCATACTTAATTGTTAATATTATTATCAATCTGTAATACAAAGTAGCTTAATGTCTGTCTGTCCGTCCGTCTGTCCCTTAAGATCTCGGTAACGACTCAACCGATTGGATTCTACTCTTCAGGGAATATATCTAATGGTCCTGTGGTGGTTTAAACTATTTTCTTTAAAAAAAATCCCCCTAAATTAAAAAAGGTTAGGCTAGGCTAGGGGCGAAGCCGCTATCTATAATCAAAGTATAATAAAGTAACAGGATGTCTATATGTCTATCTGTTTGTACCGAAGGATCTCGCTAACCGCTGAACCAATATGATTTTACTTTACAAGGTAGCTTATCATAGGTCCTGATAAAGTTTATAACTATTTTTGGGGAGGGTAACACCAACCTCCCATGAGAAATCGCCGAAAAGAAAAAAATCCCCTCCTCAAAAAAAATGTTTTTCGAATTTTTCTTTAAAAAACCAAAGTTTAAAATGGGTATTCTATATCAACCCCCCCCCCTCCCCCTCAAGTGCCCCTAGAGGCCGCTAGTAATATATATTTCAATGAAAATTTTTGTTCTTGTTTTCCTAGAATGTTGACATGAAAGTTTTAGGGAAAACCTTGTACTAAAGTTTTCTATAATTCTCTTATACAATTGTTTGAAAATATGTAGCTTCAATAAACTTCGAATTTGTATGCTAGCAACATAAGGATGACAACATCTACAAAAGTCAAGCTCAACAAATCAGACAGATAGACAAGGGAACATTAACTTAAATATAGGCAGACTGTTCTTAATATTTAGAAAAAAAGAATGTGGTCATATAAATTTGAATTCTGTTGGCCGACTTTCACATCCGGTTATAGAACTTAAATATTAGTCATTTGAAATAAGAAATGGTAATTTGATTTTCGAATTAAATACGTTAATTACTGATGTTGTCATACTTGTTATTTCCTTACAGACAGTTATATATTTATAATTTCTGTACTATTTTTTCTTTTTGCTGAAAAATACAGGAAAGAAGCTTAAAAAGCTATGTAATAGTACCATCAAAACAACTCTACAAGTCTTTTATTTTACATTCAAATAAACTCATATGTACAGAAAAAGCTATGTACAAAATGAGACCCTGAATTCGCGTGTCAACATTTTAACTACTTTAAAATCAATTTGTTGGTTTAGATTCGCTACTTTTGTACGTAACTGTCGTTGATTATATAAAAGTAACAAGTTGTCTGTCTGTCTGTGTATGAATAGGGACTTTTATAGTTACCTTTTACAATCAATAGGTCTAAAAAGTTTTATTACTATTTAGGGGAAGTGTAACCCTTCTATTAGAAATCACTCCTGTATGAAAGAGTCCTCCCCAAATTTTTTTCTTTCTTTTTTAATCAAAATTTAAAATGAAGGTTCGACTTACCACTTTCCTCTTGCTTAAGTTTCCCTGTGTAACTAAGGGCGTTCCCGCTATTGATGAATATATAATAAGAAAACAAAAATATATTTTTCTTATTAAAATATGTAATAAAAATGCTTGTCTGTTATTAGAAATAGGGATAAGTAAGTAAAGAAAGGTTCAAACTTTTACCTCTAAAAAGTATTGTGTATAAAAAGTTAAAAACAAGGATGACAACATCCATAAGTAGAGAAGCACAAAAATTCGTGGATGGGACTGACCGTCATTGTTTTTTTTTCAAACGACGGAAAATTTAAATTTGATATCTTTTACTGAAAAAATTTAGAAAATCGGACTATAAACACCAAAAATATGGGGGAAAATGTAAAAAATATAAAATAGCCAGAAACCTGCAAAAAGGACACTTGATTTGTAAAAAGCAAGGGATCTTTTATGGCTGGTTCAAGAGAGTTTAGGGGCAATCTTAAATTCTTTAATTCAGGTATCACTAATATCAAAACAATTTTTAAAAGAATAATTATTCTTGTTCTGTGTATTAATCCAGAAAGAGAGGGGACAATGGGCTGTTAATAAACTAGTCCCCTAAATTTTTATTGGTTGGTTTATTAGGTTGAGTGTCCAAACGTTTTCAACCACTTATTGCAATCTACAGAAGGGGTAATTTTGTGTATTAACATTGGGGATGTACAATGTACACCAATTTATTGGTCATTGTCTTATTCTTTTAGATCCCTGGTATTAATCCCATTATAAAATACCTAGTAAATGATTTATGTGTACGTACATTAATTAATATAATATGTAATGAATGCTTTGTATTTTTTTCGGTGCTTTCATCAAAAGTGTTTATTGAACACTGTTTACCCCCCCCCCCCTTTCCTTTATTTTTGAATAAACCAAAAATAAGGGGAAGGAGGTAAACTTGTGCTACCCAGTACCAAATATAAACTAACCCAACCTGTCTTAAAGTAATAAACAAACTAACGAAAACTACCCTCCACCTTATTTTCCATTTATTTTTTTTAAAAGAAGGGGGGATAGCAGTGCTCAACAAGGTAATTTGTGTGAAAGCGCATTTTCTAATTCTTTAAAAATCTAACAAAAAATCTTTCAAAATTTTTTGTTATTATTGTTATAGATTTTGGTAATACAAAAGCCCAAAGACATTTTTTTCAAACCTTATCTTAAAGCAGAATTAAATCATTTTAAGGGACTTTGAGGTAACAAAGGATGCTTAAGGGATGGGACAATGGACGAAAGATTGTTGTGCCCTCCAATTTTAATTAACAAATTACCCGTTATGAATAAAGTTAAAATATTTCTTTAACATTTACAAATGAAAAAATGGCATAAAACCATCCCGATAAGTATACTAAGCCTTAATAACTGAATTATTTCAGCCATTGAAAATATTTAAGTATTCTAGATTAAAGAAATATGAAATGAAAAGAGGCGTTAGAATATCATTGAAAAATAGCAATTTATCATTCTTTTGTTTTGCAAATTGGCTAAAAGCACGGTTAGCCTTAATTATCGTTTATTTCAATGGAGTTTCTACAATTTTGCAAAAAATTGATTATTTTAGTAGCGAAGTTGCTCTATTATTTATGTATTTACTACTTACTGACCATATGGTCGCACCTATGTATAGAAGTATCTCATTGTCTTTTAAACTTCTCCAAATAAAAGTGGTAGAATGTCCATCTGTCTGTCAGTTAGTACTGTCTGTTGCTAACAGACATACTGATTTGGCTCTTCTTAACAGTAATGCTTCTTTCATATCCTAAAGGGTTTTTAAGTAGGAAAGTTAAATTGCACCCCTCAATTATTTTTTAAACTACAAGTTAATTTGGTGGGCTAACCCCCTTCACCATCACCACGTTAAGATGTCCCTATGCAGCAATGGACATAGAATACATGGATATAGTGAGAGATTCTTGCATACCCCTTATAAAATGTTTATCTAAGATGGCTAACATAACAATTACCCTTTATTTCTAAACCATAATCCCCATATTGAGAAGCATATTGACAAATATCTGAGGACTATCATAGCAACCTAAATGACAACAAGAATTCCCTTGCCACAATATCCACTGATTATATATCCTTTAAAGCAGCATTTAAATGAAAATTTTAAATCTTTGCTAAATTGATTAAACTCTGGTATCCTTAATTGTTATTTAAATACAAAATGAGATGAAAATCAGTGTGCAATTTATTTTAGCATTTTATCAGATCAATCATTTAATCACATTAATCAAGGAAAATTATGTGAGCGCAGCATTAAAAATTCGCCATATTTTGATGGAAATAAAACAAATACTAGGTATAGTTCCTTTCGTGACATTGAATCGTCGTATTTTCACAGAGGATTTTCTCCTATTTCTAGCCACTGTGGTGGGGGCTCTAACCATTCAGGGCCAATTGTCTAAACTTGCAGGGCAATCGCCTAACCTAACCCATTATAAGCTACTGTGAAAATACGACTAAACGCCACTTAAAAGGCGCTGTCACGAAAGCGACTATACCCCAAATACCTAACAGGATATTTGTCTGTCTGTCTGTGTATCTGTGTGTTTGTACCAAGGATCTCACTAACCGTTGGAATAATAAGGTTCTTCTTTACCATGAAGCTTCAATTGCCCCTAAAAATAACCTAAGGTGTATTCGCTAGTTGTAAATAAAGTAACATGATGTCTGTCTATTTATCTGTATGCTTGTCTGTCCCCTTCCCCCTCTAAAGTATTAAACTTCACTAAAAATTATATTACACTTGGTCTGACCATTTTCGACTTCTTATGAAACATACTTCAAGTGTAGCAACTTTATTATAAAATTCATAAAGTCCGTATTTCAAACATATTGTTCATTTAGCTTTATTGGTACGAATTTTTGACTAGACATACTTAACCTCTTGTTATATTTTTGTAATGACGATTTGTCAGACTTGGGCATAATCTTATAAGCAAAGCAACTCTATAATTCAGTCCTAAATGTAAGTATGTATAATTGTTAATGTTTGAGGAGATATTATGGATGTTGCGATCCTTGATATACAGTTTTTTTTATTCATCTAAATTACCACAAAAAGTGCAAAAAAACTTGTATTTAAAACAATGCAATTTAAATATGTATATTTGTTTAACAACTTTATCATTTTTTTGTGCAGTAAAACTGTTCAAACAATGGCGCCAATTTTTTGCAATGATTATTAAAAAGAAGGAAACTTATATTCCATCAAAAATTTGATTAAAAGGATGTTTTTAACTAGCACAGAAATAATGATTGTTTTATTGTAAACCAAAAGTTAATTAAATTTTAATTATAATATAAATAGTTTATGATTTGTTGTAAATTTGCGTTATTTTAGAGATGCTACGCTTATAACATTGTTCCTTTAAATCACCATTTCTAAAATAAAATTTTTAAAAATAGCATGTTAACATTTGATATACAATTGCTACAGGAATCATCAAGCAAGCTTAAAATTCTAATATGTTTCGGATGTACTGACAGGTCCTAAAGTGAACCTAAAACATTACATCTTTGAAAATTGCAACATCCACTTTTAAATTCAAGCCGATGCTGACAATTTGTTAATTATATATATAAATTTTCATGAATTATTAGGTGAAAAAGTGCTTTATTGATTGATAAGGCATCGTTGGAAAAATTAAAACAAATCTAATATAGATTGATTAAAATAATTGGATTAAAGTAGGGAACATTTGCAAATTTACCCAATTTTCAAAATCGGTCAAAACTATAAATTATTCTATATAAAACAAAGTAATAAGATATTAAACCGTTTTTGGATGACCCTGACGGCGATGATTTTAAAATGAAATGAAGGCGTTCAATGCTCACATCCCCTTCTCGAATATCGTGAAGGGTTAACTATCTGATAATTTTTGGATAGTATCTAAATATTTAGGCACATCATAAACATAGTACCTAACTAAACTGTATTTTTTTAATATCAGACAATAAATAATATATTTTAAAATTATTTATGATCTACAGAAGTTCTACTATATGAAATAGAAAGGTTTTTTTTGTCTAAAGCTTAATATTTCAAGGACTAATGAGTTAATTGAATTTTCCTTTCAAGGCAAGTTTCACATACGTTTTAGGCTATTTTTTGCCCATTTTCAATAGAGAGCCCTTAGATGCTAGGGGCGCAACCGCTAGTGTATCATTAAGTAGCTAGTGTAAGAACAAGGAAATAATTTGAACCGATAGACAAATGAACTCCATATTAATCAAAATAATTGGATAAATAGGAAAATTTTGCTAATTTGAAATATTATCTTCATTATATAAATGTAATGGTCATAGAAAAATCCATTATTTTAAAAGTTTACGAAAGATTCCTACTCCAAAATTAAGCAATTTAATTTAAAGCCCTTCTTAAAGCACATACTTACAATTTTATGACATGATTTATATAGATGGCTTCGCTTATAACAATAAAGAAAATTTTGCCTCTAAATTTTCATTCCGCTATGCTAGAATATTGCTTATGATATTAAGTGATGTTAATTATATCATGTCGTGATTGAAAGATGAAAGAGATATTAGTTTTTCTTTGTGTTAAGTATTACCTTCAGTCCGTCGTTACAAGTAAATAAGAATGGACCACAATTTATGACTTAACAATCACATTCTTAAATTTTGCAACTATTTTGTTTGCTGGATTTTAATAATAGAACAAATTAAAACTTAAATTTTGCAACTTTTTAAAAGGTTTCTTTTAAGGGAAATAAAATGGAATAAAAAATTACTTCAATGAAGCAAATATTTCTAAGTTTGATAAAAATCAAATAAGAATGGACCCAGGGAGTAAGGCAGAGGACAATGGGCAATTAATTCAATTTAAGAATTCTCGCTGAAAGACCTTGAAATCCAGATTTATCCAAAAAATGTTAAGGAAATTTTAAAGGGTGTGTTAATAAAATTTAAAAAACTATTAAATAAGAAAAAAGTTCCAAGAAAAAAAAGCATTTATTTGAAAATTAGATTACCAGCACATCAGTCTGACAATTCTGTAATTAATTACTAGAAAAATCGTCCCTGGAACCCGTTCAACCCCATAGCCCCATAACCCCAAATTTTAAGGGTTCTTAGATTTTTTATTACACAAATATCACAACAAAGTTTTTATCTATGAAATTATATTTTCTGGAGAAAAATTTTTTTTTTAAACTTGCCATCTCATAACAAATTAAGTTTATTGAAACTCATCTGCTATATTCAAAACTAGCATTGTGAGTTAGCGACATTTGACGCGCTAGTACCCAAAGTCAGTCAAAACCTGCTAAATTCTGCTAAATTCTTGCACATTCCTTTTAAGCTAGTACCTAAAGTCTGAGACTCCTAAAAATTGAATATTCGATCGAACACAGTAATAGTGTCTGACTGATTATGACGTAACAAAAAAAAATTAGCCAATGAGAGGCCGTTATTGACCAATGGTAAAATTTATAGTGGCCTCTCATTGGCTAATTTTTTTTGTTACGTCATTTGTCCCCTCCCTTACTCCCTAGAATGGACCACAACTTAATTCAACAATGGTATTCTTAAATGTTGCAACTTTTTTGTAGGCTTCCTTTTACGGGAAATAAAATGGTTTCAACTTAAAATAATAGTTACTTGAATATACAGGGTGCGCCACATATCTAAGGACTTTTTCTAAATTGTAAACAAATGAACATAAAATCGTCAATTTTAAAGATTTTATTAAATTTTAAAAACTGGGGAGCAAATTAGGTATATGACTATTAGATCATTGAATAAAATCGCCGCCAGTATAAATCACCGCCTCTACCCACCTCCTCAACCGCCGGCAGGCCAAGGTCAGAATGTAACTGTCCAAGCTGGCGAAGTTCTCCTTGATAGTGGCAATGAGGGAGGTCTTTATGGTATGGGTACGTCTATTGGTGCATGCTTCAAAGTAGCCCAAGGTCCAAAAGTCCATTGAATTAAGATCGGGCTGCTGGGAGGCCCCATTTCCTTAGGAATGTGAGTAACCGCAGGATCCAAATTTACCCAACTTTCAAGCCACCCTTTGACACGGAGGCTCTTATTTGGACCACAGTTGAGCTAGAACGACGTTCTTTACCTTTTTGGAAATGGCAGAAATATTTATCTAGGGTTGTCAGCGCAATTCATAGTCTAAAATGAGTTTTAAGTTCCATATGGGTCTCTGACGTCGAGAAACGAGAAATTTTCACGATTTTTGACGTTTTTGACATCTCTAAATCTGCCACGTTTCACTTTGCCGGAGCACTAAAGCCAAGCCATTTTAGATAAAGAGCTGTAGTCTTTTCTAGTGTCTTACTTATGTATCTAACAGTATCCCTAGCAAGTTGCATAACTCTACCTCACCTACAGATGGGCTGAGGTCTGATTTAGTGGGCCCTAGCTGAGAATCCAGATTATACCCCGGCGCACTTCGAATCTGCCTTGTTGAACATAAGCGCGGCCAGCTCGGAGTACGAGCCCATCTTCGCCCAAAGATTTTTTTGTGCTAAAAGGTCATTACCCAGGGATAAGGGATAGGAAACCTGGCCATAAATTAGGTCTCGGCCTGGTTTTGAAAGGGATCATGCAACTTTTACCATTTGCCTAATTTTATGACCTTACTGGCGGACGGTTCATATTGGCTACCGCTCTAAACCAATAGTGTTCTGTGATTTGGGCTTGTTTTGTATCATCCAATCACCAATTGGCGGAGCCAATTGGTGATTGGTTGATACAAAACAAGCCCAAATCACAGATGGCGGAAATTTCAGAAGCAGACAATTATAGAAAAAATAATGATTTCGTCTGCTACGAAAAAATAAATATAAATGGTGTTAGATCACATTAGTTTAATTATTAAATCTGCTTAGAGTTAAACATTAAAAAAGGGCCACATAGAAAAAACAAAAATAACGGGATTATTTTTTTGGAAAGAAGGTAGCTACGAATTTTCATTTGGTAGTTTATAAATTAGATGTTGTATTTTGAATTTTAAAAATTTATTACGGAATTGATACAACACCTTTACCCTAATTTTTGTACAATACAACACAGTACAGATATATCATTACATTATATCTAGTATAGTATCCAAAGAACTTGATAGAATGTTACCCAAGTGCATATTTATTTATTTATTTTGAATTTTAATTAGCAATGAAATTTTCAAATAAAATTTTTACTCATTAATAAAAATGCAAATAATACAAACTAAAATCTGTCTGAGGGAAACCCAACGATAGCTTTCTGACAGTTCAAATTACCAAAGTAAAAGATAAAAAATTTTGGGAGAGAAAAAACTTCATTTTAACAAAAGCCATTAATATATAGGTTTATAAAAAGTTATGTTTTTTACTTTAAACTAGCTACCTGAATTTGATTCTATACTTTATCTACACACACACACACACAGCTTTTTCATTAGCATTTTATACGAACCACTGCGCTATCCCAAAACTGGTTTATTAGGCTAGAAATAGGCCTAGGCTTGAAATAGGCCTGAAATAATATTTTCCTACGTTTCCCATCCCTTATCCCTGTCATTACCTAAGCTTTTTATAGTGGGGTCAAACGTCCTGATTGGTCAAGTAGTTTTGACGCTATGGCCGTTTTAAAAAAGTCCCTAGATATGTGGCGCACCCTGTAGCTTATGTATAACTTTTTTGTGTGCTTTATTTAAATTCTTAAAATAACTTTATTTATATGCTTCAGCAAACTTGCATTAAATTTGCAATGTTAGTCTCACATTTTGACAATATTTAGCAACACCTGGTCCTGATTAATGTGGAAAGATATTACACTAAAGTTGAGATATGCAAAGTTGCAAAAAAACTTAAAGGATTAATAACATTTGAGTTGTGTTAAATTTGAGATAGTTAAACCTAAAAATTGTATATAACGTCTTACGCCGAAAAAATAAAGCTTCGAAAATGAGATAAGCTAATAAAAATAACCACAGAAAATGATTAAACATAGCAACTAGTTTTATTCTCACATTTAAAACTTGACGTATGTAGTTAGAATTGAAATTATTCAATTTGTAACGGGGATATATATTTTAAAAGGAGAACAGAAATAAATAAAAAGACTGTATATAGTAGCTTCCCATATATTAGAATGTATATAGAGCATTCGTGGGTATTATTAATGCCAATTTAGGTTGAAAACATGGACATCCTTTATTGGTTAGTTCGGACATCCAGTTGGAGGGGAGGGGATTGGGTAAACGGGGTGGATTGTTATTTCATCCAGCTTTGCGTTTCACTTTGTTAGGGTTCAGGATAATCTGGTGTAAGATCCAGGTAATAATAAATCCATTTATATTAGCTATTGTAACATTTTGAACGTAATAAAATTGAGGTTAAAATCTTCAGAAGAAATGTATAATAAAATCTTCACATATTGGTATAAAAAATGTTACCTAGTTAGATTTCACTATATGTTCATCCTATTTTTAGTAATTTTATTTGATAAAACTTATCCTTACTTGTGATTTTTAAAGGTTATATCATTTTGTAATATATATATCTACATATAAAGGGTGTTTAAAAAAAAAAAAAAAATCGCTTCACTCTTTACAATATAAACCCTACAGTTTTGGTCAAAAACTAACAAAAAATGACCCAAATCATGTCCAAGCAATGACAATAAGAAAGCACTATTCAATTTTGATTTCTATTAACCTCTCCTGAGCACTACAGCTCGAGTCCTAGCCCTTGTAGAGAATTTTTCCCTACATGAAGATTAAAAATCAAAAAATCGTCCTAAGTATACACCTTAATCAGGTTTCTAACACAATCTGAGCCATTTGGACATCAAAAAGGTCGATCTGTCAAACACCAAGAACTAGAGAGACCTGCCATGTGTAAATGTTTGATGGATCTGTCTTTTTTATGCCAAATTGGCTAGAATTGAGTTAGAAAACTTGTTAAGGTGTCTATAGAGAGGTCTTTACATGCTCCATCAAAAATTCTAAACATTATGGGTTCTATCTACAAGATTTTAAGTACTTAAGACGGTTTCTTCTTTTTTTTTTAAAGACAGAGCAGTCATGTATATTGTATTTGTATGTAAATATAAATGTTTTTTCATAGCTATTCTGCGAAGCAAAATGTCTGTCCATAATATTGAAATTCCGCAGTTTAAGAGATCTTTAATAACATATGAATGTTTTTAGTACAATGAACTTAATCAAAATATTAAAAGTATTATGATTTTGATTTAATATTCAATAGAGCGTGTTTTAGTCTATTTTTGGGGGGTAAGCTATACATAGTTCTAAAGTAAAACATAGTTACACACAAAGAAACGGACATAGCCAAATTAGCAGCCATTAAATTTCAAACATTAATCTTCTAAGACAACACAACACTTATAAGTTTAACAGGAGATATTGTTCACGGAGGTAGGGGACATTGGGCTATTTATCACACACTGTTTTTTTATAACTTTTTTTTCAATTAGTTGGCTTAACAACTTTGGGGACTTTTATTGAAAATTGATTGGTTGGTTCATAAAGATGGGGTAAGTTTGCGTGTCATCTTTTTATTGGCCATTGTCTTCTGATCCCTTTACATCCATGGATGTTATTGCATTAAATTATTGTTATAAGTTGCTGAATTTGAATTCTTGACGACAAGGAAATATATAAATGGTGTGAGTTCACTTCCTCATAGTACATCCGCTTAGTCTTCAGTAGGCAGTTTAAAAATAGATTAATTATTACTTGGATCAGATTATCATGTACCCTAATAAACTGAAACTTATAGCAGGCTAAAATAAATACCCCGTTAACCCCATCCCCTCAACTCCTACTGGGATGAACAAACTGAACAATAAATAACAATGGAAATAGCAACCCAAATGGATGAAAATTTTCCCCCTGTCTTAATATCCATATATGTATGCGTCTTTTATTATAAACCTTTAAAGCAAAGATGAAGGGACAATTTGTGTTGTTGTATTAAATAAGGATATGCGCAATTATGATTATGTGATACATCTGCGAAAGTGAAAGAACACCAATAAATAAAATTGCATTTTTATTTATGGTTCGCTGTTTTCAGGGATAGGAACATAGGTAAAACATCTTTGAAAATATTTATTTCTTGCATCGTATTATAAACAGCATTCCGCGAATATAAAATGTAAAATTATAAGATTAAAAACAGTTTGTTTAGCCCCGAGATGCCGAAGGCAAGGGCTAAAAATTTTAGTTTCAATCTTATGATTGTACATTTCTATATTCGTAGAAAGCTGGATATAATACGATGCTAGACATAGTTTTTTTCGTATGGATGAGAACCGGTTCCTATACATCGGATTCGAATGAATACGAGAAAATACTATCAACGATGTTTCTTTAAGACTAGGGCTTGTTATATTAGTAAGATATCGTAACAATTTGACTGTTTGTGTGTCTGCCTGTGTGTAGCGAAGGATCTCATATACCGCTGGACCGATACGGTTCTCAATTACAATGAGAGTCCAGGTTTATAACTTTTTTTGGGTATGTCACCTCCAACCCCCCCCCCCCCCTAGAGGTCTCTAGCTGCAAAGCTAATGAAAAAGTAGGAAGCAAAACAGATTGTCATGAGGTGGAATATACCTATCCTAGGAATTGTTCTCCTAAAATATTTATCGTCATTCATCTGAAACAAGAATAAATACATACAAAGATCTGAGCTGAAATAATAGGAGCGTAGCTCATATGGTTCTTTATTATACGTTAGTCCGTCAATAATAATAATATGAACTACATTCGGAAGATTTAAGTTATATATTATGGACTGTAGTACATAGACCTTATTTTGTAATTTTAAAAATCCTATCTTAACTTTAAAACACTGCGTTTTAGTGGTGCCTACATGTGTGTCAAAATTATTTCTATAATGTAATACTTACATTGCACGGTATTTTGCAATTTATACCAAAAATCATTTATCAGAACAGGTAATTAACTTTTACTATCACAAATTAGGCATATTATATGTATAAATGGCGCGATAAAAGATATTTCTAGAAAAAGTATCGTCACATTTAGTATTCCTAAAATTTATTAAGATACCATAACATAGAGTGATCAACACAGTTTAATTAAACATGTTATTTTTATTTGATTTATTAAGGTAAGTTTTGTTTATCCTCCATTAGCATACCCTCCCATTTTTTGCAAAAAAAGAACAATCATGGACAAATTATGAAAATTGGGTAAAATTTTGATTTCTCGGTTAAAATTGTGAACAAAAATTTGCACTGATTTCTGATAAAATAATTAAATTATTAGTGTATTGCACTTACACTATAGAAATGGTCTGTCCCCCGTTATGGAGAGTTTACTATTTTTTTAAATAAATTGAAAAGAAGAGGAAGGCAAGTTTATCCTTTGCTTGTTTATTACTTTAAGTTAGGTTATATTAGGTATTTGATAGTGCATCGCAGGGGTTAGTCAAAGTAAACCCCTCCCCCCCCCCCACCACCACTTTATTCTCCATTTATTTTAAAAACAAAGGGAGGAGGGTTTTAATGCTCGAAAAGCACTTTGATGGAAATCATCCTATTTCCTAACATGATATAAAGATCAAAAGTAGATGAATGATTTTAATTTTATTAAACTCATAGATAAAATAATAGGTAAAAATGTTAGAAGTATTTGCTAATTTCATATGCATATTACAATTACATATACACAGATAACATTAAGATTCAAGATCTACTAAAATGGACGTTTCGACCTACAAATATTGCCTAATTATCGAGTAGCAACGCAAACATGAAGCATTTCCTTTTTCTCTGATACTGAATTACGTTGACCAAACTCTAAAATCATCCTTTGATTTGCAAACGTATTTTTGCACAAAGATTTCAAGGGATTCCAAATTTGTAAAAAAAAATGCGGTTGCACCCCTAGCACTTAGGTAAGGGAGGAACCTTGCATATAAAATAGCCTTAAACCATCCCAGGATCTATATGAAAATGAAGATTAAGGTCTCTCCACAGATTATGACGTCATACGATAGAATAGCCAATGAGAGGCCAGTATACACTGTAATTGACCAATTGCAATGGTTAAATTTATGCTGGCCTCTCCTTGGTTATTCTATCGCATGACGTCATAATCTGTGGAGGGACTTTAATCATCTTCTATGTAAATAAAACTTCCCAAAATTTGATAACAATTGGTTATGTGATTATCAAGATATTAACGAACAATCAAAATAACCTTACTCTACTTTATATAATAGACTAGAATTTTTCTAAAAGAGTTCAAGGCTGACATATCTTCGAGTATTTTTTTACTCAAATTCAGTATCTCTAATTTTCAACAATTTTTGTACAGTGTACGTTTTTAAAACTCATTGAAACAAAATCAGGAATCCAGTGATAGGAAAGGCTAAGAAATTAATCTTCCATCAAATTGTTTGAAAAAAATTATAGATAAAACTTTTTAAGATTAAGAAATGTAAATTTTTTAAAAAGGAGGAACTGAAGGGGTAAAGCCCCTAGATGTTAAAGGCGAAGTAACAAGTGATATGTACAGTATGACCCTCGAAAAAGTATTTTTAGGGTGTACAGCACTTATTTCTTAATGTATCAAGAAGCAGCAGGCTGCCTGCGTATGTTTATAAATAATCCAACATGACTTATAATTATGGTGTATTTTATAAATGAAATTAGTTTTTTTATGACACCCACCCCCCCGCCTCCCCCCCCTTCGATCACATACAGAGCTGCTAATCCTATTATATACAGGAGTAAGGTAATTTTGTCTAAACTGAAGCTTAGGATCATAAGTAACTACTGAACCGATTAGGTTTTCAAATTGATGTAAGCTTCACATTCCTGTAATGGTTTTAGACTATTTTGTTTTAAGATTTAAGTCTTCTGATGGTTTTATGCTATTTTCTGCCCTTCCCTACCCTAAGGCGCAGCCGCTAGTTTATATACAAGGAAATGTCACATTTAAAATAACAAATGAAGACAATCTAGTTTTTCTTGGGATAAAAAATGCCTTCTTAACAATAATTACATACTTATAATTATAATCAAACCTTCACTACGACACTATTAGGAAAATGATTTGTTTTCATGAAAACAATTATAACTTCTAGTTTTTAAAATTACTAGCGGCTTCGCCCCTAGCATCTAGGGGCTTTTCCCCAAGAGGTTTGATCAAACCGATTTTTCGTAGTTTAGATTTAAAAGAAAAATAAAAAAAAATTAAAAATTTGTTTAGAGGGGGGAATTATTTTTTTTGAGGGGGGGGGGTAGTCGACCCCACTATTTTAATTTTAGTTTTAAAAAGAAAATTTTTTTTGGGGGGGGGTGGATATTTTTCATTTTTGGGGGGGTTGGGGGTGTCCCACCCCCCAAGAAAATAGTTATAAACCTTCCCGGGACCTATGAGAAACTACCCTGTAAAGGAGAACCCGATCGGTTCAGCGGTTAGCGAGATCTTTCGCTACAAACAAACAGACAGACAAACAAACATCGTTCTACTTTGTATTATAGATGTTCTAAAAGTAAAGTCACTTAAAAGCAAAGCTACTCTATAAATCTTGATTTTAAAATGTATGATGAACATCTACAAACAACCAACCCTTTGATTGCACGAGCCTTGTCTGGAAGTCCTTAGTGAACAGCAATGAATTATGCCAATTTAAAGATAAATGAATTTCTTATACTTATCACTCATTTAATAATGAAGCAGTTGAACAGCTGAAGCAGTCTTTATATATGACATGGTATTTGGCCAATGTTCATAATAGAATTTGATCATTATTTATACCAAAGGTAATGCTTTCTACATTTATTGTACATATCAAATATGATGGATTAGAGAAGAACTATAAATGGGATTATTTTAACCTATCCCCCCCTCCCCCGTCCCACTATAAGAATCAAGTACTTACAGGCTAGGAGCGAATCAGTGGCGTGCGAAGCACTTTGTCTAGGGGGGGGCATTTTGAAGATTTTGTAAAATTTTGCCCCCCCCTAAATCAAAGTGCCCCGGGGGGGCACTTTGCTTTAGGGGGGGGCATTTTGATTATATATACTAATTTTAAATAAGGGCGTTTTAAGGGGTGGGATTATTTGATTATGGGCCTCCTAGTCCTTATCCCTTCTTCCCCATCCCTATTTCCCATTTATATCCCCCACCTCTTCCCCCCCTCCATCTCTTCCCCCCCCCTCATCTCTTCCCCCCCCCCCCCCCATCTCTTCTCCCCCATCCCTTCTCCCCACCCTGCAATGACCGAAGGGAAGGGAGCTAGAAAGCATCTTAGAAAAAATTGTACAGAAGATAAATTAACCTTTCCCCCCCCCCTCCACCACAAAAATTTTTAATGTGTGGAAGGGGATGTTAAAAAATCTCAGCAGGAAGGATGAATAACCCCATTAAAAAAAATTGGGGGGGGGGGAGATAAAAACACTCATTTTGGAAATAATTTACCAAAAATTAACCTAATATGAGAAAATGATATTAAATATTTCTTTATTGTTTGACAACAAGGATGACAACATCTTTAAGTAGCAAAGCACAAAAAATCATTAATAAGAATACAGACAAGTAGATTTAAAGAGCATCTGTTGAAATAAATATATATTTTAGGTAGAAAAAGTCACAAATCCTTTTTCCTGTATGTTGTGTGATGACAGTCAAAGTAAATTACATACTGGATGCTCGAAACAGCGAGAAATTTTATTTTTTTTAATATTATAATCCACAAAAAAATCTATTGTACCATAAAAACCAAAGATATAAGGAACTGTGTAAAAAATAAAAAAAATTACTTGTCCTTTCATTGTGATAAAAAGCAGAAACCATTTGGAAGGGCGCAAAGCGCAAATTTTTTTCTTTAAATATGCAGGGAGGGAGGGGTTTTTGGGCTATTTATTACACTAGTCTCTAATGTTTCATAGCAAAAACCATTTAGAAGGGCGTGAAGCGCAAATTTTTTTCTTCAAATATGCAAGGAGGGAGGGGTTTTTGGGCTATTTATTACACTAGTCCCCAATATTTCATAGCAGAAACCATTTGGAAGGGCGCGAAGCGCAAATTTTTTTCTTCAAATATGCAGGGAGGGAGGGGTTTTTGGGCTATTTATTACACTAGTCCCCAATATTTCATAGCAGAAACCATTTGGAAGGGCGCGAAGCGCCAATTTTTTTCTTCAAATATGCAGGGGGGAAGGGGTTTTTGGGCTATTTATTACACTAGTCCCCAATATTTCATAGCAGAAACCATTTGGAAGGGCGCGAAGCGCAAATTTTTTTCTTCAAATATGCAGGGAGGGAGGGGTTTTTGGGCTATTTATTACACTAGTCCCCAATATTTCATAGCAGAAACCATTTGGAAGGGAGCGAAGCGCAAATTTTTTTCTTCAAATATGCAGGGAGGTAGGGGTTTTTGGGCTATTTATTACACTAGTCCCCAATATTTCATATAAATTTTCTTATTCGTTGGCTCAACAACTTTGGGGAATTTAATGGAATTTTGATTGGTTGGTTAATTAAGTCGAGTTTCCATACATTTCATCCACTAATTGTAATCTATATAAGGTAATTTTGTGTATCATCATTGGGGATGTACAAAATTTCTTTGATAAAAAGTTTATATTATACAAAATAAAATACTTCCTATAACCTGGTTTGTTATGTTCAGTGAAGATTAAAACCTAATTTCTACACTAATTAAAAAATTTGGTAAGGTTAAATGAATAGTAACTGTCTGTTTGGCGCGAAGCGCCAAAAATTTTTTTTGGAGTATTTCTTGATCTTTTTTTTGGAAACTGGGATAATTTTTCTTTTTGTAGGGTAGGGGGCAAAAAGGGGCATTTTTGTTGACCAGGGGGGGGCAAAAAGGGGCATTTTTGTTGACCAGGGGGGGGCAAAAAGGGGCATTTTTTAACATTTAGGGGGGGGCAGGGGTGGCGGTTGCTAGGGGGGGGCAGGGGGGGGCGTTTTGGTCGCTAGGGGGGGGCGATTGCCCCAAATGCCCCCTTCGGTTCGCACGCCACTGGAGCGAATCAACTAACAATTTGTGAGATTATAAACACTCTTAAACGGAAGTTTAACTAATGATTATTCCAGAAGTGCTGTCCTTGTCCCTGATAATAACATCATTTTATTAGAACACAATTGAACTTAATTCACACAATTAATCTTCCGGAGCAACCACTCAAGGTGGAGCAGCACACCCCTCATGAACTACTCAAGGTGGAGCTGCACACCCCTCATGAACCACTCAAGGTGGAGCAGCACACCCCTCATGAATCCTTCATAGGGGTGCAGCAACCCTTCATAGGGGAACAAGTTTCACATACACATAGAACAGGACTGACAAAGATACAAATTGGAAATCTAATAAGTTGAAATTTTAAGAAAGTAATGTTTTCAGAAAATAATTTTTCATTACTTTGATATTAGATTATTATCGCGTTGACAACTAAAAAAAATATTTATTTTCCGGCTTTAGAAAAGCTTCAAATGGGTCCTTTGAAGGTTTTAGACCATTTTTGAATAACAAAGCCCCTATATACTAGGGGCGAATCAACTAGTAATTGCTAATAGAGAAATTTTTTAAAATTAATTATCTCTATCTTTACCTAATTACTGAATAAATGTCTGTCCAGTTCTACTTTTTTTTTTTAGAAAACTTTTCTATATTAGCACTTTTTAACTTAAAGCACATTTAAATAGTTTTTTTTAACATTAAAGCAAGACGGATAAATTCTAACTGATTCTTATAAAAGCTAAACAAAAATAGATGAAAACGGGGTGTATATATCCTCTTTTTTATTTCCCTAAATATTTTTTCATAAAAAAATATAAATTGCGGGAAAAAATTTGCGCCAAAGAACTTGGCGGGAAAAAATGGCACGAAAATTTTGGCGGGAAAGATTTATCCCTGAATTGTGATATAAATATTATTGTTGGGAACAGCCATATGGTAAATCCTTGCTGTTGGCTGTTGCGGGACATAGATAGATAGATAGTGTTGTGGCGGTGGGGATAGATAGATAGCCACGGTGTTGTTGCTAGTTAGATAGATAGATAGTTCAGGAGGGGGGGGGGGGAGAAAAATGAGGAAGAGGTAGCGGGGAGTAGGGGGGGAGGGGGCAAAAAGGTGTTACTCTGAGAGAATTACGTTTCTTGTAACGTTGCGCGAAAAATCATAATAAGCCATAAAAACAAAAATCTAATATGCGTTTGAATTACACATATATTTTTATTTCAATGAAAGATTTTTCAGAAAAGAAATATTTTACAGACATGCATATCATTTACTATACTTGTTCTAGACAATGTTCAATAAAAAAAAATAAAAAAAGTTTAAAATTTAAAGATCATTTAGAAATAAACTATTATCCAAACAAAATTGCATATCTTTTTGCTTGTATTGTAATAAATCCCCGAATATGACATTTTCCCTGAATATCATAATATATATTTGGAAATCTATGATTTTATAGTATTTTCTTTTTAGCTTGCATGGAGTGACAGAGTAACGTATTTATAAAGGCTGTAGTCATAGAGTAGCTTATCTGCAGCTGGCGATACTAAAACATTTTCAAAAGCAAATGCCATTATGGATTTAACAAGGATATCAACACACTCATAGAGTGTCAAAACTTAATAAGTAGAATATTGACGAAAGGGTACAAACAAAATACTACATAAACTTGCTGAAAACGTGCTAAGTGCAGGATTTTGTTTAATAACATAAATTCTTTTTTATAACATGGTTATAGAGAAGCTTCGCCTAGAAAATTGTACTTTGTTGTCATAGAAATCACTGTATAAAAAAATATGATAATTATATCATATAAAGTTAAAGAAATCGATGGAAAAATTCTAACATGTTTAAATTTACGAAAAGAGCTATTGCACATGGACGGACGACGTACAAACCCTAATTATAGAAAAATCCTTGCTTTTAATAAAAATAACAGTCTTGCTAAACTAAAAGGCACAAAATGTGTTTATAACAATATTATATAACAAATGATGCCTTTTGTGTAAGGGTAATGACACCTCTTTAATTTAAGAAGATTTAGGCATTAGTAAATACATCAAAAAACGATTATGTTCCATGTTATTTAATATTTAGATGTAGTTATAGAATAAAGAAAAAGGGATTTTTTTAATTATTGAAACTGAAAGAGGACGTTCTAGTCTATACTCTATTTTTCGTCAATTTGCTATCCTTATTATATTATTACACCTTGTTAGATCAATGTATAGGTCAATGAAAGATGAATTAATCCCCACACTAAATTAAATGAGCACACTAATATCTGAATTTTACATGGTTGGAAGTGTTTGGAGGCAGATTGATAAAGCTTTCATTTATCTATAGTCGAAGTAGATTGGTTTATATATAGATTTTTTTCGTATAGCGTAATAATATCTCGTCCATAGCATAAAGGTGCTATGAATATGGATACAAAGAAGGAAGGGAGGGTTAGAAAAATAGCCTAAAACAATCCCAGGTTCTCTAAAACTAAAAACTCTGAAGCTTCTCTAAAATGGAACTTAATCAAAATAATAAGCTAGTTAATAACATTTAAACCAAAAAACATAACTTCTTTTTATCATACAAGCGGTTTCGCCCCTAGAGGGAATTAAAAAAAAAATTATGTACTACTG
Organism: Acartia tonsa; assembly: GCF_053477335.1. NCBI lineage: Eukaryota > Metazoa > Arthropoda > Copepoda > Calanoida > Acartiidae > Acartia > Acartia tonsa. The sequence goes on along the minus strand of NC_137273.1, from coordinate 25,019,547 downwards.
GTGCTGCCGCCAGTAGTTTTATGTGAACTAACTTCCCCATAAGAAAAAAAATTGTGGAAAAAAGGTACCTACGCAAGAAAAAAAAATTGTGGGGGGATTTTTATTTTTGGGGTGGTGTGGGGTGTCCCACCCCCCCAAGAAAATAACCTAAAACCACCACAGGACCAGTAGGTGAGTAGAATCCGATCGGTTCAGTGGTTACCGAGATCTCAAGGGACAGACGGACAAACAGACATCGTTCTACTTTGTATTATAGATAGGATGGTTTAAGACTATTTTCCGAAGAGTCCATAGATAATAGATAATACTTTCAAATACCTCCAAATATTAAATAATCCAGCAAAAAAATCATTTTAAAAGTTTGCAGCTTGACTCATTGACCTTTGGATTCTGGATAGCTATGCGCCTTTGATTATGTGCGTCATAGTTAAGATGGGATAATGATTTTAACTATACTAAACTAGATCCTTATAAAATTATATCCTGCTCCAGTAAGAAACAAGGATAAAAACTTTCATAAATCCTATTACATAAAGTAGTAAGGTTTTTTTTGTCTGAAGTTTAATATCACAATGACCACTGAACTGATTTGGTAAGCTTCACATAGCTCCAATGGTGGTTTTAGGCTATTTCATCTTTAGATTTAAGTCTTGGGATGGTTTTAAGCTATTTTTCTAGCCCCTTTGAATACAGAGCTCCTGGATGGTAGGATAACAGCCAATAGTAACACTATTTTGTTGTTCTATTTCAATATTATATAGCGTATGCGAACTTAGCATCTAGGGGTTATGTACTAGAAGGGGTATGAAGGGTAGAATAAAAGTAGTCTAAAGCCAGACCGAAACTTGAATCTACAAATTAAATAGCCCAAAACCATTATGTGTCCTGTATGACTTCCCTTTATTGGAGAAAACTAAATTGGTTCTCTAGTTATCTATATAAGCTACGGACAAGAAAACTTACTACGTAATATCACAGGAAAAGCGACTGCACTACCAGCATCTAGTGGATCGTTATTCGAAGGTGACATAGCCTAAAACCATCCCAAGACTTGAATCTAAGAATAGTATGGCACAAAACAATCCCGGGACCTATGTGAAGCTCTCCTAAAAAAGGTTAAAACATATTGATATTACTAAAACAGTTTGGTACATTTTTGTCATCTACAAGAGTACTTCGCTTCTTATGTCCACAGATGTTCTTGATAATGATTAATTTGTAACAATTTGTTGTAAATCATGCAATGTTTGTGCTAACATATGTCTCTTGGACAGGGATAGATGATAGTATAGCCTTTTAAACAAATACTATGAACAGGGCTGATAGAGATTTAAATAAATGACTCTTTCACATAAACTAAATTTTTGATCATCAGCCCTACCCTACTCAACTTCGTATTTTTATTATATTTAGAACAAAAAATTTCTAGCACATGCAGGGTTTTAAATCAGTAGACGCTCATCCTACGAACTTTGGGGATCTTACCCTTACCTAACCTTGTTAAAGGGTTGTTTCATGTTGGGTGTTACTCAGCCTAATACCTAGGGTGGTTTATCAACAAGTTTAAGTTATATTAGATGATAACTACAAGTTGAAAAAAAACATTGTTTCTACTAGATTACTAGATAGTTGAAAGAAAGAAAGACGGATAGATAATTGAATAATTAAATAGATCGATTTACATATAAATAAATAGAAAGATTGATGAATAGATAGATGAATAGATAGATAGATAGTTATATTTTAAAATACTTGTCTCTCTCTAACCCTAATTAATACAAATGTATATGTAAATAAAATTTAATATTAAAATTATTTAATTTTGAAATTAATTATTTACATGTAACTATGTTTTGAAATTTGTAGCCATGCTACACAATAACTCTGTATATATTTTGTTTATCTAAACTTGTTAAAAAGAAAGCCTCTTAGGTTTAAGCATAAGAACGCCTAAGCCTATTTTTGGGGGGGAGGGGGAAATTTATTGGCTTTAAATTAACTTTTATTTTTAGAAGATTTTTAATTTTTTTTTGGAAGATTTTAGAATTTTTATTAATTGATGACCTATCGGTCCATCATTTATTCCCTCGGGTAAGAAATATTCATTCCTAAACAAAAAACTGGACAGGAATACCCCATCTCCTCCCATGATTTATCTAAGAATATTAAATTTATATGTGATAATATTTTGTGGGTTTTTTTGAGAAGGAGAAAAAACACTTCAGTAATTTATTTTAAAATGAGTTCTTTTATTGGATGTCATCATCCTTGTTTATATTTAAATTTTCCATTAATTACCCTAAGTGCTAAATTAATGCTAAATGTTAATGTTAATTATAAATATACTTAAAAAACAATTATTTTTAGAAGAAGCTATTCTATAGAAGATTCGGTGTGTCTGTATGTCCGTCCATCTGTAACAAATAATAATTATCTCTAAAATTCTTGAATGTTTGATCTGGACAAGTTTTTGCCATTAATTTTATAGAAAACTGTCCGATTTATGTGTTGTTTTATTTGTCTGGTGAATCCTAGAACCATTAGGAATAATTTTATAAGCGTAGCATATCTATAATAACGACTGAAATAAAAGTACGTTCATGTAAAGCATTCTGTATTTTCAGCGATTAATCGATATATAAACATTGAGAAGTTGTTATCCTTGTTGATTAAAATTTTTATTTATTTGCCAAAAATCTGCTAGTTGCAATGATTTATCTTAGATTTAGTGCTGGAGTGCTGGGTTTATAATTGTTTAATTCCATCAGATAACAGCACAAGTTTTACCTTTGCTAGTCTGTTATTTTGCTCTTTTATTACTGTCACAGTTTTACTGTTAGTACTGTTTTATTACCAATAAAACTTCTTATTTTGTGTATGGATTTGAGTATAAGTAAATTGATGAAAAATACATTGGATCCAGCTTATACCAACAACGAAGTTAATTCGAAAAAACTGTACATTATTTTCAGCTGTTGTTGGGAGGCAACACATCTTATAATTGAAGACCTTTTTATCTGCCCCCCAAGTATTATTTCATACTTATTTTGCTTATTGGCTTTATCTTATTCATGCATTGGATCACTAACAATATAGCCTTGCTTTCAAAAATTATTTAAGAGATATAATAAAAACACTGGCACATGTACTGTATTTTACTAACCTAACCCAAGGCAATGGTTAGGCTCGACCTTGGGTTTTTGGTGTAACCTCATTTGGTTGTAGTTCTGAATAAATTGGACCTTTCCCTCACCCCCCCCCCCCCCCCCGCCCCTGCACCCCTTCACCCACCCATCCAAAAAAAACTCTTAAATTGATTGCATGTTTTCTATATCTATTCATTTTTAGCCATTTTAAATATCACTTTAATAATTAATTTTACAATATTAATAAAATATAACAGTTATTATTTGTGATATTGTTATGAGTTATGTCACATGTGGTTATAAGATTATATCAAAGCAATTTTACTGAAAATTACTTTCATCGGAATTTAAAGTATGTTAGGGATTAAATGCGCAGCTTTGACTGAAATTGCCACTTATATTGACAAGTTTGTGAATTTGTTTATATTTGTTGTGTCACATGAGGTTTTGAATTGTCTAAAAGATATTTTTTTACCAAAATTTTCTTTATAACAAAAAAAAGTGCACAAGCCAGTCATGAATAAAATGCGCAGCTTTGCATAAAAATGCTGCATATCTTGTTTAATTTGAGAAATTGTTAATGGTTATGTCACATATGTGTGGTACTTAGATTATGTCAATTCATTTCACAATAAAATACATTTTTATCATAAACTAAATGTGCAAGCATTTCAGGAATTAAAAGCGCAACTTTGTCTACAAATGCAGCATATCTTGATGAGTTTATGAATTTGTTAGTATTTACGGCGTATATGTTATTAGATAGTCACAAAGCAATTTTACTGAAAAATACTTTATTCAAATATTTCACAGGCATAATGCTGCATTTGTAAAACTGTAAAAAGTCTCATTGATAATTTTATGATACTTTAATAGTTATTTCTTTCATCGTATTATAAACGGCTTTCCGCGGATATAGTGTAGTGGGGCTTACTTGAGATACTTATAAGAATAAGCAGAATGACATTTTCGATATCCTAAACGAGTGGACAGATTTTTAGGAAATTAGTAGCATTTTAAAGCATTTATTTTTCTCTTTTGATTTTACTTTTATTTGCATTTTTAAGCCCACAAATGACGGATCTCGAGTCAAATTATGAAACATTTGTACTTTTTATATTCTGTGAAAATCGTATGATATTATCATGTGAGTCCTGAAATTTTCCAAGAAATCAATATACATATTTATCTGCGCATAAATATGTACATTTGACCTTTTATAATCTACGCGTGTAGGTTTTAGGCAATATTTAACTTATGTACTTTTATTAGAAAGGCTCCAGATATCCAGGGACGGCATCCTCAATGCATCACGGAGATTTCCCCGGCACAACTGAACGTGACTAAACGGGAAACTCAACATACACTCCGGCCTGCTTCAATGTCATGTGCAGACCTACGTGTATCCCCAGCCATCCCTGCATGATCAGAAAACGCCCTCCAATACTCTGTAATTTTCCTATATGTATAATATGTATTCATTAATTTGTGTAAACTATATTTGTCTATTGAAAATACATCAGTTCCGCATAAGCAGTTGTTAGTAGAGTATCAACTCCAATTCTTATGCAGCTATTTCTAGCTGCCATTAATTATCCAGAAACTTATAAATCCCCTGTGGGTACTTGCGAATAGTTTTGTTCTTTAACTTATCGGAGACGTTCAACCGAAGGGAACGAGTCGCTTCGCTCTTGTATCATCTCAGCCGCAACGTTACCAACTCAACGCGTAGTGCCGCCACACCGCTCGAGGCGGGCTATATTGGTTTTTAAAAAGTTAATAAGAACGTCCGATCCGGTACAGTCAAACTGGTGTCAGCTGTGTTTGGATAAACTAAAGTGCTCAACAGGAGATTTACGTGGAAATTACCCCGAGGAACTACGGTAATTTCGGACGATTGTGTGCAACCAGACAGTTTTATGAGAACTGAGGCCAGAAAGGACGAAGAATACTGTGTTTGGAGACCAGTGTGGGACCATTCTGACGCTTGGAGCACCAACTTGGTAAAGTTTTCTTTAAATTTTGAAGAACTTTCGTTAAGTTTCAGCGATGGCGCAAGCTGCCGACCTAGAACAGTTGAATTTGAATCGTGCGATTCACGAGGCTCAGCTGGAAGGAGCGCCGAATGAGCAGGCTCAGCTCATTGCGCTAGGCAATACCTGGTTGGAGAATCAGCGCAGGAAGCTTAACAAGCAGAATTTCCCTCGCTTTTGTAACCGTGCAGGAGAGGACTGGGACGGCCACAAGACGAGGATGCAGAACGCGTTTAAAATTGCCCGTCATCATCCATCAGACCAGGAGGGCAGGAAAGGCCAATACATCCAGAGTCTCGAGGGGGAAGCGTTCCAGATGGCCAGAGAAGTCGCCGACAACCAAGATTCGCTCAGCTACGACCAAGTTATGGAGAGGCTGGACGCTATCTTCTTAGCACCTTCGGATTCGGACATCAACAAGGATGCGTACAAACAGTTGTCGCAAGGCAAGAACGAGATTCCCCAGACTTACCTCGCTAAGAAAGAGCAGATGTGGTTGAAAGCCTATTCCCCAGACAATCATGACCCTCAACAATTCCGAAAAGAGGTAACCCTTGGTCTACGCCATCGAGAGGTACGGAAAAGAGTTTTCTGTCAGTTACCTGGAATCACCAGCATGGCCGTTTTGCGGGCCACCATCATGAATGAAATTGCCACGCAGCGCCAACTCATTCACCATGGAGATGCCGAAGATACCTCCATGGATGGCCTCGCCACGTCCAACCGTGTTGTCTATCGCAACGACGGCACGGAGGATATGGAGGTCAACGCTGTCGGAGATGGGAACAGTAGCATCAAGTGCTACAACTGTAACCAGAATGGCCATTACTCGCGTAATTGTCCTAAGAAGAAGCAGCAAGCGAGTAAAGGTACGGGCGGTGCCACCAAAGACAAGCCGAAAGGCAACTGTCGGCGGTGTGGCACGCCTGGCCATTGGCAGAAGACGTGCACCATTCCTGAGGACCGCCTGGCGAACGTGCGCAAGAGGAACCAGGAGAAGAACGCCAGCGGCAATGGACGCGGCAGGCAGCAGCAAGACCGTGCCCGCAACGCCGTGCGAGAGATGCGTGCCAACGATCCTGGAGACAACGACAGTGGCGTAGGTGATGATGACCAAGCGCAGTTCTATGGAGATGTCAACTGTCTGGAAGCAGTTGGCCACCAAAGCAAGACTTCAAAAAATGTCAGAGAGGGCTCCCGTCAGTAGGGCGGAGTTCCTCAGCAGCTGTAGACCCTACCACCCTCAATCAGATGCAAGGACGACGAGGCGCCCGGGCCATGGTCAAGATCAGCCTGCGTGCAAATGGACCGACTGTGCGGACCTACGGTCTCATCGATACCGGTAATAAATTGCACGAAGGAGTCGCCGTAAATGAGGAGTTAGCCCGGAAGTTACAGCTGCCGATCGTTCCTTGCGATTTAACAGTAGGAACAGCGGCGAATGGCGGAGATATGGACGTCATCGGCCGTGTTTACAACATCAGTGTCATCTTGGGAGATGACTGTCCTAGCTACATCCGAGAGGCCCTGGTTATACCTGAGCTTCGCACCCCCATCAACCTTGGGTGCAAGTGGGTCGAGGAGATTCGTGGAGTTCTAGATTATTCATCACCGGCGCAGGCGGCGTTAGTCGTGAAGCAGACGAGAGTCCCGCTTGTGCAGTCCATCGACTCCGAGGCTCCAAGTGCCTCAGAAGACGAAGAGCGGTCTGGAAAACCGCCGGGGGAGCACTCGCCCCCCAACCCTCAGATAAGTGTTTCATTACGAGCCTTCGAGGAGTTGAACGCAGAAATAAGTAGCTATAGTAGTGCCTTAAATGTTTGTAAACCCACTGTTAAAGAATTATGTAAAGCAGAAGATAATTTTGCGAATGGTAATGTGCACCATTCACGTGAGTTTTTAGCACTTAAACCAGATTCCATCGAGTCATATGTTGCGCAACTTTCTTTTAAGCACAAAGCAAAAGTAGATTTTGAGCGCAAAAACGTTTGGACTCGTAATGTCAAGGGACCGCTTCGTAATTCCCAAGGACCGGCCGTTCGTTTGAAAACCGTCGCAGTAGGTAAGCGGCCGCGTCCCGTTCGTTTGTCCGTCCAAGCGACTAGGATTCTCGCAGCAGAGTCAGTAGAAGAGACCGTTTTATATGATAGTCCAGTGCGTGTGTTGGAAGGCGTATACAGAGCCCAACAAAATGGGATTGTCCGCATACCTGTTGTGAACCTTCAGGAGCAGCCGTGTGTCGCATCGGCCGGGTGCGTGTTCACCGCCGAGATTTGTGAGGATAGCAGTATGGTGATCAACACCGACAGCTTGGTGTTGAGAGAGCCCCACGAGTATATACAGTCTATGTCCAAGACCAACGAGAGCGACCCCAACAGGCCTATGACAAAGGAGCAGATGGAGAACCCCACGTTCAAGGAAGTGTGGGAGGACCTGGAGATGGAGGACAACGAACTATTGAACGAGCACCCCGACGTCAAGAAGCAAGTTAAGGAGCTTATTTATGAGTACAGAGACATATTCAGTCGAGAGGCCCCCGGGCACACAGACCTGGTAACCATGAAGTTGAAGCTCAAACCAGGAACGGAGCCCATTCGGCAGAGATACAGGGAGTTGAACCCTAAGATGTTGAAGGACCTGGAGGCGCAGATGGCCGACTGGCTCAACCAAGGAGTGATTGAGCCGAGTTCATCACCATGGGCGAGCCCCCTTGTTCCTGTGCGCAAGAAAGATGGGAAGATTAGATGGGCAGTGGACTTCCGCAGGTTAAACAGCTGTCTTGAGCAAGACAGCTACCCGCTGCCGAGGATACAGACTATTGGACCGCGCAGGAGGGCACCGTGTGTATTCTACGTTAGATGCCACGGCTGCCTACTTCAACATCTCCATCGATCCAGCATCCAGGGAGCTGATGGCTTTTGCCACGCCAACGGGTTTGTGGCAATTCCGCCGCATGCCCTTCGGCATCAGAACAGCACCAGCGGTTTACAGCAGATTCATCAGCACCACCATCCAGATCACCAACGATGCAGCGCACACCGCGCAGAGAGCAGAGTGAGAAGAGAGGGAGGGAGAGAGATCGATCTTGCGAGCCGTCAGGTTCGGGCATCCAACGGAAAGATGCCAAGCGAACCCCCGATAGAGAGAGAAGCCCGAGAAGAAGCTCGCCCCCGCAGACACCGCGCCGAGATAGAGAGCGCGAGCGAGCCACATACGCATACCCTTCCACACCCCGGGTAGAGAAGCGCGCTCTAAGCGACAATGAGGAGCCGTACACGGACTCACCCGAAAAAGGGGAGAGGGCTAAATCCGGAGGAAAGAAACAGAGGAGTGGGACACTTTGGCAACAGCAAGTGGAAGAGAGCAAAGAGGTGTTGGACAGCTCGGACGAGGAAATGGACCCGCCAGCAGTGGCGACACTTGCGCGGACAATCAGAATCCCCGTCAAACGCGGAGCAAAGTTGCCACACAAGGGAACGAGAGAAAGTGCGGGCCATGACATATACTGCCCCGCCCACACAATCATTCCCCCTGGAAAGCAGACTTGCGTCCCTCTCAAGCTACACACTCGTGTACCCCCCGGATATTTCCTCAAGTTATTCGGCCGTTCAAGCATAGAACGGGAAGGAGTAATTCTGCTAGCAGGATTAGTGGACAGCGACTACACCGGCGAGATACAAGCAGTCTTTTGGAACCTCAGTACCGAAGCAGTGGAGTTCAACAAGAATCAACGAGTTTGTCAAGCGGTGATCCTGGAGACTCGCGAGGTGGAATTTTATCATGTTGATAATCTTCCTACCACTGATCGCGGTGCTAACGGCTTCGGTAGCACCAACTAGTGAGGCTTACTCACTCGACATTATAGATTGCACAAACCCTTCCACCATCAAGAAATTCAACAAGGAAACAATATGCAGAGCAGAGGAACCTACAGAAGAAGTTCCAGTGAAGGAGCGCTACACAATTTTACAACGACCAACCCTGACTAAGGTATATGGATACTCCTGCGAAGTGAGGGTATCCTTATACCATTTTAAGTGCGGAGTTTGGGGCCATCTCAAGTTGCAGCAGGTACCCCAAACGATGAGGCACGAGGAGATTACTGCAGATAATTGCCGCCGCATGTCACTGGTCCAGGAATATCAAATTTCTGGCTACGGTGACCCGATCAAAGTGAAACTTAACCGCCCTACCTATGTTTCGGCAACCCTAGCCGGATCCCTGAAGATGGAAGACGACAAGATCACCTGCATTGGGCAGACCATCCGCATGGGCGACACTATCCACTACAACACCCTGAAGCTAGCCGAGTACCAGATTCTACTCAAAGAAGAAACATTCCTGGTTAGTAACAACAAGGTAGAGAGTGAAACTGACCATTTATCTCTACCATGTCCATATCATAAAGGGGAGTGCATCACTGGCGCCGCGACTTTCGTGTGGAATATCAACGACAGTTCCTGCACTCTACAGATGGTCAACACCATCAACCCCCTCACCACCATGGACACCTACTTAGTGGACCACCAGCAACAAGTTTTACTCAACACTACAGGCGCAATGAAGCTAATGCATTGCCCCTTCAATGTCCTGACCACGGACCACGACGGGATCTACCTGGGCAAGACCAGCGAACTCAGCAGACTCGCCACCATCGACCCCGGACAGATAGATGTTAACCTTCAAGCTGCAATACACTTGAATTATTTAGCCTATAGTATGCGCCAAACCTTCAGCCAATTAGATGTAACACTACGGAAGACCATATGCGAGACCCATTACCACGGAGAGGCAGACCAACCGGTCCTGCTACATGAGCAGACCTATGGACTCTTGAAGGGAGATCTGTTGATGACCTTCCAGTGCACCAAGAGGACCCAGAAGATCAAGGATGACGTCAACTGCTATCAAGATATACCTTTAGATCCTGGTGGCTATGCAGATGCTGCAACTAAACACTATAAGTTGCATTCTACAAGGGTAACATGTTCTGCAACTTTCCCCCTAACCGTCAAGTCTAAGGAAGGCTGGGTTCAGCTGACCCCCGCCATCATCAAGACTCAGGCCCCCATGGAGATGACCATCGACACCCCTCTAGTTAACTGGACGGATTACAGCCATGGAGGAATCTACACGGAAAGAGAAAGAGCTGAATGGTTACACACCCTCACCTTTCCCTCCTACACCGAAGCGAGCCTGAAGGAGATCACCTACGGACTCTGCATTGGAGACGGAAATTGTAACCAACTTTCTACCAACAACCTACCCCTGTACACCCTTGATAATCTAGTGCCCGACATGGAACGCGAAATTGACTTATGGAGCAGCGTCAAGAGCTGGCTCCATGAATACGGCGATTTAATGGCATTCGCATGCCTGGTCATCCTAGGGCTAAAATTTATCACTGATCTGATATGCATCACCCTCACCTTTCTACGTGTAGGACCTGGAGCCGCCATCGCCCTAGTTGCCCACCTTTACCTTTATAACAAGCATTCCTACCAGAAGCTTATGATAAAGAAGAAGGCCGATACCAGAACTGAGAGGCGAGAACCTACTACAGCAGCAGAGACAACATCACTATTACCAACGACATCAACCCCGAAGATACAGATGACAGAGATACAGCCTACCATTCTGGATCCTGCATCCTTGCCATCATACAACACTGCGACTAGATCACCTAGGATATCAACCTTAATACCATGACAGAATAATAGGTATAATTGGCCGTCTAGTCTATTGTCTTTGCCAATTTGAGCGTTATGTTATCTGGCATGTCTGTCTAGCCAGATAAAAAGGGGAGAAAATGTAGTGGGGCTTACTTGAGATACTTATAAGAATAAGCAGAATGACATTTTCGATATCCTAAACGAGTGGACAGATTTTTAGGAAATTAGTAGCATTTTAAAGCATTTATTTTTCTCTTTTGATTTTACTTTTATTTGCATTTTTAAGCCCACAAATGTTGGATCTCGAGTCAAATTATGAAACATTTGTACTTTTTATATTCTGTGAAAATCGTATGATATTATCATGTGAGTCCTGAAATTTTCCAAGAAATCAATATACATATTTATCTGCGCATAAATATGTACATTTGACCTTTTATAATCTACGCGTGTAGGTTTTAGGCAATATTTAACTTATGTACTTTTATTAGAAAGGCTCCAGATATCCAGGGACGGCATCCTCAATGCATCACGGAGATTTCCCCGGCACAACTGAACGTGACTAAACGGGAAACTCAACATACACTCCGGCCTGCTTCAATGTCATGTGCAGACCTACGTGTATCCCCAGCCATCCCTGCATGATCAGAAAACGCCCTCCAATACTCTGTAATTTTCCTATATGTATAATATGTATTCATTAATTTGTGTAAACTATATTTGTCTATTGAAAATACATCAGTTCCGCATAAGCAGTTGTTAGTAGAGTATCAACTCCAATTCTTATGCAGCTATTTCTAGCTGCCATTAATTATCCAGAAACTTATAAATCCCCTGTGGGTACTTGCGAATAGTTTTGTTCTTTAACTTATCGGAGACGTTCAACCGAAGGGACGAGTCGCTTCGCTCTTGTATCATCTCAGCCGCAACGTTACCAACTCAACGCGTAGTGCCGCCACACCGCTCGAGGCGGGCTATATTGGTTTTTAAAAAGTTAATAAGAACGTCCGATCCGGTACATATAGAATGTACAATTATAAGATTAAACCAGTTTTTAGCCCCGAGGTGCCGAAGGCACGGGTTACAAAAAACTGGTTTTAATCTTTTGATTGTACATTTTTATATTCGTAGAAAGATGGATATAATATGATGCTAGACATAGTTTTTTCGTATGGATGAGAACCGGTTCCTATCCACCGGATTCGAATGAATACGAGTAAACGTTTTAATGTATTCTAAGCTTGCTGTACAACTTAGTAAAGAATACTTATGTTCGTATGTACTGCCTGCTAGAATAAAAGCAAAATAACAAGGATGATTAATTTCAATGGTATAGGCATTTCTGTAAGGTATTTTTAGCAAATTTTCCATCCATCCAAATAAGAGAATTTACATAATTAAATGTACTGTTCATTTAAAATACTTCTAACCAGAGGTGTGCAGAAGGGTGTATATTAAACCTCCTTGCAAATTAAGAGGAATGTTAGAATTTTCAAATGTGCTTCCCGACCATCCCTAGCAAAACTCTGTGCACACCACTGTCTCTAACACTTTTTTTCAATCAATTCATTTTAATGCTATTCGATCTATAAATGTATCAAAATATTAAAAGTTCTGACACTATTTGTAGGAAAGTTTTTCTGTAAACAAGCTTTGACATGTACTTTTACCATTGGTTTAGACAAAATATTTTAGCACAAACCATAACATTTGTGTCTGCTTTGATTTGTCAGTAATTATGGTCTGCTAAAATAAAAACTATTAAGTGGCATTCTGCGATAGTACCCAAAGACGTAAAAATTAGCCAAAATAAGAAGAGTTGCGCTTGCCCTTTTACTTAAAGTCCAAGACAATCAAAATAATGTATTTAAATCAATTGTCCCGTCCCTTTATCCCTGTATGAAGGTCAGCCTTATGAAGTACATCACATACAAGCAAACCAACAGACAGACAGACACACATTAAAAGTACTAAAAATATACATATGCAACAAAACATTTAAATACATCACTTTTTCTATAAATGTATCCTATATGTAAGCTAATATTGACATTTATTTCAAATTATAAGTGGTCATAGCTACTCTATAAGTGTCATACACTGTCTGTGTCTTGGTATGGAAGCAGCTTAAGTGCCTTATAAAAAATGACGTCATACTATACAAATTACCAATGATAGGCCCGCATACATTGTAATTGACCAATGGTAAAATGCATACTGGCCTATCATTGGTCATTTGTATTGATGACTTCATATTTTATTAGTAACTATAAAGGAGAATTTAAGCATTGTATGTAATTTATTTATTATCTCTGCTACAAGCATGATTATATCTTAGTATATTTAAATAACAATTTAAAATTTGCAATCATTTTTCAGTATGACTTCAAAACCGATTAATATCCGCTGGATTAAAACCGGTTGAGTCATACTGAAATATCATGTATAGCATCGTATCGAAAACAATTTTCCACGGATAATAAAATAAAATTCTTAAAATTAATTCCAGTTTTGTTAGTCCGGTGCTTCGGCCTCTTAAGTCTAATGAAACTAGTTTTAGTTTCCGCGGAAAGCTGTCTTTAATGTAAAGCGATAAATCAACTTTTCTTTAATGAGCTTTATGTAATAAAATTAAAAACGGTAACATCTATATAAAACTTGCCTTAAGTATAAGCTTAGCACACAAAGCAAATTTTAATACTATTTCTTGTCTACCTTTCATATCCACAAAAAATTTACTTATATTCTCTATTTAAAAACTTCCATGAAACTTTGAAACGTAATTATCCTTGTTTATTTTCATATATTCTTTTCTCGTATTCATTCGAATCCGGTGGATAGGAACCGGTTCTCATCCATACGAAAAAACTATGTCTAGCATCGTATTATATCCAGCTTTCTACGAATATAGAAATGTACAATCATAAGATTAAAACTAGTTTTTTTAGCCGGTGACTTCGTCACCTCGGGGCTAAAAAAACTAGTTTTAATCTCATAATTATACATTCTATATCCGCGGAAAGCCGTTTATAATACGATGCGAGAAATAACTATTATATACTCTTTTATATGGATTATAGATATAGAAATATTGAATTACTTGCTTTCTATTTTTAAATATTCTTGAAATAACCATTAATGCATGGTTGTAATTTTGTACTATATACAAATACTAACCCTCCCCCTTTCTAGCCCTCAAATAAGTTCAAGGTGGAGAAATTAAATAGCCAATACTATAGCCCAAAAATATTATGAAATACATGCACCTAAAAAAATCCCCTAAGTTGGGGATGGGTATGACTTAGGTTGTATGTAAGTCGTTGAAACATCCTTGCTAACCCACCCCCCCCCCCCCTAAAAAATGAAATTATTAAATGTCATGATTGCCTATACAACATTAGTCACATTTGAGGGTACTCTAAAAGCAGTCATATGTAGTCGCTATCTCCAATTGCAGTCGAGTAAATTACATTATTCAATCGAATATACCTATAGTATTACCAAAGGACCAACATAAAATAAATTATACAGACTGGAAACCATAGACGTCCAAGCTTTTTTTGGGGGGGGGGGTAAAATTTTTTTTACCCCCCCAAAATTTTTACCCCGGGGGTATAATTTGCTTGGGGGGGAAAATTACCCCTCCTGAAATCTGTTGGCAGGTGTAAATTTTGTTTACCCACCCCAAAATTTACCCCCGGGGTAAAATTTTTGTGGGGGGGTAATTCAAATTTAATGAAATATTTAGTTTTACAAATGCGCAAAAAATTTTTTTTTAGAGATTTTTATTTTGGGGGGGGGTATTTACCCCCCAAAATTGTTTGGGGGGGGGGTAAATACCCCCTCTTAAAATGACCCCTAGGGTAGGGGTAAATTTTAAATGGGGGGGGGGGGGTGAAATGAAAAACTTTCGTTTGGGGGGGTAATCGCCACTTTACCCCCCCCCCCCCTTGGACGTCTATGCTGGAAACTCATTAGTATGGGTAATCTCTAAAATATTTTAACCATTTAACTTAAATAGAATCCAAGTAAATCTCATTGCCCTTTTAAAAATACTTTATTCTTTAAAGTTAGTCGGCAAAGCTCCGCTACAAAAAATTTATCTCATGTGAGAATAAATAGATTTTGCTTTAAATCATGTTTTACATCTGCCAAGATAATACAGCTAACAGATATAGATTGTTTAGTACAATTTTAATAAAGAGTTAGGTAAAACTACACTTCACTGCAAAAAAAATATCAGAGAAATTAGATATCCTTTTATGAGGTTTTATCCTAATCAAATAATGATCTATCATCCTTAAATACCTAGAGATGCAAATATCCTTTCATGGCAACACTCCTTAAGAGGCGATTCATCGTATTTTTAAAATGGCTTTTATTAGGTTATCTTAGGTTATGTTAGGTTATATTGGGTTAGGTGATTGCCCCGCAGGATTAGGTAATTTGCCCCGCCGGGTTAGAGCCCCCCGCAGGGGCTAGAAATAGGAGAAAAGCTACTGTGAAAATACGAAGAATCGCCCCTTAAGGTGCGTTGTCACGATAGGGACTATACCCAAAGATATTTCTCTAAATCTTGTAACTCTATTGTGAAGCCACTGTTATAACACTAATTGAAGACTGCGAAGACTTTTCACACTGCGCCTGAGTACAGAAAAAGCTGGAGGAAATACATTCAAGTATCTTTGTAGCTTTATTTTTTAAGAAGTTACTGGCTCTAAAAGTTTGTTACTGTGTAATATTGCTAAAATTAGTGAATATAATATCATGAATATTGGAGATAAAGTGTATAAATAAAACATTTCTCTGTAAAATGAATACACAAACCAAAACAAGACTAAAATATGCATATCTCCAATTAGGACTTACCTTTTTTTGATTTACCCTGAACTTAATTTGTATTGTATCACAGTGTGATCTGGATGTAATAGGAAGTGTGGAATTATCAATTAACATGTCAAAGGCATTGTCCTTTGTTCTCTAGCACATTGTGGGACCAAAGGCAGGGTTGTGGCACCTGAAATAGATTTTACTTTTGAACTTTCCTTCAGACAAAATATAATTAAAAGATTACTAAACAAAGGTTAGACGTGGGGACTCAACTATCTCAACAAAAGCCCCTAGAGGCTAGGGGTACAACTGTTTCTAATAAGTATAAATCAATTTAATGTATAGGTTTATTATAAGTTTATTTCTATTGCAATTTTTAGTTTACAATTTCAAAATACGCTCTGGTAATTTTTCAGTTTGGTTTTAAAATCAATATCTAATTGTTTCTTTAAAACATTTAACTTAAAAGTAATTTTTGTAAAGAGCCTAAAATAATTATACCCACTAGATTTTTACGACCACCCCCTCCCCCTCTTCTAATGAATAATGATTGTGTCGACATGCCATTTTATGTACAAAGTTTTATAAAAGTGATCTTGGCTGACATATTATTGACATAATATACTAATAAATAAATGATGAAAAGCTATAGATTAAATTTGGGTAGCCCCGAGTGCCAAATGTTCTGGCTAACAAAACTAGTATTAATCTTACGATTTTTGTTTTAATATTTGTCGAAAATTGTCTGTAATACGATACATGATTTTTCATTTGGCTGAGAACCAGTCCTAATCTAACAGATATTAATCAGTTTGAAAGCCATACTGAAATGCTTACTTGTTGATTTTTTTTGGTAAGAAAATCAGATTGTCCACTAACAATTTAATAGATACTGTGATCTTTGGTTTTACTAGGTATCTTAAGGGATAAGACATTGGGTGATACATTGATGAACCTACGCACTAATGATAAACAAAATAACCAATTCACCTCGATAATTGATTGAAAAGTTTGTACACTACTAGTTTTGAACCAACAATTCACGATTCTATTAAAGTATCATATATATTGATCCAACGAATAAGATAACGTGGTTCTAAAACTATGGATACCAGTATAATTTACATTTCAAAGTCTCCTCCCTCCCTGGATTACCTCGTACGGGCGGGATTACAGTTCAGGACCATTTCGACTTGGTGTATAACTGTCTAGGTCCTGGTCCAGCAATCCAGGAGAACTAAGGATGACTGTTACGCACCCTTCTCTGTTCAAACACCCAAGGATATTAGGTTAAGTAACATCCACCAGACAACCAACTCTCTGTGATGCACGACCTTTGTCTGAAAAGTCCCAACTGTGCATGGTAACGAGTTGCGCCTGTTTTGGGCCAAGGCATTCCCCCTACTCCAACTATTTATGTCGCGCATCTGACGTAGCAGCAGTAGGAACCATTGTTAACGTCTTTAGTTATGACGCGGTGTCGCCCCGAGATTCGAACCTATCACCTTCCCGACGACGAGCGGATGCGCTACGTGTTGAGCCACGGTCGCGGGTTCCCTCCCTGGATACTGTTCTCTTTGGTTTTATTAATTCTCGTAACTGTAAACCTTAATTAACTGTTCAAGTGCCATTTTAAACAAGGAAAATTGTATCCATAAGAAGCACAGCATTGTAAGTTATTAAAGCTTGGATGAAAATGAACAATAAACTGTTATTTAAAACAAAACGGATATTGGTCAAAGTAAGAAAAAGTATTATAGAATACGATAAAATATAAAAAAAAACTAAAAAGCAGAAAATCTTGTAAGCTAAATGATTTGATGTGATATTCGGATGGGTTGGTGGACGGACAAACATAACCTAGTTATAAAATATCTTTGCTCCTAAAAATATCTGCACGCAAATGTGTTCTAGAGAACTTACAATCACTTACTCCTCACTCACAAAGTATCTACTTCGTTTTATCAGTTTGCGCTATTTCAATGTTTTTTTCGTATTTCTAACACTTAAAACTTGTTCTTTGACTCTTTATAAGTATTTCATTAATAAACATATTATATGCACATTGTTTGTATGGTGCTTTTTCAAATATTCAAAAGAGAAACTTAAAAAAAGAATTTTTATCTTTCTTAATTGGCAGGTGAGAAAATCATATTTCCTGAGTGGCATTTAGAACCATAACGTAGCTTTGCTACTAAAAATTTGTCTAAGGGAATTACAACAAATTTGAGGAAATATTTGAATATTTATTGTAAATTACATTAGACACTGTGCTTATAATTCAATTCCCCCTCATAAATTCACACGTCAATTACTTAATTTCTATTGGTTTTGTGCTTTGATCACATTTGATCTTGTTATATGGGGTATAATCGCTTCTTGTTAATCTAATCTTCTAAAGTCTTTCTATAAAGCACTTTGCCCGGAGCCTATAACTCCTTGAACACATGATGTAACATATACTATATGTATGATGAAAAATTACAGTTTAGCTGTTCTTATATTGTTTTACAGTTGAGGAATTCAAACAGTAAGTAAATAAGCATATCAACCTCATTTCCTTAACATGGCAAGAAATTAAAT
This sequence comes from Acartia tonsa, assembly GCF_053477335.1. Classification (NCBI taxonomy): domain Eukaryota; kingdom Metazoa; phylum Arthropoda; class Copepoda; order Calanoida; family Acartiidae; genus Acartia; species Acartia tonsa. The sequence continues at coordinate 25,001,283 of NC_137273.1, read as the reverse complement.
TGGTATGTTGGCAATTTTTTTAAAATAAGGCACACAAAAATGTACGCCTTCTGTTGGGTTTGAAATATTAATATTATTTATTGATCCTATATACAAAAGTACCTTGTTAATTGAATGTATTTTGCATAGTCTCTTTGAGATTGTCAACCTCACCCCCCAACAAAATATATCTTTACTTTAAAAATAATCATTGTTTTAAATACTAAGCCCTTAACATAAAAATAGCCTGAATCCATCTGACTTGTATATTGTGTGTTTTCAAAAAAGGAAAAAATATGCATGAAAATTTGTGTGAAGTTTATGTCCCAATTGTTGTATGCTCTGGTATGCTCTGAGAGAATGTGCATGCTCAGTGTGATGCACAAAGCGCGGTATAGCCTCGTGGATTTGTTTTGGTTTTGAAAATGTTTGTTGATCATTTTTAAGACAGAATGAAAATTGTGCTGAGTGAATGTTTTTGTTAGTGGTGTGGGTACTTTAATGATTTCCTATGCAGGTATGTTAATTTTAACCAATGAGAGGCTACTATAAATTTTACCATTGGTCAATTACAGTGTATATTGGCATCTCATTGGTTAATTTTTTTTTGACATCATAATCTGAGCTGCCACTTTTACTAACTTCTATATACAATGTGTCTCAAAATAAACTGTGATAGATTTTAATTAACAAACATGAAAAAACCTTAATACTTTATTTAATAGGACTAGAAGCTGTACACCTAGCTCTGTATTCAAAAAGAGAGTGCTAGGAATGAAAATATCTTCAAACTATGTAATGCTTCTCTAAATGTGAGAAATAAATCAGACCTTAACATACTAACAAAAAACCTAGGCTAATCAAGAAGTTATTTCAAGTTTAAGAAAAGTGCATTGGTTTAAGTCTGAGCCAAGATTAAATCTTTAAAATAAACCACTAATACAGAAGAAAAAAATAGAAGAATAGGTCACAATGCTATTTTTTCACAATAATTAAATGAGTTCTTCAGTGCATTGGTTAAAGTCTGAGCCCCATTTAGAAATTAGCATTTCATTTAAAAAGTTTGATCTATCATATTGTTTTCATTTATACTGATGTTTTTGGAATATGTCAAATGGTTATAAGTTTTATATCAATTTAAACCAGTAATGTCACTTCAAATAAAAGATTTCCAAGCAGTAGGGTGTATATACCCATCCCCAAAACCTTCTAAAAATATTTTTTCACATTGTACATGGTTTAATGACCTCAGTTGTTAATAAAAGCTCCTTATAAAAGAATTTAAGGGGAGGGGGCAACCACCCCCTATGTAAATTTTACCTAGGTTTCACTTTGCACAACATTCTACTACCCCTTTCACCTTTTCAAAGTAATCATATTACTAAGCAAAGATTCAATTTGGGAACAAGGTAGCCATAAAGTTTAGAGTTGGGGTTGATCTCTTCATAAAGGAGAGGATAATGTCAATGATTCTGTAAAGTCGCAACTAGGGTATTACTATTAGATAAAGTGACACCCAACATGTAGCATATTCTTTGTTACTTTAAAATGTGCATGGTAGTGAATTGTTTTGATGAACTAAAGCATTTTCCATGTTAATACTAAATTGATAACATAAGCCTGACATTGCAGCTATAGCCCAATGTTTAGCGTCTTTAGTATGACGAAATGTAAAACAGTCTAGAATCTCAATACCTCCTCTAAAGGACACGTTACCATTTACTCTAATGCTGCGGGTTCAGATCCCTAACTGTTTGATATTAATACCAGGTGGCGATAACAACAAGATAAGATATTTAGGTGTCCACACATTATTGCATATTAGCAGAAAATTAATAGCACAGCATTAATAACAAATTAAAAATTACACTTTTTGTAAAATAAAATCATTGTTGGAAAGCTTTGAACACAGCAACTTAGTACCAACCTACCAAAATTGAATAAAAAGTACCCAACGTGTTTATAGAACTTTGGGAACTAGTATAATTTACAGTTTCATTTCGCCTACCTCCCATGATGTTACTGTTATATATTGTCAATTGCCAAATGAAACAATTAACCCTCTCATTTTGTCTCAACAAGGGCAATTATGTCCATAAATAGTAGAGCAACAAAAAGACAAATAATATAATAAATGCGCAATGACATAAAAAATACACAAAAGGCTAGAATTATAATTGTTAGAATATCTTCATGTCGATAATAACCATGTCTTTTTTTGTAATTGACCTATATAAATATCAATATTTTTAATTGATCACTTTTATTTAATGCAGTACATACGATGAAAATTAAGTATCAACAGAATGCCACTTGTTTTGACAAAGAAAAGAAAGGCCGTAATAGGAAGAAAAATTAAAGACCAAGAATATTGACATGTAGATTTGCTTCGCTTTTAAATTGCCTAAAAATTATTTTAAATTATATTTAAAATCAGTATTATTAAGAATTTCAGTCCCAATCATAGCAAAAATAATTTGCTTGCCTGTTATTAAGATTAAGACAAGAAATATAATAAAAGTAACTATTACATGCTTTGAAGAACCTTTTCTATAATTAGGAGAGGTCCGTACGTCATTACGTCCGTCTACAAGTAACGGTTATCTCTTATCGTTTATTTAGGTTTGTTTTCAGAATTGACCAATAATCAACTAAATAGATGTCTCATCCTATTATAGCAATCCTTCTGTAAAATTATAAAGCAGCTAAACGGATTAAAATTTGCGGCTCAGCAGCGGCTTATGTACAGTTGTAGAGCCTTAGTGGTATGTATACATTCTTTATAAATGTCACCTTGTCTAGTTCATGGAACGGGTGCATTATTCTGAAGAACAGTCAAACAGTAACAAAATATGCATGGGTAATGGATATTCATAAAATACGTGGATATTGTGACAAGGGAATTTTTGTCGTCAATTTAGGTTGCTAATATGGTTGATATTGGTCAATATGTTTCTCCATAGTTTTGGGAGAAGATGGGGTAAAGTCATAGGAGGGATTAAGGGGTTTAATTATATTAGCCAGCTGGGAGAAAAATTTTATCTGGGTAATCGAAAATCTCTCAAAATATCCACACATTTTATATCCATTGCAGGAATATTTAAAGATAGACGAAAAATTTATGTAGATTCTTAATAATAGTAAACAAAATACCACATCTTTAGACTTCAAAACAATTATTGGTGGAAAAGGTTGGACACTGCAACCGCTAAATTTTTTTATCTGAAACTATTAATTTTAGTTTGAAAAATTGTCCCTGTCTAAGCAAGAGTTCATTTAAAATTTATGTGCTTTTATTTCAAATATATAAAAACGTTTTTGAATAAAAACAAAATAAAATTTAACTTACACAACAGTGTAACCTTTATTCCATAAAATAAAATAAAAATTATTTTTTAAATAAATTGTAAATAAGGGGGTGGAGGTTTTTTCCTTTCTTTTAATCTTAAGGACCTCCATTAGTACATATGCGGTACCCTAACTCTGCAAGGGTTAACAAACATCCTGGCCTATCCTAATCTAAAAACAAACAAAACAACTACCCCACTTCCTTATTTTCAATGTTTTCAAAAAGATGGGGGGGGGGGGGGGGTCTGTGGCTTGACTATGCACTGCACTTTAAGGAAAACTGTCATCTTTTTGGTATAATTCAAATTATTTCTGTTTGCGAATATTAAATACTTTATTAATATGTCTATATGCGGACGTGATTGCACACTATTCAAAGTATTATTATACAACCATAAATAAATATAGAGACATTTTTGTAAGAAATTAAACCATATTATAAGTTTATTTTAGAGTTATGTAATCCCTATATAAAAAATGTAAGCTACTGGTTTCAAATGATGTGTAAAAAAAACTTATAAAGTAAGTAATATGAACCTGAAAAATAAAAAGTTTTCATTCCTTAATTCAATAATTTGAAAAAAAATTTTATATACATCAAACTTTATAAAAAGCATAACTTGATTCAAATTGATTAAAATATATAAAAATCCTATTCTAAAAGGGAGTGTGAACGTAAATATTTCTCATCTGATTATCAAATCTTAACATTTTCTAAGCACATTTCACTACACTGATCAACCAAAAACGTCCTATTAACAAAAATATCCAGAAATAAAGCCTTGATTTTATGGTATTTTGGAAGGGAAAAAGGAAAAAACAGGGAAAATCTGAACGTTTTTGTTTCTTATAATGTTTGTAGGAATATTTAACTTGTCATATATAGTTGAAACAATTTACTTACTGTTAAGGATTTATTTTATGATATAAAATTGCCAATTAGATTTTTTATAACGTAGTAATTAGGTAATAAAGACCTATTTTAAATTCGTATTATTGACAAAAAAATACCTCACTGTCTACAAAGGGTTGAATCTACAAAGGTTATTTAAAATAAGAATATCCCTTTTTATTGTGTTGGACAATAAATAACCCACTTTCGAGAATTAGTTTACACTTTTATCAGACTGTTTATAAAGAAATATTGCGTCTTTATTATTTACAAATTTGTAATTAAAGGTGGGCGAGAGATGGGCCATCTAAAGTTAATTGGATACTAATAAAATAACCTGTTTCTAGCTTTGTTATTGTATTTGGTTTTCAATAAAAAATATTGCTTATTTTATCAATTTCTAAGTAACTATACATTGGTTTAAAGCAAGGATTATGTTAAAAGTCAGCTTAACTATGTGAAAAAGTTTAATTTTAGCTATAATGGGAGAAAAAAGCAATTTTATGCACATTTTATATAATACGGAAAATTTCTTCCTTTCCCTTTACCTTATAAAAATCGTCGGAAAAAGCCATTTTTTAAGCAAACAAAAGCGCGTTTTGCTCTATCTGTGAGATATTATGAATGAGATAATGTTAAGATATGATATTAAGATGAGAAAAATTTACGTTCACAGTCCCTTTAATAGTCTTCTGTTCCTAGATTTTTCAGTAAAGAAGTAAATTAAAAATTGCAGTTATATATTTTTGAAAAGAAACATAAACCTAATAACCCCTAATTAAACCAATGTCTGTCGATAGTTCTAAAGTCAATATTTAACTTAATATCACATTAACTGAAATGAAGCTTTTTACAGGCTCCATAAAAAATGACGTCATACTGGCCTACAATTGGTCAATTAAAATTCATACTAGCTTGGCATTGATAATTTAGTCTCTAAATTGGCCTATCATTAGTCATTTGTATTGTATGACGTCATTTTTTGTAGGCTCTATAAAGAGCTTCAACTGAAATCTTAGATATTTTGATGAAAGAAGGATTGTTGTACAGTTGCATTGACGGTGACAAATGCCCAGTAGTCCAACTTCCAAGGATGTTGCAAGTTAAAAAAAAGTAAATGGAAAATGCTGCTGCTTTTAAAAGTTGAATTGATGTATTGTTTTCAAAATATTTTTGTTTAAATTTTCTTAAATCCACCGTTTTTAATATTTTTTGTAAAACTCGTAAAAATTCATATATGTATTATACAAAATCAAACTTTGAATGACCATAGACTGCGAAGTTTTCCATAGAATGGAGTAGCTGGTAAGTTACTATAAACCTCGGCGTGACCTTAGAACGCGCCTTAAATGTCTACTTATTGATTTAGATGAGAACTAAGATTTTTCATTTTATCTTCAAACTGTTATTTGTAATTACGTAGATGAGAAAAAAATTGTTTATAAGTGGCACAGCAATAATCCCAATACTAAAGTTGCAGGATGTTTCTGTGCGAGTTTGTAGCAAAGGATCTTGCTAACCGCTGAACTGATATAGTTCACCTTTACAGTGAAGCTTCTTATTGGTGAGTTTACCTTCACCCTCCCAACATAATTCGCCTCATGAGAAAATAGCACTCCCCTCCCCCCAACATTTTTTTCTTTAGAAAACCTAAATTGATAATGGAGGGTCAACTTAGGTGCCCTAAGAGGCCTCTATTAGCGTATCCACTATGAAGATGAAAAAATAGTCAACTATCGTGAATTAATGTGTTATAGAAAATCTTTATGCAAAATCAGCAAATGTAAAAACCAACTCAGTCTTTTCTCAATTCATATTCATGAAAGGGAACGAATGTTCCATATTTTGCTTAAGCTGCGCTCCTAAGAATAATAACAACTATAAATTATCTACCATTTTTGCTTATATAGCAGCCTCGCTCATTTAATTAATTTCTTGAAATTAATGGTCACAAATCTACGTTGGTAATTATAGTAATAAATAATAATATCTTCTTCTGTTGTAGAACAGCTACTCTTTAAAACAAGATTCTGTTTCATTTAAAGTTTACCTTTAAATTCTAAATACTTAATTATAATTTACTAGCGGCTACGCCCCCCCCCCCAGAGGCCTTTAGGGGCACTTGAGGTGTTGAGGGGTTTGAATTTAATCTCACCCCCCCCCCTTTTTTTATTGGATTTCAAAAAGAAATCCCCCCCCCCTTAAAAAATATTTTTAAATCTTCCCAGGATCCATGAAGAGTTACATTTAAAGAATAACCATATAGGTTCGGCGGTTAGCGAGATCAATCGGTAGAGAGAGACAGCTAGATATCTTATTACTTTATAATAAGGATTGACTAAATGCTTTTATTTAACTGACATTATATTAAATCGTGGTAATTCGGATCAAAATGATCCATATGATTCAGATTCCAAGAAGTCATTATGGCAAGCTTGCCTGTAAAGCTGGTCCCCGAAAAGAATAATTAAATGAAATCCTTATAACAAAGTAACAGGATGCCTCTTTGTCTGTGTGTCTGTTTATCTGTACCAAAGGATCTCGCTAACCGCTGAACCGATCAGGTTCACCTTAACAGGTTAGCTTCTCATAGGTCCCGGGAAGGTTTAAAAGGTTTAAAACTATTTTTAGGGAGGGTACAACCACCCTCCCAAGAGAAATCGCCCCTAGAAAAATTTCCCCCTCTCAAAAATAATGAGTTTTGTAACGACTAAAACCAAAATTGGGTGAGGGGAGTTACCTCAAGTTCCCCTAGATGCCTCTAGGGGGCGTAGCCGCTAGTGGTGAAATAAAATAGCAAACTAAAATTGAATTATGCAGACATGCTTGCATACACTGCTCTATCAATATCAGCATATATGAACCCTATGGTTTCTCGGTACATAAACATCTCATAAAACTGCCACAAATTATTTTCTGTTACCTTTAGGCAAGTCCAAAAAATGAAAACACTCATAAGATAACCTTTAAATTCATAAATTGTGACTGACACGCAGACAAACAAACTTTTTGTGATTCTATGGACCATACAAATGACTATAGAGCAGAAATGAAGCTACTCCATAAGAATTGTATGTCATTTAGTCTGTTGGTTTTACAATAATTGGAGGACTAATGATTTCAGCTTCGCTACTATTGGACGTAAGTCTTTATTTTATAATTATCTATCCTATTCTACTAAAATATCAAATATATAATGCATAAAAGCTAAAATTTATTTCACATTTATTTGTATCATATTACAATTTAATTATTATTTTCATCTTAGAAATTATTTCTTGAAAAAAAAATGAACAGGTCCCGGATATTTTAACTGAGCCAGAATTTTTTTCACAGATTTTTATTTATGCTGTAATTTTTTTGCTGTAAAATTATTATGATTTTGACATTGATGGAATTGATCTTATTATGACGATATTAATCCCTTTTTTCTCTCTTTACCTCTTCAACATTTATTAAATCTTTTTTACAGAAAAAATATTTTAATTTTTAAAATATGACGTTCCCAAATGCCCCAAAACAAGATTTTTGTACAAAATCATGTTTGATGGAATTTTATGATTTAAATAAAACCTTATCTATTTTAATTTTTTTATTTTTAGACATTTGGAAACACCATTTCACCATTTAAATGTTGTCAATGCTGATTTTTATTTTTATTTTCTTAAGATTTAGATATACAATAAAATATATTAGAACTCTAAAAAATTACAATTTCTTTACTGAAATGCCCGATCATTCAATGTCTAGCTTATCATTACACAAATTTTTAACCTTTAAGGTTAAAAATTTTAAAAGTTACATTTGCATATTGTTTCATACATATTCATAAAAAGAAAAAGTTACTTTCTTTTAATAATGAAAAAATAAATAAACATATTTTACTTAAATGATAATAACTGTAGCTAAAAACATCGAAAGCAACATTATTTTATTATTAAACAAAGCTTTGAGATTCATACATACTTTTGTGACTTTAATTTTGCTTTTTTATTTGATAAAATATAAAAAAAGAATTATGCTGATTTTGAAAATTTGATAAAATTTTAAGAAAAAACATTTTAAACTTACACACATTGCTTTAGTTAGTTTTTATTTCATATAATAAATAATTAAATATAATTTATCATTAATAGAATATAGATTTAACATTTTATATATCAATTATAAATATAATTGTATTTATCGATGATATGGATTTATAATGTTAACTAAAGTTGCATGTATAATTTTGTTAAATTATTGAAAACTAATTTGATTAGCTCATTAAATTTATTCAAGTTTTTTCTTTTACTTTTTTTTTGCAGGCCTGGGCAGTTTTGTGTCCATAGAATGTTAAAAAAATTCATATTAATGAGCTCTAAAATATAGGTATTAAATCTTGCAAAAAAAAACTAAAACGCAATCGTTTTAATATTTATTGCAAAAATACACATGCAGCTTTAATGAACACAGAATAATTATTAGTTGAAAATATCCAAATTTGATTATGACATTATTCTTTCTCTCTCCTCTCTCTTATATGAGACAAATGCTTTGTTGTGGTCAGTTTTACAAAATTTGACTTAACCAAGGTTAGCCAAGATCCACTCATTGTAGGCCTCCTCTGGGGTCCTGAAAAAAATTCAAAATAAATAATTTTGCAAATTTTAACATTTTCGTGTTAAATATTTTAATATTTTTCATAAACAGTATGACCATCAAAGGTTCTTTTTTTATTTCTTCTCGTAAATTTAGAAGCTCTTTAGTGTGCCTTTAAAAATGACGACATACAATGCAAATAGCCAATGATAGGCCAATGCACAGACTAAATCCCCAATGGCAGGTCAGTATACATTTTAATTTACCAATAATAGGCAAGTATGACGTCATTTTTTATAGGCGCTTCAAAAACCTTCAAATTTAAGTAAAAAGATATTGATTTTTTTAGTTTGAATCTCTGGAAGATATTTAAGGGTCATGCTGTAAATACATTTAGAAAATAAAATAGTTGATTCATTTTATGAGGAAGGACAAGTAATTTTACTGAAGATGAATTGCCAAATTGAACAGACAAAGATTTAAGTGCAGAAACGGTGGTTAATTATTATAGAAAATAAAAGAATATCATGAAAAGCAAAGAAGACCAGAGACTTTAAGATATTTTCTTCTTTGATCATTTTTATATGAATAAGTTTGTCATTTGTTCAGGGGTCATGCTTTTGACTTAAAAAGATTCACAAGTATTCGTATTTAAAGTTTAAAAGAAGAAAGAAACCATATTTGAAGTTAAAATAAACAATAAAAGACGAAAAGAAGTTGCGAAAGGTAGATTATCATTTATAGCCATTAATATAAAAAAGTTAATGTGTAAGTGAGTAAGTGCAATAAAAACTTAAAGAGTTACTACGCATCTAAAATGTGCAAAATATGCTAAAATTAGTTGAAAATTTATCAAAATCTGCCAAAACTTTTTTTTTTATAAACAGCTTAATGCATTTTTCATATTTTACGAAAATATTTGTTAAAGTTCTTATAGATTATACTAAACAATTTTAATATTTCTTAAAGAAAAATATAAAAAAATGTCGACTCATAAAGAATTTGTTTAGGGACAATAGAATTCTACTTATAAAATCACAAAACCTCTCATTATTACACAAATTATTTATTGACTTTTATTCGTGTATATTTTTTCTGTTAAATTTAATTATCGTTTGAAGAAAAAAGAGGGACAATCACAATGATATATAATATATATATAAAGAGGGTGTGATGCTATTCTAAATTATGTGCTTTTTTATAATTTTCTAATAATGTTTTGGTAATCATAAAATCTGATTGAAATCATGCCTTTGTAAATCAAAATCATAGTTGATCTTAAATATTTTTTTTTTAATTTGCCTAAATATTTGGGAAAGAAATCATGCATTAAAGTTAATATAGACAAAACAATTGGGGTCAGATTAGAATTAATAATATAAATGAACTTTATTAAGTTATAAACAAATTGTTCCTTGTTACTTCAGAATGACTACAGTGTGAGAGAGTGCTGAACTATTCTAGAACTATTATCTAGCCTTATTAACATCCATGATCATAATCTATTTACACTATGTAAAGTAGGTAATCCTCCTTTCAAATAATTCCCCTTTGTTTTTAAATTTTGGATGATACATTCCACAATTAAGTTGAGACAAATATTACAAAATCTAATTTTACTCCAAAAGCCAGGGATCTTAAGTGATAGGACAATGGACGATAAATTGATATACATCCCACATGATAATGAACAAGATTGCCTCATTTGTTGATTTTAATTATAGGTTAAAACATTTAGACAACAATCAAATTCAGTTTCCAAGATAAAGTGGTTATACAAATTTGGGTCACAGTGGAATTAACAGCCCATTATCCCCTCCCACCTTGATAAAAACTGATCATCTGTCTGAACCAATAAACTTTTTCAGTGCTGGTGACAAGTGAGATTTTATCAATTAATGATACATCAAAAGTACTCTTATTTATAGGTTTTGATTTAATTTTAAAGTATATATATTTCATATTTTATTTTCTAGTTTTTTTTGTGATATTTTTTGTACTTACAATTGATATCTTATTTTTCTAAAATAAACAAATATTAAAATGGTAACAGTGAGATAGTTTCAAAAAGTAGATGCATAGGGTTTTAATAGATATATTAAATTGTGGCTAACCTCACCTAAAGAAGAACCCAGCTCATTTTGTAACACATTTAGTGCAATCCAAAAAAAATACAGATTACAAAGGTGTTAAGTGTAATCCACTTTTTCTTTTGATGTAAAACTTTTGTTTGAAGAGAAAATTAATTTTTGCCATATTTTGCTATGTTTAGTTTATTTTTATTTTCATTTAAAAATAGTGTAGGAAAAATATATTTACATTTTTAAGATTAAAGATTTTATACAGAAAAGATACTATGTTTACATGTGTTTCATCTTTTTAAATTACCATATAAACAGCTTTTGTAGATCAGAGGTATAAAATACAACTTTTGTGCTCTGAATTTTTACAAACATGCTTATTTCAATATATCATAGTCTTGTATGCGGGGGTAAGGTTTATTTTACAAAGACAATAGCAATGCAATGGAGGGTGAATTAAAAAAATAATAAGAATTACCACCAAACTCAACTCTCTGACCTGCCATTTATCAAATACATAGTTGTTTGAAAGCTAAAATTATTTTAATATTTGGTTTAAGCATATTTTAACTACAAATTTTGAAAATATTCTACAAAAACTCTACAAAGCATAAAATATTTGAGTATTGGTTTCAAATACTATAATGAGATAAAACATTTATGATAATGCTCTTTAAGAAAAATTTAACCAAAAATATTTGCAGTTATGAAAATTTTGCAAATATAAAAACTATGGTAACAAACATAAGCAATGGCAAACAAATCATGGAAAAACTAATGCATCAAAATATTTTTTCAAGGAAAATAAGATTATCGTATTTCTATGTACTAGTTTAAATTTGTTGTATGAGTTTAATAAAATGTAATCCAAATTAGAATTCAAAAAATTAAAAATTCAAAAATTTTTTTATGTCCTTTTTCTAGCAATTTATAAAACGTCCAAAAGTTGTTTTGTTGTCAAACTTTAAGGTAAATGTGAATAATAAGCAATGTAAAAGCTTTGTCAATCCAATCAATACATGTAATAAATACAATTTGTTAACAATGCTTAAAATTAGACAATTAGACTAAAAGCAATCATATTGACCTAATATTGCAACTTTATATTTCTCTAGATTGTCTTTTTTGAAGCAATTTTTTAATTTAAAAGTAAAGGAACAGGATTTCTGTAAAACAAGTATTACAACATTGAATACAATATTCAAAAATTGGATGGCTTTCAAGTTTTTAAATTTTATTTTGCAGATTTCCTGTCCTTTTAATAAAACATATACATGCAGAATATAAAAATTTACCTGATATCTCTTTTATGACCAAGTAATTCCTCCCTCGGGCTGCGGGCAGACCTCTGCCGCATAGTTCCTCTCTTCATCTGCGCATGACCGGCATGACCGCGTCCCGCATACCGCCGGGATGTCACATAACCAGCTCCGCGGTCCAAAAATTCGGGTGTCATCAGGTAATAATAGCCGTCGCTGCTGCCGGAAGAAGGAGCGGGCAATGACCGGTGTCCGGCCATCAGTGTGTCTTCAATGGACATGGGTTCGAGCTCCTGTGCTACTGGGAGGTTATCTTCCCCAGAATCCTCGGATGTCATCTCCTAAATAAATTATACCTGTCAACTCCCTGTGAAACTTTTGTATGGTTATCATATCGACGTAGTCAACATAGACCAACAAAATTCCGTGTTCCTTCTTGTCCAACATAAAGTTTTTAATCGTTAAAAAGTTTTAAATGTTAAAAAACTGTGTTTAAAATTTTGTCAATTCAAATAATTAATGTAATACTTTTTTACTTTTTTACATGTATTTGTACAAGAGTAATTGATAAAACAGAATAAATATTTAATGTTTATTGAATTAATATGTTTATGGCAAAGTTCATAACATTTAAAGTTGACCTTTTATTCATTCCTACCGGATTTTTAATAAAAAAGAATTAAGAAAGATTTCAGGATAAAATCTGGTAATGATAAAGCCAATAATAAGAAAAAATCATGATTCTTTGTTTATCAAAAAATGTAAACAAAATACGAATATTACAAAAAAAATCCAGAAAATTGACAGCTTCCTCTTTCTATATCACACAATTAATTTAATGAAATATGAAAATTTAAAGTTTTAAAGAATTAAATATATGTAGTATTTTTATTATTACTATCGTACTTGATTAAACATTTATTTTATAGCTCAATTGTTTAAAATTAGGAAAATATTTTTGGGCGAGGAACAGTGCAACTTTTAATGTCCCAATCTTAATTTGATGAAATTGGGGAATATTTGACCAACCTTGAGCAAGTATCTAAACATTTTAGGGTCCATATGTTCCAACTGTTGTCTTTGACTCTCCAAATCTTCTAAACAAAATAATATATACAATCAATTTTTTACTTGTTGATTGTCAAAAAAAAATTCTATAAATTGCAGTAATAAATTGATGTTAATTTACTAAGTTTTCATCTGCTAGAAAAAAAATGTCATTTATTTTGGGTAAATTTAGCTACCATATTCATTTATTCTTGTTATTGTTGATTATTTCAAATTAAATACCTTTTTACTCGTTTTATCATCCTATTTCACATATTAAGGCATAAATATGTTTTTATAAAGTGAAAAAATGCGCAATTTTTCTGTAAAAATTGGCCAAGAAAGATACCTGTATGGTCGGCATGTTGTCTGTAGAGGCCCCTGCTCTCAGACTTCTGCACCAGAAATGCAAAAACGAAAATAGCGCATAGTAGTTTGTACATCTGCAATTTTAGAATTTCTTTAAAGCCAAGGTTAAAAAAATTACAAGTATGGTGCCTGAAGAAAGTTCTGCCCCTTTAATGTTTGCGTCAGGTTATATTTTTTTCTTATTGTACAATAGCATGATAAAAAAAAAATATTGTAATTTTAAAATCAAACAAAAAAAACTTTTTTTATGTTCCTTCTATTACCTAACTTTTGTTTCAAATACCTAAACTTAATTTTGAACTTGTTTTGATTAAATTTTCGTGTAAGTTTTTCTTCTGGCTGGCCCTTTCTGAATTATAAACTTATTTTGTATCATTCAAAATACCATTATTTATGTTTTTTTCCTAATTCAATTTTAAAGTTAAAATTATTTCAATCACTTTGTAATTTTCTAAAAGTTAATTTAAGTTAAAAAAAGATATCCTAAATTTTAAGTTTTCAAAAAAGACCTACGATTTCAAGCAAGGATTCGAACCCTATAGTTTTTTTATGTCTTCAAGTTTTAAAGGTCCGCCTTTAACTCAACAATGAATAAAAACTTTCCAAAAAGGAAGATTTTCTCTATTTTTCTCTTCTCTCCTCTTCTCAATATCTCTATTTCTCCTTCTTTCCCCTTTTTCATATTTCTCTCTTTTGTCCTCTCCTACCCATCGGTATGTATATTCATGTCTTTTCGCTCTCTCCTTTTCTCTCATTTCCCTAACTGTCTTTTTTTTGCTCTTATATCAGAACCATAAAAGTTAATAAAACCCGTAAATTATGTCTCAAAAAGCCGTTGAATAAAACCTAGCCCCGCGTGATAGGTTTTAACACATATCATATTCTTACGTAGAAAAAAGGTTAGGTTACCAGGTATAGTTCATGAACAAAAATTGGGGGGAAATATTGGCTAACCTAACACGTCATAATTAATGTATTTTTGATATGAACAAAGCGTTTGATGTTTACTTTAGTCTATTTTTATTTTTAAAAGCCAATCTTTTCTTCATTTCGTATAAGCCAGCTATGCATTCTGCGTCATACCTGTCTTATGGACTTTGAACTATACATGATGATTCTTGCAACGATATGACACAATTTAGAATGCAGGACAACTCTATGACCATTACCCAGATAGGCAATTTTAAAAGTTTGATAACATTTCGTCATATTATACCCCCATCAACTTGATTTGTTTAACAAAGATTCCTTAAATATTAGAGTAAAAAACTAGAGGGAGAAAGGGTTCAATAACTGTATCTCCTCATCGCAACCGTCTTGTGCAACCTTTCTATTGGGTTATTGAAAATCAACCAATGATATCACTTATATTACACGGCAAGTAGCAGAAAATTATTTAGAAGCAGAAGAAAGAGGTCTTTGAAAAATGAAGGGAGGAAGTCGTCTGTATATACATCTATACTATACTTAAATAATTTGGCTTGCATAATTTTAACATATGTAAAAAAGTTCATTATAAGCATCATGTGCGTTAAATTTTTGTGGCATTGTTAAGAGACTATTCTGTTTCGTTGTCTTGTTAAAATCACATTGTTCGTTTATCTTACCATCTGAAATGCGGTAAATTAGGGATAAATAGACTTTCTGGCATCCATAGTTGCTTTGCTTCAAAGTCATACCTCACTGTTACAGAAACATCATCTGAACATGCCTAAATCAACAAAAAGTGCTAACCGTGAGGTTCAGACAAACGGACGAATGACCTTAAACTGTTTTTAACCTATTTTTAAAACATATATCAAAAATATACTATGACACCAGTAGAATTAAACTGCAGAGCCTAAATTTGAATTAAGTCCCCAATAAACTTTTTTGAGGGGATTTAAAAATTAATTTTACTGTTGCTGTAGTCTTTTTTGATCAGAGCAAAAGGTCTTTTTTTATTTGGGTAAAATTTGTAGCTTTTAGAGTGTTTTGCTTCATATATATAGTATTTTGGTAAAGAGTAAAATTAGGCCTTTTGATTTCATCTAAATTAATTCATTAAAAACTTAATTCTTTACAATATATCAATGAATTAACTTTATCGTGCTTGTTTTCCATCACTTATTTAAAACACAAAAAAATTGGCTGTAAAGGGTTAAATAGTGAAAGATGACAACAAATGTTTATGCAATACAACAAATTTTTTTTTGTCACATATACAAATATGATAAAATATAAGATTATTCAAACTTATTTTTTTAAATATTTTTAAAAAGCATGTATCTTTTATGTGTATAGTTTTCATTCTTTTCATTTTAATTAAATAAAAATTATTTAACTACATTGGAAATAAGTCACTTTGTGAAAACACTCTTTTTTGAATTGAAAAAACTGAAATGAAACAAGACTTTTAATTGGTTCAGACTTCAGAATAATATGTTTTATTTTAATGTTAAATTTCTTCTATATAAATTATTGTTTTAGAAAAAAATTATTTGCATCGAACAGAGTAGAGTTTTTATTATTGTATTGATATAATCTGAATCACATAAAATTGTTCTGTAAGAAACAATTTAACCCCAAACTAAAAAATGCTTTTGCTTCCATCAAAATGATCACAGCAACATATAAAATTGATTTTTAAATCCCCCACAAAAAGTTTATTGGGGACTTAATTCAAATTTGGGCTCTGCAGTCTGATTCTACTGGTGTCATAGTATATTTTTGATATATGATAAAAAAATAGGTTAAAAACAGTTTAAATATAGAAAAGCTTCGATTTTAATGATTTAGTGTGCTAGTTATATAGTCATTCCTAGTGATATGTGTACCTTTCATATAAGAGATACTTCTTAATATAAAAGTTAAATAGAAGAAGTGTCTGGTTTTGATATTATTGTTTCTTTTCAAAATCTACACAAGATTGCATACATCCATAACAGAAATACAAATAATATATAATCAATTAGAACAATAAAACTATCCGATGATCCTTTTCCTTTAAAGATAGCGCATCTTATAGGTTCAGAGAAGGTTCAGAACATTTTTGGGAAGGGATACCTTAACCCTTCCAAAAAATTAAACCAACAAAAGTTTTCGTCATTAAAAAATTTAAAGGGAAAATGAAATATATAATACAATAAAAGGTAAACCGTAAACTTTTCAATATATTGTACTTGACTTACTATTACCTTCAATAATAAACATGCATTGCATAAATAGAATAAGGGAATCTAAACTGTATATATGTATATAGAATATAATTTCGTGTTGAAAATAAGGCCATATAAGAAAATATACTTACATAATAATTCAGTATAAAAAACAATATAAAATGTCATCTTAATACATATAAATCCTTTTTTGTGTAAAATTGGGATAATGCAAAGCTACTCTTTGTTTATTACTAGTTTGTCTGCTGCTACAACTCATTCCAAGTCACGCACATACTTACCCCTGTTTTCAAGTTGCCCAGAGAAAATAATTTAGCCTCATTATGGACATTGTGGGTTTCCTAGTAGAGCCCCGAAACTCCTTTTTATAGGTTTTTTTTTATTTTTTTATTTTGATTCAGGTTAGGTAATATTAAATTGGGTAAAGAGTAGCCCCGCAAAGTTAGGACAACGTAAGAACGCCCCCCCCCCCCCCCCCAGGGTTAGTACTTCCGCAGAGGTTAGGCAAAGGAAGAAGAACAATATAATTTAACCCCCAACTCCCCCACCCACTTATCTTCATTTTATTAAATAAAAAGGATGAAGGGAGTCCTGCACATTAACATTTTAATTTAAAACTTCTTGACCCTGGCTTTCAATGACCTAAGAAATGAATTATTATTGTTTCGCTATATACCCTATTTTGAACGAAATCATCACTGATAAAAAGATAAGAGGAAAAAAATAATGTACTAGGTTCAATTAAAGCCAATGAAATAAACTCATGAAACATAATTTTTCCTCTATGTCATTATCTCAAAATCTATATCTATAAATGTCAAATAAAATTATTAAAGATAATATTGTTTTGAAAATGGTAGCTCCGCCCCTAGAGGCACCTCAAAGAGGTTAAGGTCACTACATTTATTTAAAATTTTCTTTGTGGTTTACTTTTCCAGGGTTGAATTATATACGGGGGGCAGGAGAAGTAGGTTTAACTAATCTCAACCATTAAAAATAAATGCCAAGATCTATAAGTAGCTTTTTTGGAAACAACGTAACTTGCCGCCAAAAAATGACGTCATACAATACAATTGACCAATGAGAGGCCAGTAAAAAATTTTACTATTGGTCAATTACAATTTATACTGGCCTATCATAGGTTCTTTGTATTGTATGACGTCATTTTTTGGAGTCACTTTACTCTGTTTCGCTTTTCTGCAAAAGAAAAACCATATTGGTCAAGCAAGATTGTCTTTTTGTACAGATAGATGGATATCCAAATGTGGCGGACAGACCTATAGCATAGCATGACGGCGCTCCTTCTAATAGAAATCTCCTTGTAAAAAATGAATATTGAGGTTAATTATGATTTGATTCTCGTATAGACATTCAATTTTGATTCCTTCCCTCAAAATATATGATTATTGGGAAGGAATCTTTTGATATTATACTTAACCTTCCCTAATTCTGTATAATGTGATGCAGAAGGAATACAAGGGGAAGGAACCTATTTATATCTCATCTTTATCCACTCTAAATCTTATACTAAAGTAACAGGATGTCTGTTTGTCTGTGTGTTTGTACCGAAGGATCTCGCTAACCGCTAAACCGATCTGGTTCTCCTTAAGGGTAGATTCTCATAGGTCCCGGGAAGGTTTATAACTAGTTTTGGGGAGGGTACCACCACCCTCCCAAGAGAAATCGCCCCTAGAAAAAAAAAATACCCCCCCCCCCAAAAAAAAAAAAAATAATGGTTATCAAATTCGACTCTCCCCTCCTCAAGTGCCCCTAGAGGCCTGTAGGGGCGTAGCCGCTAGATGTTGATAAAGCATTTAAAATGTGTTGGCCTCAATGGGGGCATATCCGCTAGTTACAGCGAAAAATGAATAGAAGGAAAGCAAAAATATAATCTATTTTATATTATTTCTGTCAACTTTAAATCTAATTAGATCCAAAAGTATGGAGACAGGGATATGGTAACTAAAGATTAAACTTTACATGGGGGCCAGGGGGGAGTAATTACCAACCATAAATTATTAATAAATTTTTGGGGAGTGGGAAAGGGTGGAATTTATCCTCTCTTGGACGTCATAGTTTCATAGTTCAAGAATCAAAGTACCCATTGTTGCTTAGGTTATATGTGTTAGATTCATGGCCCAAATATCGTGAACCTATAGAATTCTTCATATTGTATTTGAACCACAAACAAACTATTAATTAAGGCTTATTATAGTTTAATTAAAGGTTGACAAGAGTCACAAAAAAAGTATCTCGTAGGAATAGAGCCCCATGCAAGGGCTAGAAGGGAGCGAAACTTAACAATCAAAGACAAATGTCTTGCAATCAAGGAGTGGTTTTCAATAGTAAGTTGTACACTAAATAATTATAAACATCTAGATATTATTATGATAAGACACAAATCATATATTTTAAAAAATAACAGTACAATATTTGAAAAAATTTATTTGACAAAACTAATACACAATTCAATAAGATTGTTTTCTTTGAATAAAAGTCACTTTCGATGAATTTACAAACAAATTAAATGGATTAAAATCTAATAAAACTTCGTCTTCAGTTTTCTAATTTTATCTGAATATTACAATTTAAACTTTTAATTATATTTCATATAAAACTAGAACGATGACATCTATAGTAGTGAAGCTTAATAAATCTGTCAGACAAACAAACATTTACAAATGTAGAGTAGCAAATCATGAATCATTCTACCTTTTAAGAACTTTTGAACAAAAATTTTAGAAATTCCCCAAATCGATATTACCCACTAGGGCGGGTTCATATCGAAATTAGACAAAGAGGGATGAGCAACAGATAAAACTAACTTAAATAAAATATTTTTGTGCATTTCCCCAGTTATATAATAGATTTCCGACTATAAGTCAGTCAAAGTCATATTTTGCTTCCTTACCCTTTATTTACCAACCTTTTACCAACGACCAGGCATAAAATTGTATAGCTATTTGTCAATGATAGTAAAAAAATCATTGAATGAGAATGATGGCTTCATGGTACTCCCAGGAAGGACCTTGAGGAGTAGAAACAGGAACTTTTGTCCGTTTCAAAATATCTCATTTCTAGCCTTAGATATGACTAAAAAACCACCATTTTTAAAGGTTTATTGAGAATTGTCCAATTTGTAGAGGTTTTTTGAGATTTTCTCAGGCTAGGAACGAGATATTTTGAAACGGTCAAAAGTTCCTGATTCTACTCCTCAATGCCTTTTTTGGGAGCACCATGAAGCCATAGTTCTGATTCAATAAATTTTCGACACCCATTTACAAATAGCTATACAATTGAACGCCTGGTCGTCAGCGGTTTTAAGACTTAGGATAAATTTAAATCATCCAGAGGTGTATTATACTCATAAAAATCGTTTGCAGATCCCCGCTTTGGTCTAAGAAAAAAAATGTTCAAAATCGACCCACCCTATTACCCACCCCTAACAAAATAAAAAATCTTGGACGTACTTGATTCTAGTATCAAATAAATTCTATTTAATATTCAGAAATCTCGTTTTTTCCCTAGCGTTTTAGAAAGACAGATGTACAAAGTGACCGGCGTTCTCCTCTTTTTCAATTTTGAAAATTTGAGTACGCTCCCCCTACCCCCCCTCAAGAGAACAACTATTTTAGGTTAGGTTAGATTTTAGGCTAGGGAGCCGAGCGCTGCAGGTAGGCAGGCAAGGGGGCCGAGCGCTGCGGATAGCCAGGCAAGGGGGCCGAGCGCCGCGGCCACAGTTCTTAGTTTTGTCGGGGGGGGGGGGGGGGGGGGTACTCAAATTTTCAAAATTGAAAAAAATATTTATAAGAAGATATTACCAAGTGAGCTATATTGTAAATGCTTGTTCATGATATTCGCGACCATTAATTTTAGACGATTTTATTGAAATTCAGATGAGAAAATTGGACGTTTGAAATTGTACATTAACATGTAACTGAACCTAATGATTATAGAACACATAAGGCTGAGATGAAATAATTATAAAATATTATTCTTTAGAAATTTAAACTAGTTTAAATAAAATTATTATCTGTCAAAATAATAAAATTAGAAGGAATTATTTTAAATTAATTTGTTAAAAAATGATTCTGAACCAAGATAAAATATCATTCTTAGGAAACTTATTAAAAGCTGTATTAAATAATCTTATTTTTAAAAAAACTAGAAAAATAACAGGATATAATATCTTAGATAATGTAAAAGTACTAAAAAACATTTATGACCATAAGTAGAAAGAGGATAACAATATAAAATAAAATCAAACCAACAAAAACATATACATATATAAGAATGAAAAAAATATAATTTTAGTTGTTATGATCAAATAAGTATTAGCTAAGGAAGCTGAAGATTGCATTTAAATTATGATATTTCTTTAAATTTGATGTTTCAAAATCTTTGAAATCTCCCAATAAACGTAATAAATAGTAATTTTCCGTCAAGTGCAATATGAGTAGGTTGATAGCTAGCCCATGAAATGTATATAAGGGAAGGGTAGTTTTTCCCCACCCCTGCAGATGGCGTTTTACCCTGCAGGGCTACCCAGTACCCAATATATATAGCCTAATATTACCTGACCTAAAGTAACAAGCAAGCAGAAAACTGTCTGACCCTCTTATTTTCAATTTATTTTAAAATAAGGAAGGGGTTATCAGTGCACAAAATGCACTTTGTGTGAAAGCGCCAATTTTTCTTTATTTTTAGCTTTAATAATTAAAATGTTGAGCAAGCCACTTGTTCCAAATTATTGAGATACAATCTAACTAATAACAATCCATCCTGTTCCTTGTCTATGATATTACTTGGAAGGTTTTCTTTGCCCGATGTTTGTATTTTTTCATCTTTGATTTCGTTTTTAAGATTTTTCGTAATTGTACTCTTCTTCCTAATGAAACACAAACACAATTTACCATCATAACCGTTACAATAAATAACAGTCTTATATACGAACTATTCATTGGGCATTTGCAATTTATTTGAGGAAAATACGGTCCTATAGACGAATGGATGAACATAGAAACGTATCCTAACCATTAAGAATCTGCATTGTATTTTAGTAAATTGTGTTTTGCATTGACCATTTCCTGTTGATAAAATTTCTTTGAAAAAGTGTTGATATTTTGCACATGAGAAACTGTTCTGTCATCAAATTATCCTCTGACCATCGTCTCAAGGATCTAAAATTAACAGAGATAAGGGTATAGGTAAATTAAATATTCTATTGTCGAAATAACTGGCATAAAAGTAAAAGAATATAGGGGGCACGATCTATTTGTAGCTCTGCCCACGGGGTTGGAACCCTGTGCTGACTTTTAAATGGGTCTATTATGAACAGCCAATTGCGTCGGAAATATTAACACAGCCAAGTCGCTACATTAATAAACATACAGCACCTCCCCCCTCTTGTTTCCATTTTATTTAAAAAATAAAAGAGGGGTGGGGGCGGGTATCAGTGCTCAACGAACAAAAGAACTTTGTGCTAATTAGATAAGAATATCCTTGTTCCGTATCTGGATCGTACTGCAAGGTTTGTTGGCTTTCTGTGGCCACAAGGAAATTTGATATTTGGGTATAGTCAATGACTGGGGGTGCCAGAGACAAACCTAAAAGTTGTATCAATACTCACCCCCCCCCCCCAAAAAAAAAATAAACATCTTTGGAACCAAATCATTCAACTTTTTTGGGGTGCTTTGCGTATTAGTTTAAAGGTCTTTTACAAATTTACAAATCAGTTGAATTTCACCAGCTCCCAGTCCCACTCCCTACCAATTAGAATAGAAATATTTTGGAAGGAAAGGGACGATAATCACAAAAAAAGTAAGATTTTTTTTCAATTACTCTGTATAACAGGTCTATAGTATAAATGTATAAACAGACAACTACCTCCCTTCCTTTTTTAAAGACCTCTTTCGTCTGCTTCTAAATTTTTTTCTGCTACTTGGCTGTGTTAATATAAGCGACACAGTTTGTTGATTTTTAATGACCCAATAGAAAGGTTTTACAAGGTGGTTGCGATGGGGAAATACAGTTGTTTACCCCTTTCTCCCTCTAGTGTTTTAGTCTAATCTCTGTATAGGAAAATGGACAAGTAATTGTGTACGGCGTAGGATGATTTTATTGTAAAATTTTTAATCACAATACTTTTAAAATTTGAACCGATGATATAAAATTATTATAAAAAAAGAGTTTCATAAAAATATTAACAATAGTTAGTTAATATTTTGTATTTAAATCATTCATTTCTTTAGGTTGGACCTTGGATGAATACAAACTAATTGTTGTTCATGTCTATCATTGATTGGATGGTAATATTCACACATGCTCTTCTGCATTCATTAAATATACAGTCAGCTACTAGGTATAAGGTATAACCAATAAGTGAAAAAACTCTCAAATAATTTTTGGGGGGCAAATGGAGAGGTCGTCAATTTTTTATATTGTTCCCCCAACGACAGCTAAATACCACGTATAAGTTTCGTGATTTTTCCAATTAATTTCGTTTTGGTATAAGCTGGTCTGCTACTCCTTATTTGATAACATTAAATCCTGATTCTACGTCATATTTGCTAAAAAAAAAACCTCTTCAATGCACTGAAACCCCGCTGCCTCTGATTTACATAAATCTTAACCACACCAACTAAGTAGGATTGGGGTAGGGGGAATGCCTTAGCACCAAAACAGGTGCATCTCATTACTATGTACAATTGGGACTTCCATAAAAGGGCATCCAATCAAAGAGTTAGTTGCTTGAGGTGTGTTACTGTGTGTTACTGTTGAGGTGGACAAAAAAGGAGATATGTTTGATTTTAATGTTACATATAATACATTCAGTTGTTGGCAAAGCTTACCAATCTAAGATTGGCCAAATGATTCTCACTTCCAGTCTCCGTGTGCATCTGTATCTTAACTTCCTATTAGCAATAAAAGGTACTGTACCTGCCCAGCATCATCATCATAGACGCAGAGGACTCATTTTCACTCATAGCCACGTTTATGTTGTTATATTGCTCAACATTATTGTTCTAATAAGATGTAAAAAGTGAAAATTTTTGGGTTGATAAGGGATACTATGCAGAAAGAGAGGATAATAGTTTAAATGATACTGCAAGGATTAGGATTGGATTGTACAAAGTAAAAGTTTCCAAAATTGCCCATTAATAATTTTATTCTACATTGCTCTTCCTCAAAGAAGCAATCAAGCACTGACCAATCTCCCAAAAGCCTTTAAAAAGATAGATAAATTAAAAATAATGTGAAAGAGGGATTCTTTTTCATTTGCCTGTGGGAACATACTTGAAAAGTATCTTTACATATTTCTTCACTTTTTCCCTGATTATTGTTTTGATTATTTTCATTCTTCTTGTTCTCATTATTGTTACTGTTAGAAATATTGTAAACCATCTAAACAAGATAGTTTAATTGGAAAGGTTGTCAAAATGGCTCGGCAGTCGCGGGGAACCGCAATCAAACAAAAAATTTAAACCCCATGTATGGGTCAGGTTTGGACTTCCACCGGTTTTTTTTTAATGGTAAAAGGTATATTTTTTGGTGGCTTTTTTTACCCCCTTATTTTAATATTATTGCTCTGCCCCAAATGAACATTTTTGTCCTTGTCTATTATCTTTCAATGAAGAAACTTTATAAGTTAAATAAAAAAAGAAAAACTATTTTTTTTTTTCAGTCCAAGAATCACTTTAAAACCTTTTTACCCCCTTGAAAAGTACTTTTACTTTTGTGTTATTCATCTTTTAGTTTAAAATAGAATAGAAATGCACAATATATTCTTCATAATTGAATTTATTAAAGTGACAACTTTTTCTTTCTGTATAAAAGAAGATCAGCTTTTCTACAAGATGTTTTATCACTTGTCTTTCCTAGTTGACGAGTTTTGGAATTCAAAGAATATTTAATGATATTAGAATAGGATTGTTTAACTTCCCCCCAAAAACTAATTTTTGGGAATTCATTAGATTTTAACCCCTCCCCCCTAAAAAAAACCTTTAAAAACACTCATTTTGTAACTCCCCCCCCCCCCCCCTAGAAAAAAATCAAAAGATTGGACGTTCTTTGATAAGAGCTTTCTCACGAAAATATCAAAAAGACTAGGCTTCTTCAGTAGAATATATATTTCGCTCTATTCAAGCCTTCTCAATTCTAATCTTTTTGGGTTTCTGTACAACATCAATTTTTATACAAAATAAAATTCAGTGACTTATTGACAATATATATGTTTTACCTTGTAGATTACCTGTGTCTGGAGGCCCTGACAATAATTCGCACCCGTTTGTAGGCTAAGTCATTCCCAAAACTCTTACTAATAATGTTACCCGCCCTGATATAGCATCCGAGTACCATTTTCACGTCCATATCATGTTTTTTTTAAACTTAAGGACTATAGCCGAAGTTCGACATTGCCTATAAAAAGGGGATAAATAAAAAACTTTTGGTCAAAGTTTCCTGAAAGAGTAAGGGGTTATTCTAATATGACGTCATTCGGGATACTTTGACCAAAAGTTTTTTTTATTGATCCCTTTGTTTAAAGGCACTTTAAAGAGCTTCACTATAGCCTAGTTCACAAAAGACATAGGTCGACAAATGAAAGTTTTTTAGGGATGTATAACGTGTTTAGAATGATATAAAGAAAAAAAAATGCATACCTTTAATAGTCTTTTGTGAATAGTGCATGCTGTTATCATATTATGCATTATATATATTTGAATGTATTGCTACTCTTCTTATGAACCTTATAATCCTTGGTTTGTCCTTGATCTATATTTTAAATGTATGAAAATTACTCCCACTTGAAAACCCTAATGGCGAGGTAAAGTATTAACATAAGAGTTACAGGGATAGGACAATGGATCATAATAAATTCATGTAGTGGGACAAAGTGTCTCAAAAATCAGCCATGTGACGTCATAAAAATGAAGAAGTTGAGAGGAGAAGAGGGAAAGAAAACCCATAAAAAATAGATGGCTAATCCCTCATTTTTATAACGTCACATGCCTGATTTTTAAGACACTTTGTCCCTCTACCTCTACCTTTTCACATAAAAAATTTTGAGGTTATCAATTACACAAGGAGTTTATAAAGTTAGGGGAGGATTGGAGATGCGATCCTCAATTTTCAAATTCTTTGAACGTACATATAAGACTTTTACAGAAATGCTTCGCATCCAAACTATCTATCTATGCTTGATATAAAGTTAACACTATATAGAGCAGATTATGAATATTTGATTGATGTGTGCCCCGCAATTATCCAGTAGCGATCAGGCGCAAGACACAATTACTTTAGCTAGGCCCAAGGCATTATTTGTATCCTTTTATGCATTCATAGGCCTATCTCTACCTATATGACACCATATATGGGTAACGCTAGCCTTTTCATGGTAATTTGTATGTGATTTGCTAATAGTATATGTTTATTAAAGACATTATGTTTATTGTTAAAGTAACCATGTAAACAATCAGTACAAATATGTATGCCTACAACCATGCCTGATTTACATCACATATTAACATACAGACATTTAATTGCACAGACAAACACTAAGATCCTGGTCCAAAGCTAATGTTATAGCATGTACCTCTTAAATTTATTTAGTTATTTATTGACTCTCCTACCATCAACTTCTCTTTCTGGCTTTAAAAGGTAATGACTTAGTTGTTTGGCATGCATTGTAGTTTAAATTTAGGACCCTTAGTACTTAGCATGAATTGAGCTTAGGCCTTATGTTAGAATTCTAACACTTAGCACAATTCACTGCTTGGGACTCAGGGCACATTTCTGTCCTACTCTACTTATGATTTTAACACTTATCCTGTAAATATTTTCATACTTAACTTATGCACTTGTAATATAAATACACTTTATAAAAACATTTTCCTTCCTTAATACTTAATATACTTATATAATTCTGACCGAATATCAAAACCAACCATTTATTCTTAGATTAAAGCAGCATAATACTTCGCGTGGGTCTTTTGTTGAGCTTCCACCAGCTCAACCAAATTCGTATTATACTTGTGGGAATAGAGGGTTAAGCATTCTAAACAATCGAACCGACGATGAGAATGTCTATGTGTATTGCAGTAAAAGTAGGTTTTTAGTAGTACTCATAGAAGAGCGGTCTCCATACCTAAATTTGGACAAACGCCCCATTCGCACACACAATGGTGCAACTTACCGGTTGTATCTTGGAAAATTTTACTTCATAAAAATTTTTTTTTCTTTTTATTTCCTTACCGTACCCGAACCGCCTAAGGCAGGTATTTTTACCAAAATCGAACAGTTGTAGTTATGGCAAAATCGGATTTTCCAAAACTTGTGAAACTATGTGAGAGCAAGGTTAGGACTATGAGGCGTTTGAAGAGATAGGGACTGAAAGGCACGACACAAATGCAATTGAGAGCCTCGTGTACGAGCAGTTGCACTAGCTGACACTCTAGAGGCCCTAGAGAATGCTAGCATATTTGTGGCCATTGGTCGCCGCCCTATAAGGACACTCGCACTGGTTGACACTCTAGAGGCCCTAGAGAATACCAGCACACCGGCACCTCCATGTCCGCCTTTCTTTCGTAAATCACTTGGGTTGGAATAATCTATGATCGAGCTATGTGCAAAATTTTGATTTTCGGACTTAGTCAGATTTTTGAGATTTGGGAGTTGTGCTAGGTGGCGGAGTATATATATAAATCTTCGGACTTAGTATGATTTTTACTTATTCGGAAATTCTCTAAGTGTTGAAATACTTGAATCTTTGATACTTAAACCAGAACTTACTAGGAATCAAGCGTGGAGTAATTTTTCATTTGTAAGCTATCAAAATACTATTTGTAAAGGACTATTTTGAACTGTCTTATTAAATGAAAGCTTAGGAGCAAATCTTATAGAACACGGGAAAAGCTGTTAGTTGGGATACATATTGTCTTTGGAGCCATGTTTCTGAAACAATATGCCGAAAGCAGTTAGTACTCTTGAGTCGTAGTAAAGGGCCAAAAGATTATTACAAACTTGTAGCATTTAAACTCAAGTTAAAATGTACTAATACTTTGGTACCGTTAGAACCGATTTTCTGAGGTTTGCACTTACTTATACATGCATAGGTCTTATATTCCTAATGTAATTCTGATTTATATGCGGATTTATCAAAATAACTATTTTCTCCAAAATTTTGAGTTAAACAAAATATTTCAAAGTCTCAAAGATATTCTCAACATCGATCGGTTGGAATGATATAAGTGTAAACAAATTATTTTATGCAATAAGCAAAAGTTCCAAAGATTTCCTGATACTCTGAGCAAAATATTCCACTTTTTGGACCTAGCACCGTTCTATTTCTTTTGTTACAGAGAGAATTTTGAATTTTTGGACTGATAGTAATTTTTATGAAAATGTGAACTTGGTTGGAAATTTACCAAATTTGGACTTGTAATAATTGCAATTTTTCCAACTAAATTAACAAATTTCATTTTCCACACTTAAGAGAAAATTCTTTCTTAGAGTAATTCTGTCTTAGCCAAAATATTCCAACTATGGACTTAGAGAGATTCTATTTCTTTTGGTGAAGGATAATTCTAACACTCTAATACTTTATGACTTTAAAATCCTTAACTTAGCGAGATTTGCACTTAGTCAAAATACTCCAATAGTGGACTTAGAGTGATTCTATTTCTTTTGACTTAAGGGCAATCTCTAAAGTAGCTTTGTTAGATGAACTGTTAGGAAATTTCATCTTGGACAAAATATTCCACGTCTGGACTTAGAGTGATTCTATTTCTTTTGTCTCAGGATAAATTCACTAATTTTGTACTTAGCATAATTTCATTGAAAAGTTTTGGACTTAGTCAAAATTCACTAATTTTGTACTTAACATAATTTCATTGGAAAAAATTTTTTTTGGGACTTAGTCAAAATTTACTAATTTTGTACTTAGTATAATTTCATTGAAAAAGAATTTTTGACTTAGTCAAAATTTACTAATTTTGTACTTAAGATATTTTCATAAATTTTTTTTTTCTTAGCCAAAATTTATTGATTTTGTACTTAGAATAATTTCATTAGAAACTTTTGGACTTAGTCAAAATTTTCCAACTTTGGACTTAGAGTGATTCTATTTTATTTTGACTTAGAAAATTTTTAATTCAGTCTTAACTTAGAAAATTTTTGTTTGTATGTTCCTTACAAACACATACATAAATACAATAAACAGTTCACTCAACAATAAGTAGGACATGAAAACTAAATTTTTACTTACTTTGTTAATGCTAACATTTCTATTTCATGTACCACCAGGATTCAGCAGTGAAAGTGAAGACAAGTTAATTACTAGTGATAGTGACCATTAGTGATATAAAAGTATAGTCAACAATATAGGCCCTATATGTATTAAATAGCACGCTTTTAAGAGACAAAGTTCTATAAACCAAACGCAGCAGGAGGTTGCAGCAGCCTACCTTGGGAGAGTAGGACGTCTCTAAAAGAAGTAGCAGAAGTACTACGGAAAGTACCCTACTGTCTTTAAAGTCCGGATTATTATAATTAAAGAATATTTAGGCTTATTAGCATACAGACTATAACCAAGTAACATAAAGTGTGTCTACATATAGCCCAGAGTTCTTATAACCTAACAGAATACCTTTAGATAAATAAGAAAGAAGTGCACTAAAACCAGTTGGATTAGTTTTCAAAAGTATAAGTGTTTGTTTAATTCAAAGTTAATAGGCTACTTTGAAGTTTGATTGACAACCTCCACAATATAGGTTGGCCACCTAGTGTAGGATCTCACACTTCCTCAGAGTAAACTTGCATTTGAATATTGTATTACTACTAATTATAATTAGATTACATCCGGTTAGATAATTTTTGAAAACAATCTTTACATATATAAATATAGGTGTATCTAAATTGTATATCTTAATACAGTTATAAGAATTGAAGTCATAAGTGAAGCCCCAATTTTTGCGCAACTTACTTTATAGGATTGGAAGGAAAACCCCTAATACAACTATAAGTAAGAGGTGGCGAGATCTTTGACATTCAGGCAAAATTGTTGCAATATTATTAGAATATAGACGATCCTTTGGGAGTGAACCTTAGTAAGTTATATTCATAATAGCCTTACAGGAATAAGTAGATCGTAGGCTATAAACACATATCCTTAGAGTGAAGTAAGAATTCAACAAGGATTATAAATTGCTGTTTTCTTTTTCTCGACAACCATAATTTGCTAGGAAAGTCGACTCCTGAGCAAATTAAAGTTAATTTGTGATAGTATATAAGCATACCCAAATTAACTCTGCTGCAAACATTACTTAACTTGATAACTAATTTGAATAGCTAACTAGCTCAAATTGACTTCATAAACAAACCTATATAAAAGTTAAGTAGAGGTGTTTCTACAGTTGAGCTTAATTAAGGATAAGAGTGCATTAGCGCACACTTCAGAATAACAATCAAAGCTCACACGCAAGTATATACGATGTAGAAACAACTATAGGTGAGGAAGGTACAACACCCATCTATAGCTAAGCAAATTTAAAGAAAAGAATTGTTAGTTTAAACAAATTCTTGATTGTTTTGGATTATACACATTATTTGTACTCCTCTTGAACTTTCGCTATTTTTATCCTAAAAATAGTACAACATCTCATAGACTTTTAAAGAACTTGCAAATAGTTCTAAGGCTTTAAAGCAACCGCAATGTCATCTTCCTGCGAACAAGGCAAGAAGAATGATGAAGCTGACAAGGAAGCCACTCCTTGTCGGGGACGCTCGACAATACCTGGTACAAGAACCCCTTCAGCTAATACAGACACTAGAGACTCTGACGCTTATGAGGAGATACAAATATCCAATCTAGAAGAGCCAGAACCAATTGGTGAGAGGAAT
Source organism: Acartia tonsa (assembly GCF_053477335.1). Lineage (NCBI taxonomy): Eukaryota > Metazoa > Arthropoda > Copepoda > Calanoida > Acartiidae > Acartia > Acartia tonsa. The sequence goes on along the minus strand of NC_137273.1, from coordinate 24,970,673 downwards.
ATGAGCCCTGAAATGGATGAGATATCTCTGGACTCACTATCAACTCAAGCTAACTCACCAGAACCGTGGAAAGCTGATTCCAGTGTGCAAACAACAGTAGCAGAACCAGCAGAGGAGCTTCTACTCTCACAGTAACTGAACACAATACAACTTGGTAGTCCTAACACGAGCGGTTCACTGGAAGTTGGGAAGAATCTCTGCACAAATTGTACAAAGAGTGTAGCGCACAAGAGAACCAACAACACAAACAGCTCGAAGTCTAAAGAGAGAAGAGCTAACCACAAAGATAAACAAGCTGCTAAGATAGAGGCCATCTCAAACTATTATAAAAGAAAATCCACTGTTAGAGAAATGTCTACAAAATCACCCAATCCTAAACCTTATCATAGGGATAACAGGGACAGGCAATTTCAATGGAACACCAAGCGGGATTATCAGGCTTCTTATAGATCATCACCTGGACGCCACTGTGTAGCATGTGGACAAAATTCTCACAAAATATCAGATGGATGTAGATTATTGTGTGATGATACAGGGAGGTTATACCCAACTGTATTGACATCAGCATTCTGCACAAACTGTTACAAGACATATGGTAAAGAGTTATACCATTCCCGACATCTATGTCCTGGAAGGCCAGCCATGATGGAACTGTACCATAGTGGTAAGGTGAAACCTGGTGGTGTATTCAGGCAAACATATGAAGAATGGGCTCAAGCTAACGCTAAGGAATCACTTAAAGACTGTAACCTTAGTGGAGTCAAAGCTACCGTAGATGAAATGACTCTCGATGAGCCTAACAATCAAACAGGAGACAACATTGCACCCACTAAGCAGGAAGAAAGAAAATTATACCTTCATTGTTCTGGATGTATGCCAGAAGAAGATGTAACTCTTATGATTCGTCCCACATCATTTTCAGGCCGTCATTACCCAATTCTCTTTTTGATTGTATCTGAAGACCATGAGGATGTCGCACCTATGATAATTGGACTGAATGGTATTAGAAGTCTACAGCTAGCATGGACTTCCTTCATAGACAAGTGCCGGTTAGCACCGTGTTTGTATTCTGTACTTCACCCTGAAGGACCACTGAGCAGTATATTCTGTTCTGACTTCGAACTCCAGCTCTGTACAGGAATAGTTAAAAAGATCAAAGCTAAAGAAACCCAAGTGATAGTGATGAATATCAACCACTTTTTCAACCTGGCACCTGGAACACAAGTGATCCTCAGCGACGATCATATTTCAAAAGGAAACGCAGGAATTAAGATCTTACCTGGACAAACACAACTCATTATCAATGATGATGGACAACTCAGCGGCAGAGCTCTAATAATCAACAACTCCGATCACACTATCACCAACACAGTCATCACTGGTTACATAGAGTCTAGCGACCAATCTATTGTCAGAGAGGTAGTCGTTGACTTTGATTTCACAGGATCATTCATATATGGACTACCTATGATACCAGAAATAGATGATGAATTGGAGCAACTTGCCATAGCACGAAACACGCCAGCTATTAACTAGATCACTCTAGCTATTAGTAACCAACCCAATATTACTCTTATAACCATTTGAAACACAAGTTCATTAATCAACTCGATTAATCATTTAGCTGATAGATACACTCCAAATCATACAGCTATCAAAAAGGGCACTCAAATATCATGAGTGGTCTTAATCTGATTATCATCTTAATGCTAATAAAATTTCTAGTCTCACCTAATCCTGAATGAAGTAAATTCGTTGAAAACAGAGATGATATTGTAGAGTTTAGGTTAAGGTATATGGTTGAGATTGGCAATCTCACACACTAACATTTTAAATTAATACACAAAAATGGGTAGTAATAAAGCTAATGTTTTATGGTATAGTTTTAGAATCTTCATACATTCACAATTAGACAGAAAAATCTTAGACATACAACTGTGCCAAAATATCTCTGGAACTTTGGCTAAAGACTGTTATTACTTGTGAATCAAATTTTACACTAAAATTCAACCTATGACAACCAAGACAAAGTTGTACAAAAAGAGGACATGACCTAGGTAGTACACTCCTCCACCCCAGGAGCCCAGTATACTTAGGGAATATCATTAAATTGATTGAACTATCTAAGGCCGAAATCTGAATCATTGAGCATACATTTTAAATATTCTGAAGAAAGTTGTGGAAAAATACGCACATAAAAGAGAGAAAATTAGTTCAAGAAAAATTCACTCACTTTGAAAAGTTGTGACTTTTCCTTGGTTCTCAGTTTACATGCCTATTGCAGTATAAATCGAAAGCGAGCATAGAAGTTTTCAAAAGATATCTGGACTTACAGATTTTACTGTAATGAGACTTTTATGAGCATATTCACAACAGTATGCATAAACGAACCAATAGCATACTCGATCTCACTTACATTTTCAAATTAAATAAAACTTTTGTCTCAACTCTAGCACAAAGGTGAACCTTAGAGGACATTAAGAAAGCTTTGGCAGCTGGACCAATTTTAGTAAATTAACTAGCATATTGACATGTAAGAATAATCCTGTCAAATGGAGCCGGCACCACCTCTGGCTTTTACGCAGCAGTCTTATTATAAACTACATTGCCAGAATGCACAGACCACTTTTATCACCTGGTCTAATCCTTAAATAATCATACACTACTATCTCATTCCTGGTGACAAGATACCAAGCTTATCGTTGCTTTTGCGAACTAAGGAAAACAGTATTGGACCGCCTAAATTTAAGATTTTTTTTTCTTTGGTTTATCCTGAAAACCCTATGCATTATAATTCTTAAGTAACCTTGCGGTTAACATTAGGTCTAAAAACACATTTCGGATACTTAACCTATCATCCTACAATAATGCCTGAAATATATGCCCAAAACCATATTGCGACAAGAGTATATCTAATTTGTATATAACAGTGATAAAGACAAAACTATCGATTAAAATCTGTATGAACAAAACTATACTTTTCATGCTTTTATTATGAGAACACAGAAACAGTATATATTGTGATATGCCACAATTTCACCCATCAATAATTTTAACTTAAAGTTCTAGTAATTAGACAAGAAGCCATTGCATACCCTCAAAGAAAATTTCAGTCGCAAAGATCGACATTGCATATCGTACTTGGACATCTTTGAAACTATTTATGCGAAAATTCATTCAGAGCTTTAATATGACCCAAATACTAATGCATCTTGTTAACGAATGAATAACGGGTTTATTACATTTCTAACCAAAGTATATTTAGTATCGCTGAATATACCAAAGAATCAAATTATTACTTGTTTAATCCTAAGGCTAAAACAACAATATCCTTCCTGAGAAGAAAGGACAAGTATCAACTCTTAACAGGGACACATAAAAGCTATGTTAACAAGCCTAAAAATAATACAGTAACAAATATTCATCAAAACTGATTTTAAAACACTAGCCCCAGTGTAAAATTTGAACTGTTATAACGACAGACACAATTAATAATAATGCCATAAAATATTTAAGTTATAAACGCATATAAGCTAAATTATATTTCATATCATAAGAAGAGAACACTTTTGCTCTTCTTTCCTTAAGCGATATTATATGCTGTACGCAATTTCTGATAAACAGGGATAGTTAAAAGTTTAAATAACTAAATTTCCCTTGCTCTAATTTAAAAATACCAAAACGTATCAAAACCTGCTTTAGTTGCTAACTAAAGAATGCAATTACAACTAAAACACATAAAAATATAATGTAAACTAACAAAAGTTTGTAGAATTAGTTAAAGCGATACTATCCACATAAAACCAACTCTAACATCACACATATCCTCTCACAGTATATAGTAAATTGCAAGTTTTCAAAATAAACATGGTTGAAAGGAGTTCTGATATAAATACAGACAATTTAAATACCCTTTCAAAATCAAAAGATTCGAACCAATTGACGAATATTTTGACACCTTCACAGAGGATACAAAAGAGTAATTATAAAGTCTTACAATAAACTCATGGACTACAAGATAATTACATTAGCTAAAGAATACGCTTCCGTTTATATTTCTGGCTAAAGCAAAAATCTGCAACCAGAAATATGTGCATATTTAACTCCTTATACACAAATAAGCAGCGAAAGCAATTACCATTATAACTAAAATGCAAGCTTAAATAATACCAAATCTATAATTCTAAACACATACCGAACATATATCTAAGACACATTGAACATAAATTATAAATATCAGATTCCAAAAGGATTAAATTCACAACCATTACAATCACTTACATTTCCGCTTACCCTGTAAACTCGTGAACAATATAATAATATGTTATTCTAATCTGATAACTGAGATATCATAATTTATGTAGAATTTTCCCACTCAAGGTTATATATCCAGTGGTAAAATTTACGTTTTTCTCTCATAAGAGGGGGAGACCAACCATATACAATACACGTCGACTAAATAAGTCGATCCCTTCAAAAAATATTTATACGCAAAAATATATAAAAGGAAAATTGTATATGTATAAGTTTTGAATCTGTATAGTCTAAACAGAGTCAAACGAGTAATACAAACTGTACAAAAATACGCATGTCACTGCGTAATCCAATATATACAAAATTGAGTTAAGATATCTAATATAAATTATGTAAATTACACAAGCATAACAATATTATTAGACAACCTATATATACGCCTTGAATTGAGATGAACTTGATTAGTTATTAAGCCTATAACCAATCTACATACAAAAAATATGTCAAAACTTTAATTATAGCTAGAAACCGGAAACGCCCACTCAGAATCTAGCAGTAGCGAAAGTAGGATAATAAATAGACTTTGGAAAATAAGTTAGTTTATCATAGAACTCCAAGCAGTGAAGACCTTATTTATTAGTGTAAGTGTATCAATCAGAAAAGTAACTTTTGATTGTGGATATAAGCATTTATTAAATAAACTTAGCTGTTTAACAATGTATCCTAAGATAATATTAATAATACTAAGTATGTACTACTATAGTACAACAGCAAACACAATGACAGACTTGATACCCACTCACTATCAAAGTGGAGAATATATAGGCTACACAGCTGTAGCAATCCAATCCATTCAAGTTGATATATCTGTAGGCAATACAGCGCCTGAAATAGCAATCTATGATGGCCTGAAGACTCAATTAGACATTAACTACGATGGACGCACATTCACCTCAGCGCAAACTAAACTCATAGGCAAGCTATATACCAATAAGATTAAGGACTTGCTTATTGATGTAATGGAACTTATCCGCACAATCAAGGAAGCTATTGAAACAGTAACTCCCTTAATAAGTTCTAACCGCATTGAAGTGACTAATAACGTAAATAAACTTTCTTATAAGCTAGATCATGATAAATTTGACTTTACACAGTTACTGCTTGCGGAAATAGTACCACAAATCGTAAGTGGTATAGTTCTTCATGCCAAAGCAGCTAACTTTGTGCAAACAGCAGAATACTCTTATGTTGATAGCTTGAGCAACTTAGCCATCACAAACTTAGAGGAGCTTAAAGCAGACTTAAACTTTAGACATACTCTAATTCAAGATCTTGCAAAGACGGACATCACAGACACTATTAAAACTTTTGTAAGACAAGAGCTTAAACTGGACTATATTCATAACCTCGGATTGGAAGTCCAAAGCCGTTTAAGTGGTGGTACAACATCATTTACCACTATACTATCCATGGAATTAAGTTCTGAGCCAATAAAAATCTACAGATACGCACCAATTCCTTTTGATGAATGCTACATCGATTCCATTTATTATTTGGATAAAACCAAAAGAGTATACAGACAATCTTACTATAACGCTTATCTACCGGTTGAGGCTGACCAGTGCCTTAAGGGACTACTTAGCGTTAATGAGACATTGATAACCAAGCACTGTCCTTTGGCAAAACAAACTTATCCTTATGCTCACGTGCAAGATGGAATTGTTTTTAATAGCTTGAGTGAGAATACCAACCACAGTTTAGAGAACGCATCGATAACTATTACATCCACTCCTTTTATTATAACAGGAGGATCATATAATCTCACATTGGGAGATACGATCACACAGTTCGCACTAGGCTACGACCGACAGACCACGGCACGAACTTTACCATTTGCATCGGAATCATTGTGCCCACCTAAACCTAAAGAACCATTGACCATTAGAACCATCTTCGCTCATATAGAAGAAATAGCTATATATGTGTCGATAACAATTATCATGGTTATAATATTAGACAGGGTCACTACATTCTTAGTCAGACTCTTGAAAAGGGTATTAAGAGTATTTCAGAGGAGCTTGCGTATACGCGGCAGAACGCTTATCCCTCAACGGCCAGATGCACATCATCATAACCTAACGGTAATCTACGGCAGGAGAGGTCACCCCGCCGCAACTACCGCTAGTTATCGACCTAGGAACTCAAACAGAATAGTCAGATAAACATATAAGTTAACCTGATACCTATAACTTGATTTCTAATGTACACGGATAGAAAGACTTACGGACATTCCCCAATGATATAAAAGATTTTGCTAAACGGAAATATAAAACTTTTGTACTCATATATATAACATTGTACTTATATACATAATATTGTACTTATAATCTTGTATGTTCTTATAAAAACCTTTATGTAATTATTGTAAAACTTGTCTTAAAAGGTAGTGATAGAAACGGTAAGAAATAAAGCACATACATCGTAATTATGATACTGGAAGAACATAGCAGGTAATGTTATTACATATGTAAACCGTTATAAAATAAGCGAATTTTAAGCTAGGCTAAACGCTTCACAAAGGTAAATCGTTATAAAATAAGCGAATTTTAAGCTAGGCTAAACGCTTCACAAAGGTAAATCGTTATAAAATAAGCGACTTTTAAGCTAGGCTAAACGCTTCACAAACGTAAATCGTTATAAAATAAGCGAATTTTAAACTAGGCTAAACGCTTCACAAAGGTAACAATTCATTTTAATTATTATCATTATTAACTTGATGAACAAACGAGTAACACTTATAGAGTGGCTATGTAGATGGGAATTTTACACAACATATATTAAATCAGTAATTAACAGTATATATGTTACTTAAAAATCTCTATATTTATTTTAACAAAAGTAGATAATCTTTAGAAAAGGTATAAAAATTTTGACAAATATTTCTCTTTGGTGAAAATACAAAATTAAACAATTTTGAAAACAGAATATAAATTTTTATTTAACAAATCTTTGGAAAAAAAAATTGTGATAATAAGAAAGATTTCTGACAAGTTTTAAACAATTTTAGTTAATATACTTTTGGACTTAAGCTGTATACTGGCACATAAGAAAAACTTCAAGATCATCAAAATAATTGAGCGCTAAATGCAAAAACTTGTATATATATATATAGGCACATAGCCTATCAACGATTCTACTTGAACCAGGTTAATTCTATTTGGTGGAAATAAAACTTAGATTTAACTCTAACGAAGGACATAAGAAAATTTTATCCCGAAACTTAAGTTTCACGACTATTGTATTAAGATTCAAAGGGATGTTAAGTTTTCTAATTTTAAAAGGGAAAAGCTATTTATTCTAAGCCTTAACAATTAAACAAATCTTCCTTAATGAGATCACCCGATCAATGATATTACTTTAGTTACTCGAATATTAGAATTGCAAACAGTCTTAACATGAGATCTTTTAAAAGAACTGGAATAAGCGTATTTACATAACTTTGTCTAGCGTCAGTCTCTCAGTCTACTTAGATATTGGTTACAAAAATATATATGCTATTTACAGGTCCTCTCTATATCACAGCACAATTAAAATTCACGATTAATGCACAGGGATGGATATAAACAAATTTTAGAGAAAAGGTACTGAGGTGCGAGCTCGATTAAATATCTATATATACATAACCCTTAAAAGCTAACAAGAATGAATAAATTGCGACATAAGGCTGTAATTAAAGTTGTTAATATACTATTGAGAAAAGAAAATTAATTCGTTTACGAAGAAAGTAATTGAGATTAAATGAAGTTTTACGTTATGGGCAAAAGAAAATACAACCTTACATCTTTTTCCTTAAATACTAAGTTCCTTACAAACTAACATGTATATACATAACAAAATGGCAACGGTGTAAATTATTTGGTCTTGTACAGTATAAAAGTCATAACGTCTAATATTTTACTAAATAGTGATCACTACTTGACTAGTTACATAGAATAAGAGTTTTGGTCACACTTGTCTGAACAGTTTTTGTCTAATAAAATTGTATGTCTACGACCAAGCTAACAATCGCCACTTCAACGTGTACGCTTGGGGCAGGCAGAACCCCATCGCCGAGGGACGCCCTCAGCGTCGGACTCCTCCCTGCTATTATTTGAAGAACGCGTAACCGAATTCAGGCTAGCCGTCTCTGAGGCAGTCTCTGGCGGAAGGGCAGGGGTTGGGGTCTCAACCGTAAGACGCAGCCGCTCTAAGCCTCCGACAACTCTCTCCGGTAAAGGGAACTGAATCTCACTGTCCATAGAACTGAACCGGCTGGGTGGGATATCGATCTCGAAAACGTCCACAAGAGGAATTGTACTTTCCGCGTCCTAAAATAGGGAAGGAAATATTAATTAGACAGAAAGCTTTAATAAATATTCGGGAGAAATATAATAATGTTTATCCATATAGGTTGTTAGACAATCCTGATATTCTAAAAAGATTATTACATAAATCATCCAAAGTCATAATATTAACCATTAAGAAGGGACAAAACTATAGTTAAAATAATTCACTGTCTACAAGCATAGCTGAACTCACAAAAGCCTTTATTTTAAGTTACGTACCCTTTGCAGATAAAAAATTTTAAAAGAATTTATCAAACTTACCGCTGATAGGTCTGCTGCAGATGGAGAATCAATGCGACTAAGGCATAAAGATGAGCTGTAGCTGGATCTCTCCGCCGACCCTCCAGTACTGGGCGGGCTAAACCTTCGCATAGTTGTATAATGCTGCACCAGGTTAACTGAATTCGTAGCCTAAAATAAAATAAGTTTTATTAGTTTTAATCGCAACATTAAACAAAATTCAGAAAAATCAGGAAATGAGAATGCCTAAAATCCTGTAAAGCCATATGTTTAGGTAGTGACTCAACTCACTTTATAATAGAATTAAAATCTTAAAACGGTTCAAAAATGCTTACACAACCATATGTTTTAAGGCTAACACTCTACCAATATAAAAAATTTTAGTTATAAACACTTTTAGATACGTGTATGAAGGAAAATTAGGTACGACCTCTTTCTGAAAATTAATATAGAAAGGACTAATGCATCTATACTTACATGAAGACGCTCAGGTTGATCGAAAATCAACGGGCGGAATCCAGGACTTCCTGATGGGCTGTCCAATCTCGCAGGCACATTACTTCCGGTAGGTCGATCATCGGTGGGAGACAGGCTGTGTACAGCGAAATACCCGGCTCTGGACCTCACCTCAGCTGGAGTTGATGGACTAACAGAGGGAGCCTAAAACAAAAAGGAAAATAAGTCTTGTAATAACTTCAGAGAACCCCAACGGGACACGTGCGGCATGAGCAGACTCTCAACTTTCCCAGAAGGAAATAATATTAATTCATTAATTAAAATTCTAGTTAAGTCAACTGGTATCTCAATTTGATTGCGGTAACCGGGCGGATTTCTCTGGTGACATAGACGATGACAAACGGTGAGCGATATATATGGAAGAGCCGAAAGTCAACGTTGAGGAAGTGAGAATAGGACAGAACAATCCTGCAATGACATGATGCTTTACTAGACAAAATGGGTGGCTATACAAAAAAAAAGAAAAAAATATAAAACAGAAAAGAAACATTACAAAAGAAGAAAAGTTCACCTGTGTGTCTGACAGAATATCATCCATCACAGAGGACGCGGCCTCGTAAATGCCTGTATCTGACGGCTCCACAGTCGGCGAAGCAACTCCAGATCGAGTCCTGCGACTGCAGGGAAGAAGCTCAATGGTCCGGACGCCTATATCACGGAGGCGCCTGCATACATCTCGAATCCAGCGAGCCAGCGACCTGTCCGAGGTATTATCTAAACGATTTAAAGTCTCAAGCCCTACAGCGCCAAAGAAGACAACTAGGAGAGCACAAGCAAACAAGCCTAAACCCAATAACATGTTGAACAAGCCACTCATGTTGATTGTGTCCAGACTCGTCTTCTGGTCTCTCCTCGACTCGGCAGACCCAGAATCACCTCCGACAACATTGTCTCCAATGTCACCGCAGGAATTCCGCATCACTGAATCGAGGAGAGACCAGATGATCTGAATTGTCCTACTAAGCATCAGTGAGAGATGCTCGTTGCCAAACATCTCCCCTTGATACCCTTTGGGTTCAGAAGCGTCGTAAGTACTCCCATAGTCATCAACGTCGGCGAGGCTTGGTACCTCAGACGCGTCACTGTACACTGAATTCGAGTCGTCTAAGGAGGTTTCGAGAAGAGAGGAATTGGCGAGAGTGGCCGCAGCCGCTCTCATCGACTCCTCGAATCTCTCCTTAATATTCTGATGCGCGTCTAGGCTGTCCGGAATAAACATAATGAGCAAATGTAAATTTAAATAGGGGACTAGTGATTCTGAAAGGCAATATAATAAAATTAATTTTATGAAAGAGACTGTACACATAAACATTTTTACAATCTAGTGTTTAAAGTAACTATGGTTGAGCTACCTAAACATTAAAACTTTGATTAATCATTTAAAAGTAAATTTACTTGAGTTAAAGAATGTGTAATTAATCTTACATAATTTAACGCTTAAAAATAGCTATCGTCAAGCTATCTAAACATTAAAAAAAAATTTTTTTTGATTTATCATTTAAAAGTAGATTTAATTAAGCTAATAGAAGTGTAATTAATTTTACATAATTCAACGCTTAAAAATAGCCATCGTTGAGCTATCTAAACATTTTCTTTATGATGTATCAAGCAAATAAAAATATGAGCTAACTAAGCCTAATTGTTTTATATAACATAGTGTTTTAATAGGTAACTATAATTGAGCTACCTAAAACATAATCTTATGAACTATTTGTTTTTAAAAAAAGTACCTAAGATGAAGCTAGCTAAATATAATTTTTATAAGCGACTGTTTAAAAATAAATATAGTTGAGTTACTTGAAAGGTAAACTTATATAACCTATTAATTAAACGTAATTATAGTTGAATTAAGTAAAACAAAAATCTTATTTTAAAATCTAAATTAAAGCGAACTTGTTTTAGAAAATTTAAGTCAATATTCAATAAATTTTGATTACAAAAAGGGACGCTGTAATCAAAAGCTAAAACGAATAAAATGATGGAACATATCTGTGTCAATATAAGTATATGTTTACGATGGGTAAACTTAACTTTTGCAGACGGAAAACGTAAACAAAACCAAGGTACGTCAATTTACCTGATGACTCAGATATGTCCTATCAAAACTGCAAATATTATATAAAACAGAATCGTCATAGATTGAAGATATGCCCATATTATTTCTAACCCACTTTTGATCAAAATATAGTGATAAAAGCCCTATCGATGAAGAAATATCCTTTCCTGAGTTTTAAATAGTGGCTAACGAATACAATAATGAGTATATCAACAATCTATAACATAACAACATTTATATAAAACAAACGAATTACTATATTTTATCACTTTTATATAAATTCTCTTAAAATTAGCGGTAAAATTAAACACTCGAACGCAAGCTCCGCTCGCAAAGACAATTGTTGTTAAAATGAGCAGAATTATTGGGCCGCCAGCTATTTCTAGCCTCGCTCAAATTTAACCCCTATCACTTTTGACCGCCCAAACATAAACAAAGGGTCAACAACTTATTGTTACGCAAATTTTAGTTACGGACGTCGAACAATATATTTCATAGACATTAGGTCTAATAGATATACTTGACAGCGATGTAACGTAAGATATTAGCTTCAAATTGATTAAAATTTATTCATATTAAAAATAAAATGAAATACAGCTAATACCAAAAATGGTATAAACCATATGTACATATACAAAATATACAAACAAGGGTTACCAACTATTGTCGGTAAAACCTTATACTTATACATATATACGAGTAATTTAACCAAAGAAATTAATACGATATGTAAATATTAATTGTACTTATTTTTTTTATATAAAATATTGTTTAAATTCAGGAGACAGTTATATTTAACAGAAATAGAGATAACTAATCAATCCATTATAGGTCTATCTGTAACGAAAAGAATTTCTAGAATATCCCTGGGATAAAATGATTAATAAAAGATTATTAAAAGTTCTTTTGTTTAGATTACCATAGCCAGGATACCCCAAGGAACCGGTTGGAGCACGCGCACTAACTCTTTTTAGGATCTACCATGGACCAGCCTGGAGATAACCTAGATGACCATGGAGTATTGGAGCCCTACCACCACCCTACCTTGGACGGATTACGGTTGTGTTCCTGTCAACACCTTGATACGGTAGACGAGAACAACAACATTATCACCACACCGGACTACGATGGATTCTCAGAGAACCTGTCCATCACCATCCGGAATTTCTTGTTAAATACAGCCCTGAATACCAGAGCAGACAGTAGAGTGGAGACCGATAGTGATATTAGTTCCAGCAGCACACTATCCCTCTCTACCGATGACCTCAACCAACTCTACTATGACCTGGAAAGTCACTCAATAACCTTGGACGAGAATGGCAACGAGGTAGCACAAGTGGACGCCCTTAGCTACATATCTACCTCACCACCAACCTCAGTCTACTCTTCGAAAGAGATTACTTCAACACCCAGTTCATCATCAGAAGAAGCTGAACTATCCAGAACAACAGAAGCAAAAACATTTATTGATGTGACAATGTTAGATAAAACTAAACCCCTCAAGAAAAGAATGTATTCTGAATGGGAGGTTTATCATCTTGTATACCCAGCCATGAAAATACGCAAAGCTTACTTTCTTAATGGAAAGCGTATTTAACTTAGCTTAGTATACATACCTATAGTTTATTATATATGCCTATACTGGGACTACTAAAATTTTTCTTTTTCTCTTTTTTCTTTTTTAACAACTTATCCCCATTGGAGATGCGATCCTCAATTTTCAAATTCTTTGAACGTACATATAAGACTTTTACAGAAATGCTTCGCATCCAAACTATCTATCTATGCTTGATATAAAGTTAACACTATATAGAGCAGATTATGAATATTTGATTGATGTGTGCCCCGCAATTATCCAGTAGCGATCAGGCGCAAGACACAATTACTTTAGCTAGGCCCAAGGCATTATTTGTATCCTTTTATGCATTCATAGGCCTATCTCTACCTATATGACACCATATATGGGTAACGCTAGCCTATTCATGGTAATTTGTATGTGATTTGCTAATAGTATATGTTTATTAAAGACATTATGTTTATTGTTAAAGTAACCATGTAAACAATCAGTACAAATATGTATGCCTACAACCATGCCTGATTTACGTCACATATTAACATACAGACATTTAATTGCACAGACAAACACTAAGATCCTGGTCCAAAGCTAATGTTATAGCATGTACCTCTTAAATTTATTTAGTTATTTATTGACTCTCCTACCATCAACTTCTCTTTCTGGCTTTAAAAGGTAATGACTTAGTTGTTTGGCATGCATTGTAGTTTAAATTTAGGACCCATAGTACTTAGCATGAATTGAGCTTAGGCCTTATGTTAGAATTCTAACACTTAGCACAATTCACTGCTTGGGACTCAGGGCACATTTCTGTCCTACTCTACTTATGATTTTAACACTTATCCTGTAAATATTTTCATACTTAACTTATGCACTTGTAATATAAATACACTTTATAAAAACATTTTCCTTCCTTAATACTTAATATACTTATATAATTCTGACCGAATATCAAAACCAACCATTTATTCTTAGATTAAAGCAGCATAATACTTCGCGTGGGTCTTTTGTTGAGCTTCCACCAGCTCAACCAAATTCGTATTATACTTGTGGGAATAGAGGGTTAAGCATTCTAAACAATCGAACCGACGATGAATATGTCTATGTGTATTGCAGTAAAAGTAGGCTTTTAGTAGTACTCATAGAAGAGCGGTCTCCATACCTAAATTTGGACAAACGCCCCATTCGCACACACAGGATGAATCGTAAACTTATACCCGTTATCTTTTTCTGAGTATTCCCTCTCATCCTTCGGTTTTTGTTACGTCACAGAGATAAAAAGTTAGACACTATTAATAGGTTCCTTTGGAGATTTTTAATCTTTTTTCATTACAAGGTGTATCGCCCCTAGACTTAAAGGGGACAACGGGAAAGTGTAAGAAAATAGCCTAAAAACCACCCAGAAGTGTAAAGCCCGGTTTTTGCATCTTTTGTTTACATGTTGTGAATTGGTATGATTTCATACTCATTGTAGAGTTCATGAATGCCTTCTTAACTTGAACAATGTTTTAAAATTGTCTTTTCCCCCGTCCTTGATTTAAAAGAAAATATAAATGTCTTATATGTATAGAAAAGTGCATTATGAAATTAACTTTTTGTTCTACCTACATGTTTTTCTTTTTAAATTTATCATTTAAAATAATAACATACATTTGAAAATCATCATCAAATTTTAATAAAAGGTTTATGCTGAATTTTAATACCAAAATTATATCAAAGTAACTATACAGGGTGGGGCAAATAAGACCGGACAAACTTTAAACGGCCATAGCGCCAAAACTACTTGACCAATCAGGATTTTTAACCACACTATAAAAAGCTTAGGTAATGACCTTTTAGCACAAAAAAATCTTTGGACGAAGATGAACGTGTAGAACGAGCTGGCCGCGCATATGTTCAACAAAGCAGATTCCAAATGCGCCGGTGGTTTAAACTGGATTCTCGACTAGGACTCACTAAATCTGACCTCAGCCCATCTGTAGGTGAGGTAGAGTTATGTAACTTGTTGGGGATACTGTTAGATACATAAGTAAGACACTAGAAAAGACTAGAGCTCTCTATCTGAAATGGCTTGGTCGTAGTACTCCAGCAAAGTGAAATGAGGCAGATTTTGAAATGTAAAAAACGTCAAAAACCGTGAAAATTCGTGAAAATTTCTCGGTTCTTGACTTCAGGGACCCACATTGAACTTAAAAAATCATTTTAGACTATGGGTTGCGCTGTCATCCCTAGCTGAAACTTCATGCCATTTCTAAAAAGGTAAAGAACGTCGTTCTAGCTAAACTGTGGTCCAAATAAGATCCTCCGTGTATAAGGGTAGCTTGAAAGTACGGCGAATTTGGATCCTGCGGTTACTCACGTTCCTAAGGAAATGTGGCCTCCCAGCAGCCCGATCTTAATTCAATGGACTTTTAGGCCTGGGGCTACTTTGAAGCATGCACCAATAGACGTGCATACCACAAAGACCTCCCTCATTGCCACTATCAAGGAGAACTACGCCAGCTTGGACAGGTACATTTTGACCTGGACCTGCTGGCGGTTGAGGAGGCAAGTAGAGGCGGTGATTAAGGCTGGCAGCGATCTTATTGAATAATCTAATAGTCATATACCTATTTTGTTTGCCAGTTTTTAAAATTCAATAAAATCTTTAAAATTGACGATTTTATGTTTATTTGTTTAGAAGTTAGAATTTGTCCGGTCTGTATATATTTATAATCTAAAGAAATTTAGTCGTCTTTTATGTTAGATTTATATTTCGTTCTTGCCGTTTAGCAGATCACATTGGTTACACAGATAGATTAAGAATCATACACCTTGTTATTGCAAGCTGTTACAAACCAAGCATCTAGTGGCTTTTAAAACGATTTGAGGCGGTAGAAATCTACCCCAAAATCATCCCGTAACCTATGTGAAGCTTTCCCAAAAAGGAGAAATTTGAAGGAGGTGCCCTTTTGAGAGGTTAGAGGTAGCCTCCCCCAAAATAGTTATACACCTTCCAAGAACCTATGAGAAGCTACATTGTGAAGAAGAACCATATCGGTTCAATGGTTAGCCATATTTTTTGGTACAGACAGACATACACCCTGTTACTTGCATATAAGGACTATACACAAACATCCTGTTACTTTTCAATTAGGATTGCACCTGTAAAACTAGAACAGCTGAGGTTAACATCGCCAAGACTCCACTCACCACGGTTCCTTCATCTCTCCTTAACATTTAAAGATATCAATTCTGAATTCAATAATTATAAATGCCTTTAAAAGGATATTTTTCTGGTTATATGTTCGCTAATTTTTAAAAAAAATATTAAAAGTATATTGGTGGTGGAAGTATTTTAACAAAGTAGTTTTCTTAATTAGTAGCAAAGCTGTTTGAGGTGATAATCTAATCATTAGAGAATAAATTGATTATTTAAAGAGAGAGAGAGAGAGAGAGAGAGAGAGAGAGAGAGAGAGAGAGAGAGATTCTGATTTTAATAATTAATTCAGGGGAAGGTTTATATACAGGAGAGCAGCATTACAGAAGAACAGACAGAAAAAATATATTTGTTACTAAAAATATCAAGATTCTTTCTGAATATAAGATTTAAAACAAAAAAATCTAAACCAAAATATAAAATTTTTCACTTTTCATAATTTTTCCACTCAACTTGACTTAAATAATGCATCTAATGGTTATTATGCGCTCAAGTATAATTTATCAAAAACCTTTTACCACATTCAGGGAAAGATAGACAATTAGAAACATTTTTACTTTTATTTCCTTTCGCTAAGTGCCCCTTGAGGTCTATAGGAACGTAGACTCTATTAATGAGACTCTTTCTACATATAATAATATCTAAACCCAAAAATAAAATTATTTATTAGTGAGAATTTTTCAGCTTTACTTGACTTAAATAATGCATTTGATGGTTATTATTCGTTTAAGTATAATTTATCAAAAACTTTTTACCACATACAGGGAAAGATAGACAAATAGAAACTTTTTTACTTTTCTTTCCTTTCGCTAAGTGCCCCTTGAGGACTCTAGAGGCGTAGACTATAGTAATGAGACTCTTTCTACATATAAAATCTAAACACAAAAATAAAATTATTAATTTTTCAGAATTTTTCAGCTCAACTTGACTTGAAAATGCATTTGATGGTTATTATGCGCTTAAGTATAATATATCAAAAACCTTTTACCACAAACAGGGAAAGAAAGACAAAAAAAACTTTTTAATTTTCTTTCCTTTCCCTACAGCGCCCCCTAGAGGCCTCTAGTAATGAGATTTAAAAAAGATAAAATAATCATCCAACTTGAACCCTCTCACAAAATTTATTCGAAAGCTACCAAAGAAGATTTTAACACATAATAAAGTGTTTTTTACAAAAAAAATATATTTTATTATTTCATAAAATTATAAAAAAAAATATATGATACAGATATTCTTTAGAATTTGCCGTTCAAGCAAATTTGTCTTGAACTATTATTTGCCAAAGACAAGTTTCAAGGACAATATTTCCATCTAAAAGATTCATATATTCATTATTGTACATCTACGCATCATTGACTTTTTTCGGTCTTGTTTTAAAATTTCAATCAATATGGTTAAATATGTATTTAAAGCAAAAAATATAAATATTTACTTCTTCTAAGAAGTCTAAATTTAGATCGTAACTTTATTTTAAACAAATATTAAATAAATAAATGTACATTTTGAAAAAAATCACGAAACAATGGGATTAGGAAAAAATAAGATCTTGAATTTTCTAGATTTTATTTAATAAAAAATGCATTGTTTTTGCGTTTAACATTTAACATGAATTAATATTGAGAATTATTAGCAAAAAATAAGAGTTTGTCATTATAACAGGTAACTGTCTTTAACTACTGTGGCTGAATTTATCATACCTGCCATACTCGGCGAGTTTCCTTATGAGACAGTAGTTTGCAGGGAGAGATGGGACATTAGCCTGTAAATTAAACTAGTACCTATGTTTTATAATCATGTTTCTTATTCAAGTAATTGATTGGTTCCAAACTTTTCAACTAAAACTTTTTATCTACAGAAGGGGAATTTTGTAATCATTGTGAATTTACATAAATTTATCATCCATTGTCTTATCCCTTTAGATCCCTGGTAATGTGTAAAGGCCGTTTGTGTTTGAGTTTTAGCCCTAGCAGCTAAAAAATGTCTTGGTATTAAACATGATGGTCCAAACACTAATCAATCAATCACGTAAAACTTTTAGATTCAGATGGCTTTCATAAGCAATACTCTGGATGTTGTTCATATCTTTTTTACAAAAACTAAGTTCTAGATTGGTTTATTTGCTTAAAATCACTGCATGTGCACTCTATTTTATAAATGAATTGAAAGAATACTTCAATGGTCGATAATTTACCCCCCCCCCCCCAAGTCATGTTACAAAATCAAACTACCCTAAAACAAATAAACTATTGGTAAAGCCTTACTGACCTATCCTAACAGCCCTTAAAAATAATATAGAATCTTTTTATTTACATTCTTCAGTAAAATAATGTTTATTTTAGATTGTTTATATAAGAATTTATATCGCATCGTATTACAGACACTTTTCCGCGAAAAGTAAAATGAAAAGTTATGATATTAATTCCAGTTTTGTTGGCCCCAAAGGACCGTAAGCCCAGGTTGACACACACAGGGATTAATTCTATGATTTTTATTTACTTTTTTCATGGAAAATTCTCTGCAATACGATAAGATACATGATTTTTCAGTATGTCCCATAACCGGTTTTAATCCAGCGGATATGAATCGGATTCAAAGTTAAACTGGAAACTACCGGGGAAACAATAATACCAGTTGTTATGTATTACTAGAGTTGGCTCGATATAACTATCTCCCTATTGGCTAGTTTTCTATATGCATATATATTTCTCAATAAATCTATTTTCCTCACCCGGCATTACTATTTAAACGGAAGTAAATATTTAATAATTTAAATGATCCTAGAAAGATCTTTTAAATTATATTTTTTTCTTTACATTACCATCACCAAAGGGTTTATTATATGATTACAATTTTAGTTCAATATTTGAACACACAAAGTGTCGCCACAATCGAATTCTTTTAAAACAGAGTTTTCTTAAATTTATTATATCATAAATTTAAATTTTCTTTTTTATGATTAGAAATTAAATACTTCATTATAATGTAAATAGCAACATGAAATGAAAAAATGAATTTGTTTTTAATAAAGTAAAATAATGGGTCTTATCGTTCTGGGCAATGAGAGTTTATTATGGATTATTGGAGCACTTTGAGTTTTCAACGAATAGTCCTTGGAAAACTTGAGCTCGTTTATAGACATTTATTTCCTATATAGATCTGACATGGATCTTGAAGCAATTAAGCAGGCCGTTTTGTACAGGTTAAAAATTGGAAGATTTCATTAAATAAAAGTTATCGCAAATATACTTAGTAAATAATAAACTCCTGTATTGAGTAGCGAAGTTACTATATTATTTCAAATGTCCGCCCGACTGTCCGTCTAGAGTATTTTTTGAAACTTGAATATATCAGCAACAAATCAAAGTATATTCTGTCATAAAATATACTTTTTATATCAATATGGAAATGTTTTTCTTAAATAAAAGAAAATAACTTTATATGTGAAAATTGGAAAAATCTTAATTTAAATAAAATAACTATAATATTTCAAAAAGGAAAAATTCGTTCTTGTTTTGTGAGTTTTGTACCTTAAGATCTGAGAAACACTTTTTGTGACATAAACTTTTTATACCAAAGTACATTTTATTTGTTTATTCAGGGGAACATTTTTTTGAAAACTTACCAAATAATTTTATAGAAGACAAAAATAAACAAACAAGGATGATAATATTTTAAAAAAGAACCAAAATATAAATTGATTAGTATAATAAAAGTGTATATAAATTTATTGCAAAATACAAGATGCTGTTAAATGACATACTGGCATTTTAAGACTTGTTTATAGAAATGCTTTGCTATTGTATTGTGCCTTGTTGTCCTAGGAATCATTACTCCTTAAAAATCAAATAAATCAAATAATTATATCACAAAAAATGTTTTCAAAAAAGTAAAAAATTATCATGTTTTAAATGGACTTTCTGGTAAAAATTCTAGAGAGCTTTGCATCCTAAATCGTACCCAACTGTTGCAGGAATCATCCAACAAAGTTTGATATCGATAGGACAATTCAAACATAAAAAAAGAGCTATCCGTTACGATCGAACGGACCTACCTTAATTAGCTTCGCTTTTACTAGAATATGTAAGAACTGAGTAAACCGAGGGGATTGTAAGGGATAAGAACAATGAATAATAAATTGATTAATACCCTCAATTATGATTAACCAAAATGCCCCTGTTAAGATTATTAATTGAAAAGTTTAAACACTGCAGATTGTGAAACCCGATGAAAATTTGATAAAAGTTCTCAGAGTTTTCAAGTCAACAATTGAATGAACTTTGGGGATCAGTGTCGATTATAGTCCAATGTGTCCTCTCCCTCCCTGGGGAGATATAATAAAAAAATAATACATAGAAATCTCTCAAAAGATTCATGCAAAAACACCTCAGTTCAAAAAAAACGTCTAGTTCTATGAATCCTACCTTACAGATATCTTAATTGAAACTAATTGAAACAAGGACAAACAGACATAAATGAAAATCCAATTACTATTGTGTAAATCAAAGAAAATCTTCTCCCAAGACAAAAGTACAAAAACAAATATTTACGAAAAACACATTAATTATAAAAAAAATATGTATATGTGCATAGTGGATTAATATGTTATAAATTATAAATGTAGTACTTACTGCGCTCTTAGAATTCCCAATTTAAAGGAGAATAAAAATGTCTTAAAAGTATCTAAAGACACAAAAAAAAAGAATAGCCTGAAACCATCTTAGGACCTATGTAAAACATTACTTAAATAACATATCGGTTTAGTGATCAGCGAGATCCTAACAGATGAAAAGAGAAATATTACTACTTTATGTTATACTAGCGGCTTCGCCCCTAGCTTCTAGGGACTTTGCCCCAAGAGGAAATTAAATTAAGAGGGGATTTTCATTTTTTGGATGGGGGGTTGGGGGTGTTTCACTCTCAGATCAGTAGTTACCGAGATCTTAAGAGACAGACGGACGGACAGACAGACAGACAGAAATCGTTCTACTTTGTATTATAGATTAGAAATGGAAAATAAATGGAAAGTAAAGAAAGAACGATTCTATGAAAATTAAAATTTACCACGGTAATAGAAAAAAGTCTTTAATAGTTATTTCTTGCATCGTATTGTAAACAGCTTTCCGCAGAAATAAAATGTACAAAAATTATAAAGATTAAACCAGTTTTTTTGCCCCGAGATGCCGAAATCACGGGCTACAAAAACTGGTTTTGTACATTTTTATATTCGTAGAAAACTGAATAAAACACGATGCTAGACATTATGACATATTTCTTTCCTATTGATGAGAACCGGTTCATATCCACTGGATGTTAATTGGTTTCGAATGAATACGAGAAATGAATATTATTTAATCCAAAATTTAAAAAGAATTATTGACATTAACTTAATAATAGCTCTTTAAATGTCAAGGATCTTTAGGGAGAAGACAATGGACGATAAATTGACATTCATCCCTTGTAATTATGAACGTTATTAGCCCTTTTGTAGATTATGATTATTGGTTGAAAAGTTTGGACACTGTTAGGTTGCACCCACCAATCAATATTCAATAAGAGTACCCATTATTTTGTGCTCAAGATAATGTACTTTGGGTACAAGCATAACATGTAGTTTGATTAAATGTTATGCTGATAATGTTAAACGACGTAAGTTGTATTCTTATAAAAGAAACCTGTCAAAAAAAACAAATAACATGAAATGAATCGACATGAGTTCATAGTATTTCTTTATTGGATTAAATAATATTATAGTTAGTAAGGTACTCGACTGCTTTACTGTGTACTAGTAAGAATTTTGTACTATTATCTTTATGCCCTGTATAAAAACAATGTCTGAATACACATTACTGCATACTCCTACCTCTTAGGAAATTATCATTTGGAAGAAAATGTTCATTTGAAAATTACTTTGATATAGTATTATCCTAAAACCAACCTTAATATGATTTATAAAACCTTTTTTCTCAAGAATTTGAAAGTTTATGAAAATAAAAGTCATAGTTTATCGATTTCCCTAAAAGAACCTTGTCGAACACTAAAATAAGAATTAAACTGTGTACCTAACTGTATAATGTTAAATTATCTTCTAACACAATTCTACAATATCTGTCTTAATATTCTAGGAAAAATGTACCATTTATTAAGGTTGCCCTTACATATAAATAAGGGTTCAAGTAATAAGTAAAAAAATATAAATTTGGATGACTTGAATTTTAATTCAATTTGTTTAGTTGCTATAATTTTTACATCAAAAGTAAAGTGTTATACAGTACTAATACAATTTTTATATATTTATTGGGCATGTGTTAACATATTTAACTACTGTATTATCCCATTAGTTTAGCCTATAATGAAAATAGAAAAGTATACAGTGTCTTTCAGGAGAAAAGTTAATTTATAATTCTTCATGATCCTTTGTTTCTGTACATCATATCATGAAGATAATTTTATGAAAATATTTGTCTAATATAAGCAAAGTTTTTATGATCATTAGGATGACTTAGAAAACTGGGCTGGGTTCTTTTTTGGTTTATTATTTTGGCTTAGGTCCCTAGTTGACGACCATCTTTGGAGTACAAACTGGTTCTTAAACGACAAAACTGTTAGCCAGGTTGGTTAAGGTTATCAGGAACATTAGTAACCATAAAATAGGATCGCAATACCGTCGGAATTTTTTTTTGGAGGATTTTTCTAATAATTATTTATACCACCAATCCATCCCCTTTCACACCCTCCACCCACTACTAGAGGAAAAAACTGACCAATTAATGAGGACTAAAGGAGCAACCTAAATTATCAACAAAATTTCCCCAGTCGTAAATATCCAGGTATATTATATCAAATCTTATGGGTGTTTTAAGTTAGTATTCCATGCATACTGGCCGGCCGATAAGTTATTCATCTGACTGCGATAATAGTTATTTCTTTCATTGTATTATAAACGGCTTTCCGCGGATATAGAATGTACAATCATAAGATTAAAACCAGTTTTTTAGCCCCTAGGTGCCGTAGGCACGGGCTAAAAAAACTGGTTGTAATCTTATGATTGTACATTTTTATATTCGTAGAAAGCTGGATATAATACGATGCTAGACATAGTTTTTTCGTATGGATAAGAACCGGTTCCTGTCCACCGGATTCGAATGAATACGAGAAAAAATTTATCAAAGGTACATTCTAAAATATACTTGATAACAAATTGATTATTGTTAATTAAAAAACTTATAATAGGTGAAGTATGTAATAAAATTCCTTTTTATGATCTGAAGGTCAAATTTTCTGTAAAACAATTATATATATTGTTATCAAAGTAATCAGAGAAAAATAAACAAGATTTTATACGTCCATCGATAAATAAAAATATGTCAGTCTGTCTATAGCTAAAGATCTTGGTAACTGCTGAACTAATTGGGCTGTACTATTAAAGAAATATATCTACTTGCCATAGCATTGTTTTACGCTATTTTTTTGGAGGGGGGGGGGGGGGGGGAGGGAGTGGGGAACTATTTTAGGTGAGCATGGTCGGCCACCTACGGTAACAGCATTAAATGCCCACACCACACCCTCCACCTAATGTCTTGTAAAATAGTGAAAATTATTAAAGTTGCGTTATTTAAATCCCCTTCAAAATAATGTAACTAAGCCAGTTTCCTTTCCCCACATCCATAGAATTAACTTATATTACTTTGTGCTATGTGCATGGATCGACAAGAGACCATGATTCTAACAAACAATTTCAATTGAAAATTTTCACACTTTCAACTTCCAATTTCCCCCCTTTATATGCACTTCCCTTTAGTTACAGAACAAAACAAGTTTTACGCCAACATTTCACCACACAAATATTCAAATCGAGTTAATTTGCTGAATCACGGCTACTGATGCCATGTCTTATTATACATCTACTGAATATAAAGAATATTTCAGAATAAGCTACCTGGCATATCAACTACAATGATCAATGCTAATAAAGAAATTATATAAATTTCTGAAAACTAAGAATTTTCCTAAAAATTAATAATTTCTAGTGTCACCCTTGAGAGACAGTTACATGAATTTGCTTTATAACATCAGGTATTATTACAAAAATACAAATAAAAAAGACAATAAGTAGTGAAGTTATTTTGCAGCGCTTATCTATAATATGTAAATCTATATATGCTATGCCCCTGGAAAGAGAGGGAAGGGGGGAGGTCGACCCTACACAATATATTTTAGTTATAAAAAGAGAAAGTAAAAACATTGAGAGGAGATTTTCTCCAGGGGCGATTTCCATCGGGGAGGATGGAGGTATCCTCCCGATGATAGTTGAAACCTTCTCTTGACCCATGTAAAAGAGAACAATACTAGTCATTTTAATATAAATGTTTATTGGTCCGACTGTCTGATTAGTTGTGTTCGCTTTGCTTGTTAACATTTTGCCATCCTTGTTTTTTTCTAAATTGATGTTGCATATTTATTGTCCTTGTTTTTGTTGGTATGTGAGTGAAAACACCTTAAAGGATCTAGTCTATTATTCCTTAGAACTCTAGCACATATGAAGATAGATTGAAGGATTCATAGAATATGAAGGAATTAGGGAAATAAGAAAACATTATGTAGAATGATAGCATTACGTTTGTTACAAATAATAAGCTTATCAAGAGAGAGAGAGAGAGAGAGAGAGAGAGGGGATGACACTTCACAGTGTATTTCTACAAATATAGAGAATCATTACAGACAGACACGGACAGACACTTCTGATAAAGTGTTTATTACTGGCAAATATTAGGCATTCTCTAATTAGATTGTTTACTGAATATTTAACCAGACATAATGAACCATCAGCCATCAGGTTTTACAGCTAGGGATGTCCAGTGGGGGGGGGGGGGGGGGGAGGTGTAAAGGGGTGCTGTAGAAACCCCCAAAATTTTTAGAAATATATTTAATTTAAACCTCCTTTCCCTCGGGTTAATTACCCTCCCATTCCAGATTTTGTATCCCCCATAAATAGGACGTCCTTGTTTACTGCTACAAACTACTAACACAATTTTAAAAATGTAACATTGTCTTACTTGCAGCCTGGGAAGCCAGAATAGATTCTATATTCTTCTATCAGTTCCATATTTCATTCATTTATTTCACAACTTAGACATTTTATGAGATCTAAAAAAAATAAATTGAAATCATGTTATGTTTGAACGAGTCCAACCTAGCATTTGAATGTCTATCTTCCCCTTTTACACCCTTCTTTCATTGTAGCTGTGCTACTTTATATGATATTACACATAAATAATTATATTTACACTAGTCGCTATGCCCCTAGCCTTTAGGAAAGGTTAGAGTAGATATATGTAGCATAAATTCTACCCAAGACATGTATAAAGATTTTCTGAAAAGTACAACCAATTCAGACAATAAACTCTTACACTTTTTATTGTAGAATATATGTTTACCAGCAAGGCTCTGCATTTGAAGGTTGGGAACGTGTTAAATGGTTGGGAATCGAACCTCCACCACTTTTAATTTTAGTTTTAAAAAGAATAAATATAAAAATGGTGTGGGTGGGGGTTAGTCTTTTTTTTCAAGTGTTACCCTCCGCCAAGGTCATTTTAAACCTTTCCATATTGTCAGAATCTTTA
This sequence comes from Acartia tonsa, assembly GCF_053477335.1. Classification (NCBI taxonomy): domain Eukaryota; kingdom Metazoa; phylum Arthropoda; class Copepoda; order Calanoida; family Acartiidae; genus Acartia; species Acartia tonsa. The sequence continues at coordinate 24,944,830 of NC_137273.1, read as the reverse complement.
CTATAAACGAGAACTATATCGGTTCAGACAGACAGGCAGACATCCTATTAGTTTTATATAAGGTGCATTATTTGCCAAATGTACCACTTTTCTGCACTACCTCTCCGATTTTGTTAATACTCTATATTTTGGTCAGTTGGGTGATTCAAGGATGCTGGATGGCCAAAAAAAAGTTTCAGGGTCCCTGGATGTCTAGATATCTAGCTATCTATGAAGGTAGGTAACAAAAATTTAAAAAACACCCATTTTTTCACAATTTTAAAAATAAATTTTTTCATCAATCTTACATCCAACCTATACATTTTATACACCAAAATGATCATTTATTCATGTAAAAAGCGCACATAATGCTATGTTGGCCAAAACTCTAATTTTACAGGGTGTCTAACAAAAAGTGTATTTTGGATATCAAGCGTAATACCCAAAATACCTGTCCGAAAAAAATCATTTTTTTTGGCTTAAATTCTGTGTTTTATCTGTGGGCATATGTGGTATATAACAGTTTGGAGGACCCGGGACTTTAAGGTTGTCAAATTTCAGTTTGGGACACCCTGTAAATGTGATTTTTGTGTCTGTAGAGCTAAAACTTGGTTCAAATTGGCTATTTTTTTCAAATTACTCTAATATGTGTCTTAGTATGTTTGGCCATAGTGTTTTCTGACCAGATCAATATTTTCCTATTTTTTGGACACCCTGCATTTTCAAAAAAAGAGAAAAAAAATTTTGTTTTTTTTTTAAATTTTTTTTTCTATTTTTAAGTTACTTAAAACTGTCATATAGATACAGATTTTGACTAATAACAATAATATTTGCCTTTTTTACAAATTTTTACACTTTTGGGACACCCTGTGCATGTTTTTAAAAAATGATGGTTTTTGCCCATTTTTAGGAGGAAGGAGTCGTTTTAGGGCCATAGACTATTTCTTCATTTTTGTAGAACTTTTCAAGATACATCATTTGTTATTTATGCAAAAAGCGCAAAAACCGAACCGTTTTGCCGTTATTCACTGCCAAAGGCGGAATTTTTTACGTTTTTTGCCGTTCCCGAGGTTCTAATGGGCATTTGAGGTAGGAAGACGTTGATTTTTCAAGATAACTGTGAAATACTTTTATTTAGGCATTTTAATTTACTAAATTTCATGTGAAGTCAAATTTTTTGTGCAGCTAACCGTTTTTCGTCAATATGGATTTCAATTGTTAAAACAAGAAAATTAAGTGAATATAATATAAATAATTGCTATAACATAAGTAATAAAAGAAACATAAACCATGTGCATTTGAAATTCCTTTTGACAAAAATCGGTTGGATATACAAAAATTTTTACTTCACATGAAATTTAGTAAATTAAAATGCCTAAATAAAAGTATTTCACAGTTATCTTAAAAAATCAATGTCTTCCTACCTCAAATGCCCATTAGAACCTCGGGAACGGCAAAAAACGTAAAAAATTCCGCCTTTGGCAGTGAATAACTGCAAAACGGTTCGATTTTTGCGCTTTTTGTATAAATAACAAATGATGTATCTTAAAAAGTTCTACAAAAATGAAGAAATAGTCTATGGCCCTAAAACGACTCCTTCCTCCTAAAAATGGGCAAAAACCATCATTTTTTAAAAACATGCACAGGGTGTCCCAAAAGTGTAAAAATTTGTAAAAAAGGCAAATATTATTGTTATTAGTCAAAATCTGTATCTATCTGACAGTTTTAAATAACTTAAAAATAGAAAAAAAAATTTAAAAAAAAACAAAATTTTTTTTCTCTTTTTTTGAAAACACAGGGTGTCCAAAAAATAGGAAAATATTGATCTGGTCAGAAAACACTATGGCCAAACATACTAAGACACATATTAGAGTAATTTGAAAAAAATAGCCAATTTGGACCAAGTTTTAGCTCTACAGACACAAAAATCACATTTACAGGGTGTCCCAAAATGAAATTTGACAACATTGAAGTCCCGGGTCCTCCGAACTGTTATATACCACATATGCCCACAGATAAAACACAAGATTTAAGCAAAAAAAAATGATTTTTTTCGGACAGGTATTTTGGGTATTACACTAGATATCCAAAATACACTTTTTGTTGGACACCCTGTAAAATTAGAGTTTTGGCCAAAATAGCATTATGTGCGCTTTTTACATGAATAAACGATCATTTTGGTGTATAAAATGTATAGGTTGGATGTAAGATTGATGAAAAAATTTATTTTTAAAATTGTGAAAAAATGGGTGTTTTTTAAATTTTTGTTACCTACCTTAATAGATAGCTAGATATCTAGACATCCAGGGACTCTGAAACTTTTTTTTGGCCATCCAGCATCCTTGAATCACCCAACGGACCAAAATATAGAGTATTAACAAAATCGGAGAGGTAGTGCAGAAAAGTGGTACATTTGGCAAATAATGCACCATAAGGATGATAAAAAAGCTTTTAAATAATCTTAAATTATACAACATAAAAGGAAATATAAATATAATAAATTATTTACATGTAATTGTAACAGAAAAGAAAAAGTTACTGAAAGCATAGTTATTGATCATTGACAGAATTGGGAAGAAAACTTTTTATTATCTTTTTGTGATAATTTGGATGAAAAATTGGGATCACAGAAGAACAAGGATGACAATATCCATAAATAGCAAAGCACAAAATTCACAAATAACTTCGATCCACAATATTAAAATAAACATATCATCACTAAAAAAGACCAATAGAAACTGTTTTAAAAATTACTGTTTATAATTGTAAGAAGCACTTAGGGAAAATTCAAACTGTAAAAATGAAAAATAATATGGATTAAGTTTAAAATGTCGGCTTCCTCCCAAGAAATCAATTATGCGCTGAATGCTCTAAAGAAAAATGTTGTTTGTTTAGTTTTGTGTGGATAATAAGATCTCAAAAAGTGCTCGACTATAAGGTTACAAATTTCCTCGGACACTTAAAATTATCACTCTGTGCTATATATTTTCCCAACTATGCAAAAACCCAGGGCCCTATACCTGCGTGCGGGTCCTATAATACATGCAGTCCCATAACTCTGCGTTTCTAGCCTATACCCAATATAATCTATATCCTAACCTAACCAAACCTATCCTCTCCTACATAGGCGTCCAAGGGGGGGGGGTAATGGGGCGATTACCCCCCCCCCCCCATTTAAAATTTACGATGCTATGAGAATTGGTGCCAAAAATATGACGTAACAAAAAAAATTAGCCAATAACGGCCTTTCATTGGCTAATTTTTTTTGTTATGTCATATTTTTTGCACCAATTCTCACAGCATCAAAATTTACCCCTACCCTGGGGGTGCCGTAGGCACCCCCAACCATTTAGGAGGGGGTATTTACCCCCCCCCAAACAATTTTGGGGGGGTAAATACCCCCCCAAAATAGAAAATCTCTAACAAAAAAAATTTTTGCGCGCTTCGCGCGCATTTTTAATACTAAATTTTCAATAAAATTTAACTTACCCCCCCCCAAAAATTTTACCCCGGGGGTAAATTTTGGGGGGGGTAAACAAATTTTACCCCTGCCAACAGATTTCAGGGGGGGTAATTACCCCCCCCCCCAAGCAAATTGACCCCCGGGGTAAAAATTTTGGGGGGGGGTAAAAAAAATTTGCGGCGCGCTTCGCGCGCCATTTTAACCCCCCCCAAACCAAATTACCCCCCCCTTAAAAAATTTTTACCCCCCCCAAAATAAAAAGCTTGGACGCCCCTGCTCTCCTAACCTAATCAAACCTATCCTCTCCTAACCTAACCAAACCTATCCTCTCCTAACCTAACCAAACCTATCCTCTCCTAACCTAACCAAACCTATCCACTCCTAACCTAACCCCTGTGGGGTGCCCTAAGCTAAACTCTGCAGGGCCCGGGCTATCGTTCCATTTCATAAAGGCATCAGAATTTGAGGGTTTGTAATATGGAGGTTACTTTAACTCCTAGACTAATTAGTTGTCAGAATTATTATGTTTTCAAAAACACTATTACAGTTAACATCATTTATAGAGCAGCTTTCCTATAAAAATAAAATTATACGCGAGAGGTTGCGTGATAAATACATACAAATATAATATCAAGCAAATATTTGCACAAAAAGATATAAACTGATATATGCAATAGCTGCGCAACTTAAAATCCTTATCTGTAAGACAAGATTAACCCATTTTACATTCGTTTCTTTGCATTTTTATTATCTACTCAATTTAATGGCTGCAAAACTGTAAAAGAAAATCCGCAAGAAACTTTATAGAAAACTTTTGGACAATTTGTACATTGTCAAAAGTTCCCAGTTGATATTTATTTTTTAAAAGTTTTATTTAATAACCTATAAGTTATCTTGCCTTTAAGCTTTACTTTTTTTAAGTCTTTTGGATTATTCTAAGCATATTTTATTCAAAATTCTTGAATTTGCTATCAATAGAAAAATATGTTCTCATTTGGGAAAATATACAGAGAAAAATTGTACTTCACACCTAGTGTACACTCTGAAGTTGTTTTAAATTCGCAACAAATAAAAATAAGTTGGGTGTAGGCCTAGTTTCTACAACTTTACGACTTGAAATATTCAAAGTCTATTTTGGCCATTACAGGCCTTTTAATGTGATTTTAATAGAATCAAATAAAGTTATGACAATTGTGACTCAAAATTTATAATATTCATAAAAAAAAAGTTATAAAAAGTGCCAAAAAATAACTAAAGTTATAGAATTCTTGGTTTTGTGATAATTTTTTTATTTTGGTGGGAACGGTGTTTGATTGATTGGTACAGGATGGCGTCTGGACCCGTTTCTTTCGACCATTTTGATAAATCAAGGTACGTTTTATAGTTTAGTAAATAAACCATTTAAATTGAAATTGAACTATGTATATATATATATATATATGGGGGGTGGTGGGGGGGGGGTTGTATTGAAAATATGTACCCCTTTGTAGAAATTGGTCATTTAACTTCTTGCCTAGTTTTGAAAGAGTATAATTATATATAAGGTGGGTTAAGCTCAACGATGCAGGGGCTCTGTGTTTGAAAGAGGAGATCGAGGGAAGGACGTACTATATAGATAAAGATAGCTCAAACCCACCCCCCTTAATCTCTATGAAGCCTGTATCCCTAATCTGAGAACTCTAAATCGGTCTAGTTGTTAATGACTTTACTGCTTATAAACAACATGAACAATTACGTCCCTAGGCAGGGGCGTCCAAGCTTTTTTTTTGGGGGGGGGTAAAAAATTTTAGGGGGGGGGGTAATTCGTGTTTGGGGGGGGGGTAAAATGGCGCGCAAAGCGCGTCGAAATTTTTTTGTACCCCCCCAAAAATTTTTACCCCGGGGGTAAAATTTGATTGGGGGGGGTAATTACCCCCCCTAAAGTCTGTTGGGGGGGGTAAATACTCCCCCCAAATCTGTTGGGGGGGGGGTAATTACCCCCCCCAAACTAATTTACCCCGGGGGTAAAATTTTTGGCGGGGGTAATTTAATTATGTAAAAAAAGCACCTACCTAATCTATTAAGTTAATAAGTACTATCCTATAACATAAAGTAGTAAGTAAGGTTTATTTGACTATAGCTTCAGATTTCATTACTTTTAATACTGAGTTATCCTTTTTAGGAAAGCTTCACATAGATCCCATGATGGTTCCACACTATTATAGGTCAATCCTTTGAGTGGTTTTAGGCTATTTTTCTCCTCCCTTTTTACCCTTTAGAAAACACGAGTTCTTAGATGCTAAGGGCGCCACTACTATTCAAATATATAGTAGTATCTCATTCTTTAGAACATAAAAATACAATAATTAACTCACTAACCAATGAACTAATATGATTATACTTTAAAGTGAAGCGTCTTAGAGGTCCTGGTAAGTTTTATAACTAGTTTTGAGACACCCTGACATCCTCCCAAAAGAAATCACCTATAGAAATTCTTTTTCATTATTTAATGAAATATTTAATTTAGTTAGGTATCTATTTTATGGAATCTTCAGTGCTTTACAATTACATCATAGATCCCCGGGATGGTTTTAGCCCTTATAAAGGCCCAAGCAAATAAAACATGATCAAACTATTAAATTTTTTGTTATCATGGTTAAGAACTGTTTTAACTGGTTGGACTATATTGGGGTATAGTCCCTTTTGTGGCAACGCTCTTTAAGGGGCGTTTCTTCGTTTTTTTCACACAAGCTTCTCTCCTATTTCTAGCCCCTGCGGGGGGCCAATTGCTTAACCATGTGGGGCAATCACCTAAACCAATATAACCTATCCTAAAATAAACTATCAAAAGCCATTTAGGATATACTTTTCATTAACTATTAGGAGACCAAACGAGGAACATAAAATATATTACACCTCAAGGCTCGAGTCACACTATGACTTTTTTTAGGGGGGGGAGGGGCGGGGATTACTCCCTCCCCCCCAAAAAAAAATTTTCAGTAAAATTTTTTTTAAGAACATTCAATTTGGGGGGGTAAATACCCCCCCCCAAAAATTTTTTTTAAAGAACATTTATTTTGGGGGGGGTAATTACCCCCCCCAAAATGGTTTGGGGGGGGTAAATACCCCCCCCAAAATCGTTGGGGGTGCCTACGGCACCCCCAAGGTAGGGGTAATTTTTTTTTGGGGGGGGGGTATTGTTCACAAAATTTTGGGGGTGCCAAATGGCCCATTACCCCCCCCCTTGGACGCCTATGTCCCTAGGTCATATATCATCAAATCAAAACTTTCAGCTGAAAGGAATTAGTGTCATAATAAAATAAAATTACACAAAGATTTGTAAACTTAAATTTTCCCTTGCCCCATACGTAATTTTGAATTAATACCTACCTAATATGTTAGGGCGGCGGCGTGGAGCTAGAGCATGCATGAAAAATTTCCAATCGTTGTATCGCATCTCCAAACATAATAGAACAGTTTATAAACAACACAACAGAATAAATAGCTTTGATACCTTTAATAGAATAATAATGATTAAGAAGTTTATATTCTCTACATTGAGCTAGGAAGATACGAAAGTTATATTATCTAAACATTTCGTAAGTTATGATAATCAAATTTACACTTAGTGAGAAATATTTTCCTTTAAATATTTCTGGTTAAGAAAACTATACCTATCTTTAGGTTCGAAATAAATTTATGTACGAATTGCACGAATCATTAAGATTTCGCTATAGTTATTTTAATCAGTTTTCAAGTATTTATAGCCTTGGAAGTCACCTTTGGAATCTTATAGTTTAAAAAAATTGAAGTTTTCTTGTTTTAAACATATTTTCTGGTACCAAGTACGTTTATGCTATTTAACTTAAGTTTATATTTCCCCTCTAAGACATTTTTTACTGGTTCTGATTATCAGAAAACCAACCTTTTAATCACAATAGCCTCGCGTTGCTGTCCTAAATGTGCTAGGTAATAAATTTACGTTCTCCTGATTTTATTATCATGCGTTTGGCAAAGGAGATTAGTTAAACTATTTGATATTTTAGTATTTTCTCTGATGGGTTGTGTTAAGTCCAAACCAAGAACAATCTGTTGATTATATTTTTTTATTAAGCGAAATAAGACAAATTATTAATATGCTTCTACTTTTATGCATGCAGATGCTAAAGTTTCACAATTTAAAAAATCAAATTTAAATGATGATTCCATATACCTAGACAAAATAAGTTAAAATACGTAAAATTCCATTGATATATTAAACGCTTAGACTTTCTGCTAATCATTTCAGCGAATATTATATTTCAATATAATACCTAGCCATTACAGGAATTTACGAGTAAGGTTTAAAATCGATTGGAATATTCTACTGTTTTAAAACTTTGGGTACTGTTAATAAATCTTGATTTTTTTGTTCAAACTAGAAGTCCTCTTACTGTTCTTTTAATAAATTAAATCTACAGAAAGGGTAATTTTGTTCTTTATTGGGGATGTACATGCATCAATTTCTAGTCCATTGTCCTATCCATTAAGATCCTTGTAATTTTTAAAACTTATATCACGTACTCCTATGAAGAAATATCTACAACATACGACCAACTGATTTCCTTGAAAAGGTGCAAAAGTAGATTTTTTAACTATGGACAAAACATCAAAGAAAAAATAGCATAGTTCAACTACAACCATCCCTTTCTTATTTTAAATAGGTATCTCTTTTATGGTAATTATTATTAATTTATTATGTTTGAAGTCAAAAGTTAATTTAGGAATAGGTTATTTTTACTTACCTAGTTTAAATTTTCTTTTATCTTACCAATTCTCACCCTTAAATATATCCATATTTTATCCATCCAATATCACAAGAAAAACTTACCAATATGACTGAGGGACACGGATTTGGTAACCAAAGAAAACTATTTTGCCTCAAATCTTATTAATGGTCTAATACCTGCGCTGGACCGTTACTAGGTTGTATGAAATAAGAATTATAACAATGTATTATCTATTTAAAAGAAATGTTACACACATTTTTTATTATTGAAGCTACATCCCTGTCCCCGATGTTATAGGAAGAGGCAGTGTTGGATAAAAGAAACGGTTGGGAAAAATTGATCGCTTTAGAAGAAAATAGATCATTTGGTGGGAAAACTCAGGAATATAGGAATGTGTAGATCAGAAAAAAAAATTGATGGAGGTAATATTGGACTGTAAATAACACTGGTACCCAAAGTTTTAAAACCACGTTTTCTAATTTTGATTGGTAGGTTACAAAGTAGTGAACAGACTTTTCAACCATTTATACTTAGTGTTATCCACGTAAAAAAAAACTTATATATCCGTTCATATTCCTGTCAGTAGAAACCCTGCGGGAAAATAGATTTTTGTGGTTAAGCCTATGTACTTGACTCTCTGCTGTTAGTGTATTATTATACACTTTATATAGGACAGAGATATGACAATTGAAGAAAAAAGGGAAATAGGGTTCACCAAGCGATCTCATTATCCAAGTATCCATGAAAGAAAGCTAAAAATCTTTGTAAAGTTTGCAAGAAAAAATATTTCTTAGTAGTGATGGCAATCCGTCGAATTTTTGGACCGGATTCGGATTCCGGATTCTTAAAGAATCCGTCAAAAAAAGTGGCAGATTCCGGATTCTTATTTTTGGCGGATTCCGGATTCTAGCAATATTTTAAAAGGCTTTTTAATTTTTTATTAATTAAGTGCTACATATGTCCTAAAAATCAATGTTCTTGGTGTTCTCACTTCCGAGAATCGAACCAGATTTTAAAAGATATTATATATAATGATAAAAATCTTTGCCTTCAAAGAAAAGGAGTCCGCTATTAAAAAACGGATTCAGGATCCGGATTCGGATTCCAAAATTGGCCAAAAATTTGGCGGATTCCGGATACGGATTGCCATCCCTATTTCTTAGGTATTGCATTTGCTCAAAAACAAAAATTCATTAAAAAGATACCTATTGAATTTTAAATCTTTTAAAATTCTCTTGTACACTTGCGAATTATAAATTCTTATTATTATCTCTGTATTATATTTTATTGAGTTTTTTTTTTCTCTAAGGTATTGTTATTGTATTATTATCTAATCGAAGGAAATAGAAATACGGCATTGGAATCGCCCCCTTCTCCAAAATTAAGATAAACAAAATATACCTTTTCTAAAATTATTGATTTCAAGTTTGGCGAAAGATATTTCTACTAAGATTGTTATTTTTATGATTTACATGATTATGATTTATTTAGATTTACATTTTATTTTCTCATCCTCTAATATGAACACCCTGTTAGAAAATTTCTCTGTCTTTGAATATAAATATATTTTTTTTCTGTGGCGTGCGTCGTTGCACCAAATTTGGTTAGATCTGGCAAGTTAGTGTCCCACTAAAACAATCCAGGGATGTTAGGATATAGGATATATTTAACTAATCCTTTTATTTTAAATGTCAAAGCTCCTGGTAATAGCCAAACGGATGGCGCCTTTATTGTCTGTAATATCATTTAAACCCACTTAATAAATAAGACCTACAAATAATTTTAAATAACGATGTAAAACATAAGTGCGCAAATTTTGAAAGTTTGTTTCCTGCTTTTTATTGGGTCTTTACTTTGTCTTTTGAAAAATAACTATAGTTTTCACCATTTCCCAGGGAGGAAGCGGACATTGGACAATAAGTTACCAAAGTTTTATAACATGCTTAGACATTCTTTAGCTAAATCTTTGTGGACTTTAATCAAATCTTGATTGGGTCGGACAAACGTTCTACGTCCAAACTTTTTCTTCACTGATTCTAAACCTAAAGAAAGGGTAATTTTATTTAGGGTAATTATTATCGTTGTACATCAATTTATTCATTGTCTCTTTCCATAAGTTTCCTGCTATTTCTACGAATTAGAAATGTTTCATTCATACTTATTTCATTTTTAATTATTGACGTGTAAAGCTAAAACTTTTTTGAAGTTATTAGTTATTTAAGCTAAAAAACGTTCATCTTTGAACTCTGTGTTGCGGGCAGCAGTCTGGCTGCTAAGTGGACATATTTAGGACACAATGTAAGCACAGCAGTCTGGCTGCTAAGTGGACATATTTAGGACACAATGCAAGCACAGCAGTCTGGCTGCTAAGTGGACATATCTAGGACACAATGCAAGTAAAATCACTTTCATTTGTGGTAAACTCACGGATGCAGGGACTGGCATAAACGACACGGTTAAGGATCCGATTCTTTTTAGGTGTATAAAAACTGCACTGAAAACATATGTTTTAAAAAGAAAAAGTGAAAACGTTTTTTTTGGGACGAGGGTGTATTTTTTATCATCATATTCTCGTGGGCGGGTGGAGGTACTCCTAAATAGTTATTAACCTTTTGTGGACCTATGAGAAGCTTCACTGAAAAGGAGAACCATATCAACCCTGTAGCATGAATCTTTGGTTCAAACATAGACATCCTCTTACTTTTATATAAGGTTAAAGATAATTAAAACAAAATGAAAATGTCCCATTGGTTTTTCAAAAACACAGGGAGTGAGAAGACATTAAATTGAACCCAAATTTAAAACAAGTTCACTCAGTCGTTGGCTTAATCTTAAACATTGATTGATATGTTAAAGCTAGCAGTTTATACATTTTTCAATCAATAATTTAAAATCACATAAAGATATAGTAACATTACTGATTCTTAGATAAAAAAGTAACACCTGATAAATTGACTATTAAGATAAACACAATCTATAATACAAAGTAGAATGATGTCTGTCCGTCCGTCCCTTAAGATCTCGGTAACCACTGAACCGATCGGATTCTACTCTTCAGAGAATGTACCTACTGGTCCTGTGGTGGTTTTAGGCTATTTTCTTAGGGGGTGGGACACCGTCCCACAACCCCCCCCCCCCAAAAAAAAAATACTCCCCCATTTTTTTTGTTTTTGTGGAAGTTACTTCATCACATAAAACTACTGACAGCACCAGTAGTACTTAATTTTTATTTTTTTTATTACCTCTTGAGGCGATGCCCCTAGAGGCTAGGGGCGAAGCCGCTAGTAAAACTATGAATCACAAGGGTATCATTTTTAAGTCTTGATCTTTTTTCAATACTTAATAATAGAAAATTAGGTCACTAGATAATCTTTAATGGAATCGCACTTCGTGAAGCTACCCCTTTTAATGAAATTGTTTTAGGCAAATTCATTACTATTAAAATCCATTAAAAATTTAAAAATAAAAGGTATTAAAAAAAGTTTAATTACACTAATTGTTTGATAATCCCCAATGAAAAGTATTCATGAAATTCTGATGGTAAATTTATTTTAAGCTTTTAAAAAGCGAAGTTTTTCTACAATAATTTTTTTTCATTTTTACCTGTACAGAGACCACCTGGAGGCCTGAAGCTCCGGAACCTGGAGGCCTACCCAAAAAATCTTAAAACTTGGGAAAATTCATCATATAAGAATGATTTTATCCCTAATAACCTATCATTTCAGTCCAAAGTTAAAGCCTATATACCGGGTTTACGCATATGTGTCAGAAAGAACTTTAGAACTCCCCCCCCCCCCCCTTGATTTAAAATGAAGGTGCTAATGGCTTAGAGGTTCATTTTACTTCAAACAACCAACTTTTTGATAACATAATCTTTGTCTTGAAGGTCTAAGTCTAAATGTGTGTAATATGAATATATGATATTCTCATATTTACTTTGAATTGCAATTTGCTTCGCCTCTTTACCCAAAAGAGAGTTGTTGGTACCCCCCAAATTTATTTATTGATGTTAAAAAGAATTTTGTAATACCAATTAATAATTTAATTGAAGGCATCAGACTTTTTTCCTCTTAAATAAGATTTTTGATGGAGGGGATATTTTTCATAGCTATATTTCCCGTTTTCTATAGAAAACTTTCCTGAAAATTGTGCAATGATTTTTCAGCTGTTTACTAGATCTTTGTAGGCATTACATTTTATGAAAAAGGCGTTTTTTTTAGATAGGCGGTTTCTGAGATGGGCGTTTTTTGAGATAGGCGTTTTCTGAGATGGGCGTTTTTTGAGATGACCCTTACATACATACAGAGGGACAAACAGACAACATATTACTTTAGCTTATAGGATTAATGGAAAAGAAAAAAGCACATTTCAAGTACCAATTCGATTTAAATCACTAAATATATATTTATTCATATCTTTGGTTTTATGGTCTTTAGAATTCCTAAAACTACAGTAGAGTTTTGGTTCTGAATCGTCTAAAACTGTGTAGTGACTTAAGCTAACGTCGAAACCCGCATATAATCGCTATATTTAGAGTTAAGGAGTGAATTAGTCAGTAGCCGTTTGTGCGTCGAAGCGCCAACATGTTGCGCGTATTATGCGTACGCGCTTAGTTATATAGTTAATTGCGTCAGAGAGCGTAGCGTAGAACATTTTTGTGTGACATTTTTTTTGTGATTTGATAGATTTTTTATCCGTGTTTTTTTCTGAATAATTTCTTTATTTCGAAATACAAAGGGGATGGATAGGTGTTTTGAGAAACAAATAGTAGAACATGGCAAACACAGATTCTTTTAATATTTTTATACCTAGTAAATATGATAACTTAAAAAAACTGTTTTGCTTTTTACTTTTAATATTAAAAAGTAAAAGATTTCCTTTATAATTGTATGTCATAGTTACATATTTAACATAAAATAATACATTTCGTCTCAATTATTATTGTTAACTGTTGGAAAATAGTTTTACATAAAAAAATGGAAAAAATCCGCCTAAATTAATATAAATCTACATTATAACATAAATGTTTCTTTTAAACCTAATCTGTTAAAAGTTGTCAAAAATTAAACGTGTTCAGAAAAAAAAGTTTCAGTGACGTTTATTTTATTAACAAAGTGATCATTAAGCTGTTTTTATATAGGGTAAGTTTAACATTTTTCTTTTATAATATGTTTTTTTTTACCTACATTATGTGTAGTTAAAACTTAATCTAGTGAAGTAAAGGACAACTACTATGATCAACCTTTCTTTTGGGATATTTTAAAGAAAGAAATTTGTATCTAAATGTTTTATTCCAACTAATGATCATAATTAAAAATTAAATGATTTTTGTACAATATTATGTTGTTATCGACATCAACATAGAAAATCATATGGTATATACCTAAGTTTAACATTTTATTTTTAAAGGATAGAAAATTTTGAGGAAAGCAGTATCGTATGAAATTTCCCATAAAATATTTTTATAATGCTATAAAGTTTAGTAAACTGCATATTTCTTGAATTATTTTCATTTTTGAACTTGTAGAAGTATATTTTAATTAATTTAAATTCAGGAATTTATTTGATCTTTTCTTGTTCTAAACCTTCCTAATTTCTAAAATTACCCTGTATATAGGCATGTAACAAAATGGAAGATTATTTAACCACTTCAAATTTTATCAATTCTGCCTTTAGTATCTGGTGAATATAAGGAGATAGAAGGATTTAATGACATTTTAATCGTTATTGCCCTATCCCTATCTGTTAAAAACCTGTCGTTTTTTTTTACAAATATTTCCAGTATGGTTTAGAAATCAATTAGGTATTATCCGCTGGATAGGTATAAACACTTCTGAGCAACATTGAAAAATGATGTATCGTATCGTATTATAGACAATTTTCTACGAATAATAAAATATAAATCATAATATTGATACCAGTGTTGGTAGCCCGAGTCTTCAGCAATTAAGGCTAACAAAACATGGAATCAATTTAATAATGTTTAAATTTACTATCCGAGGAAAGGTGTCTATATTAAGATAAATAACTATTCTTGATTAGACGGATTAAAATCTCTGAATATCTGTCTTTATTTCTAAAGTTCAGTCCATATGTTTAATTAATGTATTTATTACTTAAATAAAACAGTAAGAAATAGTATTTGCATGGATGAAGGGGTCAATGGACTTTAAATTAAACTGGTACCCAAAGTTTATGAACATTTTTACCATTCGTTGGCTTAAAAGCTTTTGTTACTTCTGTGAATTCTTTGTTAGTTTGATTAAACTATCAGAGTCCAAACTTTTTAACCAATGAATTGATTATTCAAGTACAAGGTGTAATTTTGTTTATCATAATTTAGAATGTAGATCAATTTATCGTGTTTTGTCTTATCCCTTAAGATCCTTGATTTGTAACTTACAGCAGTAAGGAGTATTACCAAGGATGAAAACATCGTAAAGTAGCGAAGGAAATAAATAAAATCGACATTATGAAAATGTAAATTCCATGTCACTCAGACGAACCAATTTACTTATAGCAGAACTGCTAAGTGAATTCGGTTTCAATATCTATAATAAGACCCGAGGAAATTCTCTCATTGGCACTACCAACAGATTCAGTGGGCTAAATCACCTTTGATCTTTAAAAACAGAAAACAAATTAAGACGAACATACAGGGTCAGGCGTACAATGACAATATAGAATAGAATAGCTTTGCTTATAAAAACAATAATAGAACATTTAAGACTAAAATATTAGAACATTTTGTGTTGCCTTATATTATTTACAGAAAAGCTAAGGTTAAAATTGAAATGATCATAGGGTAAAAGACGTTCTATCAAAAATGTAAAAAAAAAATTTTTACATAACCTAATTAAGATACCTAGGTAGTTCTATTAAACTTCTCGCAGGCTTAAAACAAAAATTTAATTGTCTAATGTTTTTAGGGATCATAGGGTATTAAGAAAATGGACGATAAATTGATGTATGTACCCATTAGAGAAAATAAAAATTAACCCTTCTCTAGATTAAAATTGTCGGTTAAAAAGTTTTGACACTATTACTATAGAATCAGCCAACCAAAATTCAATAAAAGTACCCACTGGTTTTGAGCCAATAAATAAGAAAGCGTGGTTATAAATGTTTGGGTACCTCCCTCCCTAAGTGTTCCAGATACTCTGATTACGAGTTCAATGCATTAAAACTGCTTTTTTGCTGAATTGTTAGGACACTAACATATACAGGTGTATCTTCAATTTCACATAATGTAGCACATTATTTAGCGATCAGTATCGTAAACATATATGACTGCAATAACTGTACTCATACTTTTGTTTCACTCTCACCATTATTTGTTGCTATACAGAGAAAGGGGACAATGGACTGTTTATTACACTAGTCCCCACATTTTTACAATAACGTTTTCTTATTTGTAGGATTATTAACTTTGGGGACTTGTGTGAATTTTGATTGATTGCTTCATTAACTTGAGTGTTCAAACATTTCAACCATCAATTTTAATCTACAGAAGGGGCTAATTTTGTGTATTATCATTTTATGAGCAATTGTCGTATCCATTTAGATCCTTGTCAGCGGAATTGAATGTACACCAGTGTAAACATATGGTCTAGATATTAAAGCATTAAACAGCCACTACCACTATTAGAGCAAGGGATAGTAGTACAATTCACTATACATAATCATGTGTGTTTGTGTGTTTGTGTTTGGTTTAGCCGTTCTATAAATGTTAATGAAAAAACAGATGCATACACACAAACACACACGTTGGTCCGTAGCCCCAAAATTTATTTTGGTATAAATTGAAGAAGAGTTAGTATGAAAAGTTACTTAAGCATTAGTATAAGTCTTTTGAATTGAAGATTATTTAGCCACCTCAACCCCCACCCCTACCCCTACCCCTTCCTTTATCAACAAATGCTCAATTCTATCCTATAAAAATGAGAGTATAAGGGGAACGTCAGTAATTTATCTTTAATTTAACCATCCCTGTATCCCTGTCAACTATCAAAGCCAAGGTCCTAAATGATTTTAGCCACGATTAATTCATAAAAAAAGACGATTTTAAGCCATAAGAGTAGCACAGATACTCCTTAATAATTGTTAGTCCTTAAAAAATCTCAAACAGTGCATGATGATTCCTGTTACAATAAGAATTATTTTTAAAGTTTAGCTAATCTTTATTAACGTTTAAAATTTTAATTAATTTAGAATTTTTGCTTTTAGTGACAAGTGTCATATTGGGATTGGAAGGGGGGGGGGCAGTTGAAATCCTTACATGTCTGTTTTTTTTATATTTTTTAGCTGCTGATTTATATTGTCATCCTTGTTTGCTGAAATTTTTATACTTTTTGAACGCGACTTTAACATATCAAGGGAATATAACATCGAAAGGTCTGTCAAACTAAGAAATTAAAACTTTTAAAAGTCTACATAGTTTTTAAAAGTACAAAATTATCAATATAAAATACAAAATGTATAAAAAGTATCCCTGAAACAACGAATAAGGAATCTAAAGGGATAAGACAATGGACGATGAATTGATGTAAATCCACAACGAGGGTAAACAAAATACATTTTCTGTAGATCTAAACTATTGGTTAATACTCTTGGATACTTAACTTAATGAACCAACTGATCAAAATTTATTAAGTTTTTAAGCCAACAAATAAGAAAACGTTATTACAAAACTTTTGGCACTATTGTAATTAATAGATTAATATCAGAAATACGGATGCTATTATACAATAAGTTGCAGAAAACTGAACCTTTTGCTTTCATAAAAATAACTTGTCAAATAAAAATAGTTTTCATTGAGGGGCCATATCCCCTACCCAATTAAAATTTTCTTCTCATATTTTTTAATTTTTATTTTTTTGTACATTTCTTGTTTTATTTAGGTAATTAAAGAAAAAACAATTTGGTGTTTTATTATTTTACAAAATTAAAAGAAGTTATTTCAGGACATTCATTGAATTTTTTTCTAGCCAAAACAACTTTCTTTTGTAATTTGAAATTAGGTAGAAATATTACCTTATTATATCTATGAAAAGACAGACTTAAACTTTTTAACAAATTAGTTCTGTTTGATAAGATAATCTTTGAAAAGAATTTTATGTTAAGTAAGTAAGTTTTTTTTATGTATTCGATCATGTTTTTAGCCAATGCATTCTCTGTCAAAAATGCTTACAAGCCTTAGTAATCAGTTTAAATTTTTTTTAACAGCGGCTACCCTTCCAAAAATATATAGATCTTCCCATGACCTATGAGAAGCTACACTGTAAAGGAGAACCATATCAGTTCGGCGGTGTAGGAGATCCCTCGGTGCACACAGACATAAACATTAAGATTATGTTACTTTATTATAGGAACGGGTTGGGGTGATAAAGCCGGGTTTTTAAAGATAAAATATCCGTATCTAAATTTTAATTTAGAAGAGAATGTAAGTTTTATGTTTTTTGTACAAACAATTTGTTGTTTTTGGGTGCAAATAGCAAACAATATAAGGATAATTATACTAAAATAAGCAAGACTTCTTTACATATAGGTCCAGTAAGATCTTGGAAACGGCCAAAATAATAGTTACATAAAGTTTAGTATAAGTCCAGGGTATGATTTATGCTATTTAAAGTCACCACTTATTAATGGGGATATGATTAAAAGTTCAAGGAAGGTTTTCATCTATTTTAGGTAGGGTACTATACCTCCATCCGCTGAAAAAATTTACCCCCCCCAAAAAAAAAAAAAAATTCAAAACTTAAATGGAAAGTTTAAGGTTGACTTATCCTTAATTGCCCCTCCAAGTGGCCTCTGGGAGCGAAGCAACTTATTTCAAATAGGAATGATTTATGATATGTATTATTATTTCAACTGTTTTTAAGAAAGCATCTCCCTATTTTTTCTGCAATTTTAGTCTAAAAGTAAACTTCACATACGACAATGGATCTAATAAGGTTGGATGTAATATAAAAATGCATGATTTGATGACACCGTCAATAAATCTACTCTAGACAGTTGGACAAACGAACATAAATGTATTGTATAGCTATTGTGCTGTTGGTTATTAATTAATAGCATATTATTTAAATGTATGAACAAAATTTAAATCTTTCGCCAAATTGCGTAAGTAAAAGATGCTTAAATGCTTAACCCTACCTAATTATGAAACAAATGAACCCCCACCCATATTTTCAATTTGATTGAAAATAAAGGGTGGAGGAGGTACTGTGCCCAACAAGGCACTTTGAGAGAAAGTGCCAATATTCACTTCATATTTATAAAATCTAATAGTGCAATCCGTTTATATAAGTTTTTGTTAGGTATACCTAGTTCTATTGAAGTAATAGAAACCATTTTACTTCATTATTGCGTATATAATACATATATATGGATTTATACGCGCAAAGGTGACTTCAAACTCAAAGTAATTTTAATGGAAAATAGAATTAAAGACAATTAATTTATGACTTATAGCTAGAAATTATATAGCCTTAAATCATCTAGATGTTGAGTTTTGTCAAAAAGGAAACTTCTTAGCTAGGTGGTTCAAGCTCGATCTTAACAGACAATCATACAAATTTTGTTGCTTATATAATACTAGCGGCTACGGCCCTAGAGGCCTCTAGGTGAACTTGTGGTGGAGTTGGCGATTTCTACTGGGAGGGTGGTGGTAACCTTCATCAAAATAGTTATAAACCTCCCTGAAACTATGATAAGCTACATTGTAAAGGAGAACCATACTGTTACTTTGTTTATGAGGATAACTAACGGACCATACTAATAGAATCTTAAAGAAGCTGCGCTTCTTAAAAACAGTAAATTATCTTGAAATGGAATTCATAAAGAATTAATGCAGAAAATGGGAAAATATTTCATCTAAATTTGATATTGGAAAGAAACTTTTAAAATTTTGGATTTATTTTGTTTTGAAAGGGAGAATTATCCAGAATAACTAATAAACCGAAGTATTATATGTATAGGTCTTAGGATTTTTTTTTTGTAGCGAAGCTAATCTATAATTAACATTATCCGTATGTTTTCTTTTTTTATATTATTTTAGGATAGGTTTTATTTGAAAGAAGGTGTATCAACTTTTTTTTTTATGGCTAGCCGGTTCTTTTAGTAAGTAGTAGATGTAAAATTTTTCATAGAATTCAGATATGCAATCGGTTTTTTTGTAGACCTCTTATTTTTTAAGTAATTTAAGTTTTTTAAAAAAATAATTAAGTCGGTTTTAAGGTACTAAAACGCAACAAAATAAAAGAAGAAAATGGCCAGTAAGAACAAAAATAGTAAGATCTTTAATTTGACACCTTACTTTTAAAATTCTGTTGAGTAATTATTGAAAAAATCTATTTTTTTAACCTCGGTTTAATAAAAACTTTAGACCTAAATATTTTCTCAAACAGACATAAAAAACATGGGTTCATATATACCTTTAGAATCAGAAAAATATTACGAATCCATTGTAAGCAAAATTGAAAAAAAGTAAAAAAATAAAAAAATATAAAAATGGCCAATTGTATTTTTTGTTCTGGCAACACTATCGTCTTCCCTTTTTTACCCCCTCTTTACCCCCTCTATACCCCCTTCCCATTTTTATACCCAATTCAAAAGTTAAGACGTTGCCTGTACAATATAATATGATATTTTCATATAATTCCTTTTATTGTAGTTTATATACTATATTGTAAACTTTTTTTTTCAATTTTGCTTACAATGGATTCGTAATATTTTTCTGATTTTAAAGGTATATATGAACCCATATTTTTTTACTTGTGAAATGATAAAATTGAGTTCAAAGTTTTTATTCTCGTGGGTTTAAAAAAATCGATTTTTTCAATAATTACCTGACAGAATTGAAAAAGTAAGGTGTCAAATTAAAGATCTTACTATTTTTGTTCATAATGGCCATTTTCTTTCTTTTTTTTGTTGCATTTTAGTACCTTAAAATCGACTTAATTTTTTTTTTTTAAACTTAAATTACTTAAAAAATAAGAGGTCTACAAAAAAAACCGATTGCATATCTGAATTCTATGAAAAATTTTACATCTACTACTTACTAAAAGGACCGGCTAGCTATAAAAAAAAAGTTGATACAACTTCTTTGAAGAAAAATACCTATGATAAAAATTATCCCTCTCTCTGACAAAATTAGATTATGATCAATGAATTTAAAATATGTTTCTAAATATGCTTCTATATATTGTCCAAATATTAATGCAGATGTGGGGCAAAATCCCTAATTCTTAAAACCCCCTCAACCCTCACAATCTTAATACTAATGTATTGTAAGGTTTATTGTTTGTCCGTTAAGATCTCTCAATCAACTGAATTAAGTTCTCAACCTTATGGAAGCTTTACATGATTGTTATTTATTTTCAAATTAGAGCATTAGAATGGCTTTAGCCTATTTTTCTCTTTAGATGCTAGGGATGCAACCGCTACCTTATAAAATGCTTATGGATTGCTTTCTTAAAGTTAGACAGGTTGTAAAATAATATTGTTTTAGAAAATTTAAACTTTTAATCACAATCAATTATTTATTTTAGAGTAGGTTTTAGAGAAGCTTCATTACAAATGTACAAATAAAAAAGTAAATGAATTAAGAATTAACACATAGAAAATGTACCATTACATTAATTTAGAGGTTTCTTTAAATTTTCATACATACTATATAGCATTGTCTTTTTATGATGGGATAAAGAAAGAAATTATAGATCCAAAAACTATCACACATTCATCCTGGGAGGGAGGTGACATTGGACTTTATATTTTACTTGTCCCCAAAGCTTTACATGTTATGATTTCTCAGTCGCGTTCTTAAAAAAACTTTGGGTACTTCAATTCAATCTTGATCAGTTGGTACAGACCAGAAGCATACTTTTGCACCAAATATTCAATTTATAAAGGGGTAATTTTGATTACTATAATTTGGGACGTACATCAATTCATTGCGCTTGTTTTGAACCTTAAGATCCCTGTTTTTTATTAGTAATATTTTAAAGTTGATTACCTTACCAGTATTTTCCACGATTTTTCACAAATTCTGTAGCAGATTGTAATTAATTTAGTAAAAACACACGTTAAATGAGATTTTAGATTAAAATTAAAATTTCGCTCTTGAAATACAATTACTGCTTTAATTAATATTTTTAACTTTCTTTTTCCTTGAACGTACTAAAAGTATAGATAGAAAGAAATATTACAAGATTGTTGTAAGAATATGATCGTAGCATCTGAATAATTTTCTTTTCAAATAAAAGGACAAGGGGGGGGGGGGTAATGCAACCATCTCGTAATCAATGATTAAATGGCACTTGGAATACGAATTTCGATCTGAAATTTTGCATGAATAATCCCTGGTAGGTCTATTTTCCCTAAATCGAACAAAAAGTTGGAAAAGTAACGGCTAACGGCTGGCGGCTCAGCCGGTTTGCCATTTTTCGGCTATCTAAAGAGAAAATTAGTCACGAAACCTATCTCCACATAATACTTTTGTCGCTCAAAAACCTTATCCAACGGTTCTAGCCGGTAGCTGTTGGTACTAGAAATGTAAAGAATGGTTATTGCTATCATTTAAAATGAATTAAACCAAAAATATGTTTTTATAAGTTGATTCCTACGTAATTAATGATGAGCCGCCAGCCGTTACTTTTCTAACTTTTTGTTCGATTTAGGGAAAATAGACCTACCAAGGATTACTCTTGCAAAATTTCATATCGAAATTCGAATTCTAAGTGCCATTTAATCATTGATTACGAGATGGTTGCATTAAAAAAAACCCTTTATTAAGTATTTTTTCTTCTAGAAAATATTCTGTTTTTTTAACTCCAAATTAAATTCTTTCACTAGATATTTGTTGATTTTAGATGTTGGCTTTCATTTTTAATCTAAAGTATAACTCCCAAGATGCTATAGGTGCCGCTGCTAATAGTATTTCCAAGTTTAATCACTCCATAAAAAGCATTCTTAATTATTTTCTAAGAAATATTAAAATATTCTTAATCACTCTTTATCTATTTTTCTTCGGGGGTTGAGACATATTTTCAGTATTTAATTTTGATTGATTTGAATGACATGATGTATTTCTATTTTTTATAGGTATCCATTTTATTTTTTTGCATAATATTGGGGGGCAAGTTAGTTGTTTTTTGATGAAATTATCGGCTGCCTCCCTATCATCAAGGGGCTCAGTATTTGTACAAATACTGAGCTGAGGGGACTGAAAATAGGATAAACCATCTCAAAATCTATGTAATGTTTACCTAACATGAGAACTGAATTTTAGTTTTACACAAAAATTATATAAATAAATCACTGATTATTAGTCCTTATTCCTAAATTTTCAATATGGATCATTATAGTTTAGCATCTAGTCATTGGTTAGC
Source organism: Acartia tonsa (assembly GCF_053477335.1). NCBI lineage: Eukaryota > Metazoa > Arthropoda > Copepoda > Calanoida > Acartiidae > Acartia > Acartia tonsa. The sequence goes on along the minus strand of NC_137273.1, from coordinate 24,922,250 downwards.
TGTTAAAACAACACAGTTTTTCCTTGCATTAATTTCGTAAGGCTCATTTTTTGTAATTTGTGTTTATTGGGTATTAAGTAAAGTAACACCAGCCAGATAAATAACTCTTTGATTGCATGATCTTTCTTGAAAGTCCTTATTGTGTATGGTTGTCAGTTGCGCAAAGGCATTCCCCCTTATCTTAAGTATTTAGAATATGCTTAAAAAATAATATATTCTGAAATTAAATGGTAAAAATTAATTATTGTCGATATTAGTTAATTATTTCACCGTATCATATACAGCTTTCCGTGGATATTAAAATGAATAATTTTAAGATTAAAACCAGTATTATGATTTTTATTTTAATATTCGTGAAAAATAGTTTATGCTAAAATGAGTTTTCAGTATGGCTTAGAACTGGTTTGTAGACATACCTATTTAGTCATTGCACTCATCATCAATATAGAACGCCTTAAATTCTCTTTTGCACGACTCATACAAAATCTTTTGGAATAAGACAATTGACTATAAAATGATGTACACCACCATCAATTATGACAAACAAAATTATCCCTTCTGTAAATATAAATCATTGGTGGAACTATGATAGTTTTTACCAATCAATCAATATTTAGTTAAAGTCTCCAAAGTTTATGATCAACGAATAAGATATCCTGTACTTAAAACTTTAGGTACCAATTTTAATCACGGTCCAATGTCCCCTCCCTACCTGTATAAAACAGATAGAGGGAAATGGCAACTAAAGTAAAACTATTATGTACTTCTTTTGTTTCAATATTTTAGTATTTATCAAATAGTATACCTAATACCTACAGTTGAATAGTAACTACATCATTTATAATCTATTTATAAGCATAAAAGTTGAAGGCAAAATATTTATTCTTGTGTTTTCATATCCCTGTTTTTGAAATGATGTTGCTTTCTCGGCTTGCGCAACGCGATAAGATAAACTCCTATTTGGAATAGATGTTCATTTTTGTTAAATTGTACCTACCCTTAAAATATTTTTAATCATACAATTCATTTTTTATTCAGTTTATAGATTAAGTATAGTAAGTTTTTCTTAATTTCATTTTAGGAGATCTTCACATAGGTCTAAATGGTTTAAGGGCTATCTTATTTTAAACTAAAGTCTTGGATTGTTTTAAGCTATTTTAACATAAAAACACATACGAATTGCTAAAATGTATATTTTCAAATATTTTCAAATATACTTTTTTAGATGGTAAATGGAACGGGGTCTTTAATATGGGACCAAATAAAGTAGCCTAGAAATTATCGTTGTTACTATTTACCACACCTACTAAACTTCTAAGGATGATATTCTACTACATCAGTGTGTAGGAGGCACCATATACAGGGATCTTAAGGGATAAGACATTATATGGTGAATTTGAACATACCCAAAATTACCCCTTCTATAAAAATTTTACTCCAACAAGTTTGAACAAACAAATTAAGATTTCATTGAAGTACCCAAATGGTTTAAGGCAACGAATTGAGTTAGTATAATTTCAGTCCAATGGCCCCTCCTTCCATGAGAATATTTGAAAGCACAATGGTATAAAATATAGATTAGATTCCAAGAACCAGAAACGATCTTTTTTTAAATTTTCTAAAAATTGAAATTTTTCTTTTCTTTATCACGATAGCTCTTTTTATATTTTGTCCCCCCAATAACTTTACCGGAAAAAAATCTAAAATTTTAATGAGGTGCAGGGAGGGAGGGTAATTTGGATGTTTATTATACTAGTCTCCAAAGTTTTATAATAAGCTTTTCATATTTGTTGGCCTAATAACTTTGGGGACTATTATTAAATTTTGATTGAGAGTTGAGAGTCCTAATGTTAGGGTAATTCTGCATATCATCATTGGGGATGTACATTAACTTTTCGGCCATTTTCTTATCCCTTTAGAAACCTGAATGAGATGTGTTCCTTGGTGGGTGTAATCATTGGTTTTTTACAATTTCTATGCCCCGCATCACTAACAAAGAGGGTGGCAGTGTTTTTCAGGGTCTTATTTTATACTCTACCTACATAGTTTCTCAAGTTTTACTAATATTTGTAATCCTTATACTAAAGTAACAGGATGTTTGTCTGTTTGTGTGTCTGTACCGAAGGATCTCGCTAACCGCTGAACCGATTGGGTTCTCCTTAACAGGGTAGCTTCTCATAGGTCCCGGGAAGGTTTATAACTATTTTCTTGGGGGTGGTACACCCCCAACCCCCCCAAAATGAAAATACCCCCCTTAATAAAAATTTTTAAACTAAAATTACAAATGATGGGGGGAAAAAAAGTCCACCTCCCAAAATATCTTTTTTCACTTTTTCTTTTTAAAATCTAAAATAAGAAATTGGGTTATCAGGTTCGACTTTCCCTTCCTCAAGTGCCCCTAGAGGCCTCTAGGGGGCGTTGCCGCTAGTCCTATTATATAAAGTAGTAAACCTTTTTTGTCTGGAGTTAAGATATAAAAAAAATACTGCTCCTAATCGGTTATACTTTTCAAGGAAGCTTTAAAAATTGCTTGGGGTGGTTTTAGGCTCCCCTTGTTACTAGCGACAATGTATCAAGTATACCTAGTTTGTTAAGTAAAAGGTTACTAAATATAAAAAGCTGTGTTTTATTGGTAATATGTCTTCGTAATTTTTAGATCGCGTAGGTAATTTCTCGGAAAACAGAGCTTCTGTCATTACAATAGGTTGTTACGGTTAAAATTTACTTAAATGTTATATACATTATATTAGTGTTGGTACTCAGGGATCAAGGAATAAGACAACGGACGATAAATTACCCCCCCTCCCCTAAATGTTCACTAACTTTTGAATCTAATCCTGTTCCAACCATTCTCCTCCAACCCTTTTTTTTTGAATAACTAATGACAGAACAAGTCTCAAAGAAAAGTTAAAAGGAACTCAATTAAAAAAGAGTTACAGATCGACTAAAAACACGTAGAGACATGTTGTTATAAAAATTAAAATTTAAGGACACTCTGTATATTTAACGAACATCTTTTGCCAAAATATGCCTACAAACTAAAAATGGATTAGATATTTAATTTTCTTCAACCACAGAACTACAGTATATTTTCTGCCAATGCTAGTTTGCTAGTGTACTATCTTACTACTATGTAATTACATCTTTAGAACCGTAAGTTGTTGTTTTAAAAAGGCGTTGTAGCATTTTTGTGTTCTGGAAAAAAAAACGATTTCTTTTTCTATATTTGAAATATGTACTTTTTAAAAGCGAAGCTGTTCTATAATTAGGGTCGGTCAGTACGTTCGTCAGTGTATGTTCGAAACGGATAGCTCTTATCGTTAATTTAGTCATGTTAGAATTGTTTTACCGATTTCAAACTAAGCTTATTATTATTTTAAAGTTTATAGTTTAGTTTATATTATTTATATTTTAAAGTTTGTATGTTTTTCAAGCTATTTAAAAAAAATACACTTTTCTTAGACATGAAGTTATATTTCGATTTTAGCAATCATTTTCAATTAATTTTGTTTCGCGTAGAAGTAAATCAAGCAATATTAGCTTGGTCGTTTTATAACACCATGTACCTATTGCTATGAAAAAAATACATTTATATATAACTACAGAGTCAAATGGAACAAAAGTTTATAAGAAACACAATGCTAAATGCATTTTTGTTAGTAGGTAGCCATTAATTATTAAACTAGTAATTGTTTTGTCGATTAAGGTTTTATTACTTATGTATAGGGTAGATTTGTTTTTACACCAAATAAGCTTTTTCTTTTAATAGCCAATTGATCAATGACGAAGGAGATATTTGACTTCATATTGTACTAGTACCTAAGGTTTGGGAAAGTACTCTGTCATACATTGACGCACAAACTTTGGGTGCTGTAACTTTTATTAAATCTCATTTCTTAAACATAAAAAATCTTTTTTCTTTCCTTGCTGTCGACAAAATATCATAGAGACCGAATTATGTTTGGACTAACAATCCATATTATTAACATAGCTATACTACTAAAAATATATGATATGCTTTTGGCCTTAAAAATTACAAACTGATTAAAAGGATCTTTTTCATTGTTACTGCATAACTCTAAACTCAAAACTTGTCCTTAAATCCAAGATTATATCTTACTGTCTTGCAATTTTTAGTAGCGAAGATACTCTATAATTTACTGTATTTATACCTTTCATACTTAGGAAGCCATACAGACTGTTTATTGTAGTTACATTTTCTATACAAGGTTGGAATAGACATATTTCAGTTAGTTTTTAAAGACCTTATTAATCCTTAATATTGTCATATATGTTTTAGAAATGACAACCTATTCTGATATTGAAGTCAAAGAAATAAATTTTCATTGGAATTACCCCAAGCGCCTACCATTTAAGGGGTCTAAACCTTGCGGTAGCCTTATCACTACGTTGAGAAACCTAACCTAACTAAAACAAAAAACTAGGTAACACAACACAACTTAACCTAAATTATCTAATAGTTATTGGATGGGGGAGGGGGGATACTTTCCCGTGATGTGTGAGTGAAATTCTATATTACCTTTAAAGAAGTACTTTGTTGAAAACTACCTATGGTGCTATTAAACGTGGATGTCCTTGTTAGCAATGCAGTTTAAAATTGGGTAAGGCAGAAGCTAAAAGACAAAAAGGCAATAAGTAATTACGTTTTACTAGCCTGTATAGTATTTAAATAAGGATGACAACATCCATAAGTAGCAACATAAAAGACGCATTTGTAATGAAAATATATTTATTGGTCGGTAGAATATTTACAATAAAATTCAGCCACCCATCTTAAATTAAAACAAAGAATAGTTATTTCTCGCATCGTATTATAAAAAGCTGGATATAATACAATGCTAGACATATTTTTTTTTGTATGGATTAGAACCGGTTCTTATCCACCGGATTCGAATGAATACGAGGAAAATACATTATTAGAATTTTAATTTTTCTTGGGCATCTTAAATGGCAGCCGAGGAAATTAAATTTTTCCAATTGTGGGCGAATAGACGGACAGATAAAGTAAATTATAGAGATAGTTCGCTACTAAAATACTTCTAAAGTGACTATATAGATAAATTGCTTTCCCAGCCCCTCTCCCCCTAAATTATTTTGTCGCGCGTTTAAGTACGTTGAGCGCTACAATTGAATTACTGTTTTTTTATTATTTATAACATTTTAGCCATAAGATATTACTTCTTTTTTCCCCACTTGTTTCTTTTTTCAATGCCACAAAAATATTACAATTTTTTTTAATAAATCAATTAAAATGGTGGATTTTATGTTCCCTTCACTCTGATTGTTGCTACTAAAAAAAAGAAGCTTTACAACTTTTTAATCTAAATTTAAGATGCCATTAATGTACAAATTTCGATTTCAATTTTTGGGCAAAGTAAATTTAGATGATATTTTGGGTGCTTGTCACTTCTACGACTAGAAAAAGTATAGTCACTGCGTTTTTGACAAATAAAGTACATGTTTTTTTTGTCAATATGCTTTTTTTTGGTATGTAATAGGCAATATTTTTGTAACCCAATGTCAAACTTTCTACTTTACCATCTAATACAGTGCCTCGAAACACTAAATAATTTATTAATTTATGTAATTTTTTAATAGGTAAGTGATCATTGTTGAAAATTTAGACAGGTTATGTTACTGGATGCATACACAAACAAATTCATAACATCTATCTACAGAATGAAAATAAAGGTTCAAATTAAAAGGGTTTCTTAAAGTTACTGTCCATTTTGGTCCCTTTACTCATAATTATTTATGGACCCTTGAAGACCCCCTATCCCGACTTAATTAACATCTGCTGCAGGGGCCTTTAACCCTTTCGGACCCTGAAAAACTTGTAAACTTTTGTTAGCCCAACCTAACGTAAAATAAACATTAAACTTTTGTTTTTTTGTGGTCTACATGCGATATAGGGAAACAAGGATGACAACATCCATAAAAGCGAAGCACTGAAACGGTAGGACAAACGGACATGAACACTTATATAGTGTCAGAACTGAATAATCAGAATATAAATGTATAAGAGTCGAAGCAAAATTGTAAGTAAATTTGTTGAAAAACTGCTTGATACAGGATAATGTTTAAGGACATACTTTCATTTTTAGGACTTGATTATAGAGTTGCTTTTCTTATAATATTGTACTTTGTTGTCCCAGGAATCAGTATATCAAAAATCAGACCAATCGGATAATTAGGACACATACAAATTTGTTGTTAAAAATGTAAAAAAAATCAACATGTTTAAAATGGACGTACGGACATTCTGGTAATGAGTATAGAGTTGCTACGCTTTCTCAATCGTACCTAACTGCTAAAGGAATCACCATGCAAAATTTGAAATCGATAGGACAATGTCTAAATTAACGAAAAAAGCTATCCGTGACGGACGGACGGACGGACGGACGGACCGACCCTAATTATAGAAAAGCTTCGCTTTTAAAAAGACAGTAACAAATACGCACTATCCTATATTTCTGTCAGATAACACTCTCTGTCTAGCTGTCACTAAAAGATCTTTAAGATCAATCTACCCAGATTTTTTGTCATATATTAAAATCCTGAATTATGTTTTGATTGCCAATGTTGCTATTTTGATCTTGTTTCGTAACTTTTGAACATAATCATCCTCGTTGAAAAGTTGGCTTCCTAGATTCTTATTATTTCTTAATGAATCATATAATACCATAAGGTTAAAAACACTCTCAGGGATATGAAACTTGAAGAAAATATATTTTATAATATTGTCAGTGTGTCAGTTACTTAAAACCCCGAGTTTTCCCTTACGAACACACACATCTGACTAGTACACACATACACTACTTCAGCGAATTGTTGCTGCGTTACTGTTGTTCACTAATTATCCTGTTTTTGCTCTTTTTAATAGTCTAAAACAAAAATTATATTAGTTGCTATATTCCTATTCCTGCATTTAAGAAATTCTAAAGAAATCTAAAAAATCTATTGTCTTATAAAATTAATTTCTGTAGCAGTGAAAAAGGAATTGGTACTGTCCGTTTGTCTGTCTCAAGCTTAAAATCTCCTTGTGCGCTGGGACAGATATGGATCTCATTTACACTAGTCCCCAGATTTTTTTTTTTTCGTTTTTTTTTTTTCATTGGCTTAAATTGAATCTTAATTGGTTAGCTCATTTAGTTGAGTGTCCAAAACATTCAACCACTAATTCTAAAGAAGAGGGTAATATTGTGTATCATCATTGGAGATGGACATCAAGTTTTTGGCTAGTAAGCCCTTTAGATCCCTGAGCTACTCTTCTAGTTTTAAGCTATTTTCGTGTGATGAAACCAATCCTTTTATCCCTGATATCGCCATGATTTCTGAAATGCTGCGACAATCACGTAAGAGTCAGGTATACAGGGATGGATTAATAAAAGATAAATTAATTTTAAACCCTTTTAGAAGTAAAGGATAGACTTAATAAATCTACAACTCTTGCTAACCCCCTAAATTTCAACAGGTACATAAGGCAGAATTTTATATCAAATAGAGGGAATAATGAAACAAAATCTTATTTAGATTATTGTAGGGAACACCAGGGGTGAGAATAATTTATCAGTCATTGACCAATCCATTTCCTCCCTGCGTTGGAGTCAATTAATATAAAACCAAAAGGTATCAATTAGAACTTTTAAAGAGAACCTCCATAATTTTTTTTGTTTGATTTGAGTGTTTCTAGCTTAAAACCTGCTGGAATCTTATAACAAGGAAACCGTTTGAAAGATTTTAATTAACAAACTAACACCCTTTTAGACATATAAAAATCAAACTTTGTCTTTGACTGTTTTCTCTTCTATACTAGTGAGCGGTATAGGGGAGAAAAGGGCTGTAAATCAAACTATAACATGAATAAAGCTCCCTGGAAAAGGTCAACCCACTCGGTCAAAGCCATTTTGGAGATCTTTATTTTAAAGAAGAAATAAACGTGCAGAATGTCCTTTGAATGCCGCGGGTTATTTTGGAGAAATCAGGGAGATTACTTTTATAATTACAGTTCCCTTAATTATTCAATACAATTGTATCGCAGTTAATATCTATCCGTGCAAGCTTTCATATCTACTGTCATATTAAAATAATATGACTAGAGAAACTGCTCAACAATTATGTCAAGCCAACTGTCCTTAAAAGTCCAAGAAATCCACCAAATATAATTATAAAAGGACAATTTTATCCTTTATTAACGTAATAATACAATGTAAAAGAATTCCCATGACCAATGCAAAGAATACTCTGATAAAATGTTTCTCCCAGCAGGCTGTTATAATAAAGCGCCCCCCCCCCCCCCATTGTAACTATTACTAATCCCTTACTTTGACCATGGTATTGACCAATATCTTAGGACTATATTAGCAACCTAAATTGACGACAAAATTCCTGTGTCACAATATTCACGTATTTTATATCCATTCGTCAGTTAAAAAAATTGTTTAAAACTTCTCCTAGATGGGTATACGTGGTTTGTTTAAATTCATTATCAAAAGATACATCCTACTCTTTGATAAGGGTAGTCCGAATGTATATTTTGAGATAGACATATAAAATAACTAAAGTTACCTTGGAACTAAATGTCAAAAAATGACTGATCTAAGTACAATCTACAAAACCCAAAATTAAAATAATTTGTACTGTTTTTCTTTATTTTGAATTATCATTATTGCTTTATTTTTAAAAGTTTTTAGATTCACCCGTAAAGGGGTAGTTGCACGAAGTGCATTTAAACTTGAAAATAGTGAACTCCGTATTTTTTTCAGTTCAATAGTTTAAACTACGTCTATAGGACCTATATTTGAAAGAATTTTTCAATTTTCTACCAGGTAGTTTTTAAAATATCAAGACTTAAAAATATTTTTTTGTATATATGCAACATAAATGGTTGTCCTGTTTTCACAAAAAAAAAACAGCATGATGACTCTTTTGGCGGTGCCAAATTGATTTCTATTTATTGTAATACAAAATGAAATATGTTAGATGTCATTCTTGTAACTTATGCTTGCAATCAAACTTGTTAAATGCACTTCATGCAACTATTCCTTTGAATTTGTTGAAAAAATCTTCGAATTTCCATGACACGTAGAACGTACACTATAAAGATAGACAATTTGTGGCTACTTTTATGTATACTTTTCTATTTTTTTATGTTTTTAGCATTTTTTAATGAGAACAGGATATGCTAATGGAAGATAAAATAATCATTTTGTCTAAATTTCCTTAATATATTGTGCACACTACTGAATTTCTTACTATTTGATTTGAAACATTAATGTTAAGCTGTGAAAGTACTTTTATGACCAAATTTTTTGCTTTAAAATATTTCCCTTTATTTTTTCCCCATTTTTATGCAAAATATGCATATTTGTTGTGAAATAAAACGCACTAAAGGTATCTATCTTTTAATGAAAAAATATAAAGGCTCAGCCTCATAGAAATTAGATAATACCTAAAAAGTCTAATTTATTAAAGTGTATTTTGGAGATATAATATTAGTTGTGAAATAAAACGCACTAAAGGTATCTATCTTTTAATGAAAAAATATAAAGGCTCAGCCTCATAGAAATTAGATAATACCTTAAAAGTCTAATTTATTAAAGTGTATTTTGGAGATATAATATTAGTCTCAACTACCTTATTATGAAATCTGAAGCTTCTCTGAATATTATAGCGAAATTAGATTCATGTAAACCTCCATTTATTACAAACAAAATTACCCTTCTGTAGTTTAAGTAGGGGAAGTTTAAGACAAATCCAACTAATAAGATAATAACGTGTTCATAAATCTTTGGTTGCAAGTATAATTTACAGTACAATGTCCCCTCCCTATCCTTAACAAGGATGACAACATCCTTAAAAGCGAAGCACTGAAACGGTAGGACAAACGGGTATTAACATTTGTGTCAGAACTGAATAATCAGAATATAAATGTACAAGAGTCGAAGCAAAATTGTTAGTAAATTTGTTGAAAAACTGCTAGATACAGGATAATATTTATTGACATTCTTACATTTTTAGGACTTTATTATAGAGATGCTTCGCTTATAATATTGTACTTTGTTGTCCTAGGAATCAGTATTCAAAAAATCAAATCAATCGGATAATTTTATCTGATACAAATTTGTTGTTAAAAAAGTAAAAAATCAACATGTTTAAAATGGACGTACGGACATTCTAGTAACGATTATAGAGTTGCTACGCTTTCTAAATGGTACCTAACTACTACAGGAATCACCATCCAAAGTTTGAAATAGATATGACAATTCTAACATGCCTAAATTAACTAAAAAAGCTATCCGTTACAGACGGACGTACGGACCGACCCTAATTAAATTATACAAAATCTTCGCTTTTAAAAAAGTATCATTTACAAATGAGTAACAGCATTTGTTGTCATTTTTTCGTGTCCTACAATATTCAGGGCAAAAAATAAAGTGTGAGTTAAAAATGTTTTGTTTTAATAACGTGACATTTTAAAGTGCTTTTGGTAGCAAGGCTATTGTATAATTTGAGTTAAGTTGGGTATGTTTATATTAGGGTTGGGCCGGATACCAGATTACCGGCTGATTTATAATGCCGGATATCCGGTTCCGGCCGGGTATCTGACCAACGTTCGATATCCGGCAATTTACCGGATACCCGGCGTCAAAAATCAGCCGGATATCATGAAACCGGATAGTTTTAATATCCGGTTTCCGGGCGGATAATGAAAGTTACTTGATATCTGGCTGGATAACCGGCCAGACCGGATATCCGGCCCAACCCTAGTTTATATCTACATTTCTATGTAATCTTTTAATGGCATCGTATTTGCTTTTCAAAAAATTATAACAGCTTACCCATAGTTCTTTTTAAAAATAAATTTTTGCTGGCTAATGCCGCGCTACTTATGTATATAATTGTTATTGTTCATTCCCAAAAACATTGTAAACATTTTATTTTGAGCGAACGGTCAACTTGTTTTGTTTTCACATTAATAGCAAGGACAATTATGTCAATTCCAAGTTTTTGTGGGCAAATATTTACAAATACATCCTCTTATTTGTTGATTCAAACTTTTACCAACTTGAATTGTATATGTACAAATCTTTAATATTCAAACTTTCCCGCCAATGAATTTAATTTACAGGGGGTATAGTTTCGTTTATATTAATTTATCGTCCATTGTTTAATCCCTTTAAATCTTATGAACACTGAAGTTGGCAATAAAAGTAAAACGAAGGTTGAAAAGGACGTGTAGAAATTATTTTGAGATAGATCATTTATTAAAACAATGAATTCGACTTATTAATTGTTTTCTTTATGTGTTAATTGTTCTTGTATATTTTGGGAGCAAGGATACTCTATTTTTAGTTTCTTTTACTTCCTAAAAATAGTTAAGAACCTTCCCAGGGTCTACACTTTTAAGGAGAACTATATTAGTTTAGCGGCTAGCAAGATTCTTTGGTACAGACAGACAGACACAGATCCTATATACTCGTTTTCTAAGATATTATCTTTTGTTATTGCTTATGGACTAATTTATATTTGTGACTATTGTAATTATTCTTCTTTGAAAACGTAATTGAAAATATAATTACAATAAGAATTCTTAATATGTATGTAGATATGGATTTGTTAGAATAAGGAGCTACTCTATGACTAAGTTAATGTATGTTTGGTTTTCTGGTAATGCAAATTCGAGTTTCGACCCTCCGCGGCATAATAAAGACATTAAATTTGGAAATACTGTCGCTTTGTATGACATAACTCATTATATTGCACTACCAGTGCACTTCCATGGCCCGATGAAAAAAGTTTATTTTAGTGTTAGGCAAAAATGACTTTGCAATTGTATCAGTAAGGAGGTCTAATAACACCCTTTGCTAATTTTAAAATCCAACTAAATCTAATTTTTGAAAAATTTCAAGTTCAAATCTCATCCCCTAAGAGCTTACACTCATCCATGATAAGAAAAACAAATATTCATACTTTTTAATTCTTTACAACTTTGCTTTTATGAAGTCTTTCATAAAACCACTCTCTACATGATTTATTTAAGGTTGAATTTCCGTGACCTTAGCAAAGCAACTGATAAAAATGGCCATTGATTAACTCCATTCAGGAGTGGTTTTATGAAGAACTTTAGAAAAGCAAACTTGTTCAAAATTTTAAATTAATAATCTTTGCTTTTCTTGTCATGATTGTTTGGTAACTCCTAGGGGATGAAAATTGAACTTAAAATTTTCAAATCTAATTATCTCAAAAATTAAATTTAGTTGGATTTTAAAATTAGCGAAGGGTGTTATTAGACCTACTTACTGATACAATTGCAAAGTCATTTTTGCCTAACACTAAAATTAACTTTTTTCATCTGGCCATGGAACAGTGAGTACTTACAGACAATAAGCGTGCAATCAATAGGATGGTTGTCTATTAATTATACTTTTAATTTCACAACATCAATTGAGGAATCCATCTTTTATGTTTTTAGTATGCTATTAACTTGGCCGGACTCGAACTATGTTAGGTTAAAAATAAAGGCTGCTACAGACACATTTAAGCTTATTTACACTCAGGTATAAGGTAGAAACAATAAGCAAAATAAGTCTAAAATAATATTTGGGGGGCAAATGGAGAGGTCGTCAATTTTACGATGTGTTGCCCCCCAACGACAGCTGAAAAACACGTATAAGTTTCGGGATTTTTTTCTGAATTTATTTCGTAATTGGTATAAGCTGATTTACACTACTTTAGGATTTATTTTTTTAAAGGCAAGCTTCCGTTCTATCCTGGCTGTACGTACAGCTGTGCATTCACTTCTGCATATAATCATATGGTCATAATGGATATAGAATATGTGGATATATTGAAATGGGAAGATTTTTCGTCAATTTGGGTTGCTAATATGTACCTCATCTATTGGTTAGTTCGTTCATCAAGTAGAAGTGGAGGGGTGTAGTAAAGAGTTATTTTATCCAGCTTGAAGTGTCACTTTTTTAGAGTACATTAAAAGGACTCTCCACAGAAAAATCAACTTTGGATTTTTGAAAATCTAACCTGAAATTATTATTCTCTGTTCAATTTTAGGCATTTTTTGTTTTTGTGGCATCGCGATCGAAGCCCTTTGAAATTTTTTACCTCCTTTAAGTGAATCCTCCCGCCATTTAATTTGTGCTGCTTTAGTGATTTTTAGCTTCTATTTTTGCCGCCGTTGCCGCATTCATCGCCCTTCTCCGCCGCTACTCCGCTATTCATCGCTTTTTAATACATGCTCCCCTCTCCCTTGTTCAGAAATTAAATGGAGGCTGGGGGTGTTGTGTATAGCCACGTACGCAATGTATAGCGGAGTAGCGGCGGAGAAGGGCGATGAATGCGGCAACTGCGGCAAAAGATGGTTATATTTGGCGGAGGCGAACACAAAATGGAGGCGGCAGGATTGTCCAGTTAAGGAAGAGGATAAATCGTAGAGCGGCCGGTTGCAATGGAGCAAATGTTCTTTAGCGGCAAACATATATTGAGTGGAGGAAAGTGTAGTATATATTGTTATAGCGGCAGTACAAATAGGCGGCGGACAAAATTTTCAAAGGGCTTCGATCGCGATGCCACAAAAACAAAAAATGCCTAAAATTGAACAGAGAATAATAGTTTCAGGTTAGATTTTCAAAAATCCAAAGTTGATTTTTCTGTGGAGAGTCCTTTTAAGATCTGGTGCAATATCTAAGTAATTAAATATCGATTATTCAATAAAAAATAGGGAGAATAAAACAAAGAAAAAGAGGCAGTTTGTGCTGTTGTAAAAATATGCGGTTTTTATTAATTAAAATTGTGATACCTATTGCGGATTTATATGCACACCATTGTACGTAGAATATATCGACAACATTCCTATCATTTTTTTTATTTCTATTTTTGTTTTTTTCCTAGGTATATAAGAATACTATCTAAAAATACCAGGAAACTCTGGATAAGACAATGGACGATATGCTGATGTACATCCACAATTATAATTTACAAAATTACCCCTTACAGCATTTCAGCCATTTCCCCTGGTTTGTAACCTAAACACAATTTCTAAGAGATTTTTAAGCCAATCAAAGAGACAACAAACATGTTTACAAGACTTTTGGGACCAGTATAATTTAAAGTCCAGTGTTACCTCCCTTTCTTGAAAATACTAGGGAAGCTAAATGAATAAATATAGTTTAGTTTGGAATTCTATTTTCTAAGCTACTCAATAACTACGTATTCGCGGACAATTGTTCGTAAAATCATTTAATATCAATATCAACGTGTATTAACATAATTTGTTTAAATCAAAAATTATATATTTAATTAGAATGGTATTTTTTTGGACCTAGTTCTGCTTGTTTTTCTTAAAATTAATAATCTAAAATATTCAGAAAATTAATATGGTAGATTAATAAATCAATGCATTCCAGGGAACCAGGGAGAGTTACATGTAAGATATTTAAATTTCCCCTTTCAACTTAAATAGGTTTTTTTACCTGGTGGCCCTGACCCTAAAGGAGGGGATGGGTCCTACCCACGGATTTTAAGGGATTAGACATTGGGCCATAAATTGATGATGATGTACAAAATTACCCAAATTTTAGATTACAATTATTATTGAAAATAAGAATTTAACTCAGCTAGTTTGACCAATCTAATTGAGAATTCATAAAATTCCTTCAAGAATAAGAAATGTTACTAGACAAACAGATAGACAAAAAACATACTGTTACTTCTTTATAAAGAAACTGGAGAATGTATGATGATATATCTTTACTTGACTTATTATTTATCCCTGCTAACAACGTCTGTATGGCACATGTTGTCAAATTATCATGCACATACATACACACACACACACCCGCGCATATGCACACATGTGCTGCCTTATTAAGTGTGCTTGGTTTGTGTGTGTGTTATGGTTTTCACAAATAGGGATAGAAATTCAGATTTACATTACGTAAATGTTTATGTGAAAATATAAATGTTTTGAGGATTTTAGTGTTTTTGTTAAAGCAGGTAAAACAGTCTCTTATCCACTATCCAACTTATCTTATTTTCAAGTTATGTAATCCATTCACTACTGCTTTATAACAAAAGTTACACCAGAGCTTGATCTTTAAATCTTTTTTATGGTGCGCTGAATCGGGGCGATTCAAAGGTGAATCGTAGGTGCGCTGATGGTGAGCCACAGCGCACCTATAAAACATTGAATTTTAAAAGATTTTCTGCGCGGTGTTGTTAAATCGCTTGCGACACTCAATAAAATATCGATCTGCGCCAGTACAACTTTATTACTAAAGCCGTGTCAGTATGGTATTTTATATAAAACATTAACATATAATTTATTTTAAAAATAACTATAAAAATGTTTTCACGATAGTTTTGCAATAAAATATTAAAGTAATTAAAAAAAATATTTATTTATTAAATAAATCACCCCAATTTGGCGCGGCAATGCCACTCGGTGAGTTGCATTGCCGCGCCAGTACCGCGCCACTGGCCGCGCCAAATCGCCCATGAAATTCGATTTAAAGATTGGTATTAATAATTTGATGGTGCACTGAATGAATCGCCCCGGTTTAAATCACCTATAAACGATTTAAAGATCAAGCTCTGTATAATATCCTATTTCCACTAAATAATCAAATATTTGATCACACACCCAAAAAAATTACACAATTTGATCTGATTCAAACTACCGAATATTTTTCCCAATTCCTAATGGTTACATATTATGGTTTTGGTGAGGCAATGACATTTATTCTATAAAACATTGAAAATAAAAATAGCATAAGTAAAGTTCTGCTACTATTGGACTTAATTGTCCTTGTCTTTTAAATTCTGTGAATCGGATTCTTTTCCCTTAAGAGATTTTGTTTTCTTTTTTTATTGAGTAAGGAAAATTAATTTTTCATTTACCTATCCCTATCCCATAAAGACATGTATGCAAGTTTAGGTAAGAGGTGTGCTTTCATATCTGCATATTGTTTAATCCGCTTAGTTTTTTTACATTCGCGATTAAAAACACTATTAGAGGGGTTGGAGGGGGTCAGTCTGTGCTTTTATAACAAGTTGCGTCTCTAATGATTTATTGATGTAACACATGTGGAAGACATTGCACATAATTTTAAAGATGATCAAAAGGAAATTGTTGCACATATTAGAACGGAAGGTGGGTAGGTGCCCCCTCCATACCCCCCAATAAGGAATAAAGGTTGGTTATTTCAAAGGACTAGCATGACAAATTTTAAGATACTCATCTCATTAATGTTTCTAATATAATGATGAAGATTTTATATGTAGTCCTAAAATGGAGAAAGAGAGGGGTAGGTTTCTGGTAAAATCCGTAAAAGTTATGTGTTATAAGAAAAAAACAGTAGTAGAACGATAAAAATTTGTGTTAACTTTTAAAAAAAATTGTCTATAGTTCTTTTCAATAAGAAATACACATATTTAGTGAATATTTTCGTTCTACTGCTATTTTTAAGCCTTAAAACACACACCTTTACGAATTCTACCAGAAACCTACCGCTCTCTCAATCGGTTCATTTTTATACAGATACGGACAAAAGTTCTTACTTTTGTATTAGTTTTGATTTAAAACTTAAAGAAGAATCCTTTTGCGGAAGGGGATTTAAACTCTATCTCTATGACAGTTTTTCAAAAATATTTTCTTCTCAACATTTCCCTTTAATTTTAACCAAAAACCTTTATTCCTTAGTAACCCCTTAACTACAAAACTGTTGCATATTACGACGGAAGTGTAAGACCATAATTTTAAACAAGGATGACACAATTCATAAAAGCATACATTACAAGTGATAATATTTGTCATATGTGGTATCTTAAGTTCTGTTGCCTAAAACACTAATCAATAAGGACATCCAAGCTTTTATTTTTTTAAGATGAAGGGGATGGAGAGGATTGCGAAATTACTATTTCTTCTGCGTAAAATTAGATTGTTGTGGAGTAGTCAGCCATCATTTTAATATCACATAAACAGAGTAATCTTAAGGAATGTGTTAGGGGTCGATAGAATGATATCCATTTATAATGATGTTAAGCAAAATTACCTATTAAGTTATTTGTTGAAAAGTTTTAGCACTGCTTGTTTGGAACCAACCAATCACAATTCAATAGTTTTTAAGTCAAAATACCATGGTTACAAAACTTTGAATACCAGATTGATTTACACTCCAATGTACTCTCCCTCCCTTCACAAACATGAAATATTTGAATATCTATCATTGAACTTAACTATTAAGTAATAATTTATAACATATATTAAGTCATCAAATTAACATATGGAGGGTTATTTGGTTTAGATTAATTTAGAGTTACGACATCTATGCATACATACTTAGTTATTACCTATGCTTTCTCTTAGAGTTAGGTCTTGACTGTTATTATGTTTGTTTATTGTTCATTAAGCAATTGGGAACGGCAAAGCAAGCTGATTTGTTAATGATTATCGATACTATACCTTATTTTTAAAATACTAGTGGCTTCGCTACTAGCATCTAGGGGTTCTTCTTTATTCGAATAATATACAAGAAAGACAGACACTTAAACAAATTAAACCGACTGATACATCAAACAAACTAAAAAACATTAATTTATTGACAAAAAGAACAGACAGATAGACAAACACAAATGGACATCCAACTGTTCTTATAAATAGATCCTAATGCTTTAGGGTAAATCCTAAATTGGTTTTCTATAAATGACAATAGTGGTGACAATTAGCTTCTCATCCTATTTCAGAACTGCAAGGATAGTTCAGTTGCCGATAAATTAATCACCCCCACCCCCTTCAATCAAAATGTATGATTTTAAGGACAACAATTTTGCTTCCTATTTTTTCATTAGCAGAGATTATACTTTTCTCTATAATAATGTAAAATAGCAAGATAGATACAATACAAATTCAATTTAAAAGCAATTTTTTTTATGTACAACCTTCCTTATAAAGTTTATTGTAGGCAAAATTGATTTATCTCCCATTTACAAATCTCTTTTTCACTGTTTTTTTTCACACTTCCTAGAGTACATTTTTAACGCGCAGTGTATGTTTAATTCAGCTTAGCTTCCAGCACTCCTTTTTCTTGTACTAACGGCTCAAATAGATAGTATAAAACCATCCAAAGACTTGAATTAAATTAGAATAGTCTTTAACCTTCCCGGGTATATTTATAGCTTTCCAGTATTTTCGGTGTTTCATTGGTTTAGGTCCTTGACAAACATATAAACCTTACTATTTTTTGGTATCGCATGATTTATTTAAATACAGGAACAACTGTTTAAACCAATTAAAAGAGTAGCTTCGCTACTTTGCACTATTTCATTTTGAAACTTTTCCTTTTTTGTTTGTAAATAGTGGCATTTTCCTTATTTTGTAAGAAAAACACTTTCATGAGTTAAATTCAAGCAAAAAGTCATATTTTAGGACATTGTAATTGTACCTAATGCTGCTCTGTCAGACGCTTGCCATTAATTGTTAGAGTTTTTACATGTACTAGTAAGGACTATAAGAGAAAGTGTGTGCATTATAAGGGTTGGTTGTCTGAAAATTTTTAGATGTTAGTGACTTCTACAAAGTTATCTCTCTACATTTTATTTACCATGCATTGTTGTAAGGCTTCCCAGACAAAGGTGCAGCAATCAAAGGGTTGATTGTTTGTTAGGTGTTGGTTTACAACATTATTAGATGCCCCTCACTATGCCTTTGTTTATGTTAAAGGGATGAGGAGTAAGATATTGTGGGCGCTATATTAAATAATGAGATTTTACCTCTTTAATTGTTCCAAAACTCAATACAATTGACCATTAATGGCTAGTTCCCATCGCGCAGAGGAACACTATTCTAATAAACACGTAGAAGAATGGGTTGTAATACAATAACTTGAAAGCTACCAGGGATTTAAAGGAATAGGGCAATGGGAGTTGAATTAATGTAGCTCCCTAATGATGATAAACAAAACAATCCTTGTTTGATTAATAGAATACTATAAGCTGCTTTCCAGCATCTAGAAGCTCTATATTCCAAGAAGGGGGCAGAAAAATATCCTAAAACCATCCAAAGGCTTAAATTTAAAAAGAAAATAGCCTAGAAACATCTCGTTACCTATTTGAAGCTTCCCCAAATAGGAGAACTCATTTGTTTTTAGTTGTAAATGAAATTTTAAGCTTCAGAAATAAAAACCGTACTTCTTTATTTAATAGGATTATAGATTGACTAAACTTTATTTTTGATATTATATGCTCGTATCTTTGATGGCAATTTAAACTACTTTAGGATAACAAATGATATAGTTAATCAGCAAATGATAGATTGTTGTTTCTAAAATAGAGTTTAAAAACTTTTTAGATCTATTTTTCTGTTAGTTAAAAATAAAGTTCGTTTTATTATTATAGCTTTTTTCCAATGACCCTTGAAATGATAAGAGATTAATAGTTTCTAAAGCCATAATTTTTCATGAAAACTTATCTTGTGTATTCAATATTTGTAATTTTTTTCACTTCAAAAGGCACAAGTTCTTTAGAATAGGTACCTACTCATCTTGTTTCTTATATACAATACTTTTGTTTAGGTAATTATCATTTCAACTGAAAATCTTAAAGGATAATTCAAGTAAAGTTAAGTTGTGATGAGAATTAAAAATATTCCTGTAGATTAATATTATTGGTTGTAAGGTTACGAAACTGTTAGTTTGATTCAATCAATCAAAATTTAAAGAAATAATCAAAGATTTAAGCCATTAAAGAAACGTGTTTATTAAACTTTAAGTACAACAATATGAAGTCAAATGTCCCCTCCCTCCCTGGTAGTAGCTGCTGAATGAAACGTAGATGCAGCAAAAGATAATAAAAAGAGATAATCCTTAAATGTATTTTTTTTTGTATATTATGACAAATAATGCATTTTTATTAGTGCAGCTTCTAAATAACAGCAGTCTGTCTGTCTGTTTGTACGTGAACGTGAGAATTAACATAGTGCCCACTTTCTTAGGAGCTATGGGTGAAAATTTGTAAAGAAAACAGTTTTAAATTCTGCTTATAATTGACTACACTTACTTTCAGTTTGTTCGCTTAATATTCTTATACTATTAATGAATAATAATTTATTGTTATTTATTCATATTAAATGAAGTGCTACTTATAAATATAATTGTCTCTATTGATATTACTTTTTCTAGGTATACTTTACACCAACATATTATAACTTTTTCAGCTTATATGTTTTTATATTGGCAATGCCACGCTACTTACGGGCATAACTATTCTTGTTATGAAATGACGCACGGCTTAACATTATTAACGCATATAAATTTATGAATGCACAGGGATAAGACAATGTGCGATAAATTAAGTAAAGTTAGTTAACGTTTTTAGCCAACAAATAAGAGGATGTGTTTTTAAAACTAATGTAATTTACAGTCCAATTTATTCTCCCTTCTAATAAAATAATCGGAATTTATATATTCGGATTTGTAAAAATTGTTTTAAAATATTTGTTTTCTATTTTTATAACCTTTTAATACTTCATGATGAATGAAAGTCAGAAATAAAAATATTAATTTTACTAATGTTTTAGTTATTAATCAAACTAATGGACTTTTTGTTTTAATTTTAGGTAAGGTTTTAATCAATTTCATCGTTACATATGAATACTCAGGAAATAAAAAGCACTGAATCCTTAAAATGTTTAAAAAAAAATAAAAATAAAAAAAGGGGAGGGGGGGAGAGAATAATTCTTCGCTTGTTTTTCACTTTAGGGTAGCTTTGGGTAGGTTATATTGAATATTAGGTAGCCCCACAGGGTTAAGGCTCCATACAGGGATTTTGCATAGGGAAAAAATACTACACTATTCCCCTTATTTTGATTTTTTAAAGGGGTAGTTTCACGAAATGAATTTGAACTTAATTTAGTGAACCGCATATTTTTTGCTAGTTAATGAGTTTAACTATATTTATATGGCATATATTTGAAAGAATTTCAAATTTCTACCACGTAGTTTTGAAAATATCAAGTCTTGAAAATCGTCTTTTTGTGATATATGCAATTTAAAAAGACGATTTTCAAGTCTTGATACTTTAAAAACTACGTGGTAGAAAAATGAAATATATGCCATATATATGAAGTTTAACCAATTAACCAGGAAAAAATATGCGGTTCACTAAATTAAGTTTAAATGCCTTTCGTGAAACTACCCCTTTAAAAATAAGGGGAGGTGGGTAAATTGTTTGTTAGGCCCTTTGAGGAAAAGCACCTATATATATTTTGGTAAAAATCTATTTCTTTTGTAATTCAACGGAAAAGTTTTTTTGATAAAACTAATCATTTTAGTGTTAAATAATTTTGCAGGGAAGACAGGGATAGATCACGCTATTTGTTAGCTAGATACAAAAATGAGAATTTAATAGATAATTTTTTTAATTACAACAAAGTAGATGCCTGTCCGTCCGTCTGTCTACGTAATAAGTTTTGGTAACCGATAGACTGATTCAGTTCTTTTTTTCATTTAAAGTACATTCTTTTTATTCTATAGTTTACATTATAGTGCCTAGTTCAGCAAAGAACCCCCCTCATCATTTTATTTATTTTGAAATAAAGTGTGTTTGTGCTTTACTTAAGTTTACGTTATCACAGTTATAGACCCCTCACTCAGAGGTATTGGATAAAAAAAAACTACCTATCGCCCTTATTTACTTTTCATAACCCAAATAGCTAGGAATTTATTGAGAAGGCATCAAATTTTGCTGTAGTAATTTATTACCAGTGAACGGCAGCCGCGCCTCAAGTGCACATAAGCCTCAAATTTAAAGCCACTTTTAAGCTTTAAAAATCCGAAAAGATTGAATGTCTATTTGGGGAAAGTTTTAGACCTCCAGCTTAATTTTTAAGTTATAATAAGACGATTTCACTGAGGCTTGCGCGCGGCTGCCGAGCCCTGTTTATTACAAAAGTAATATCCCTTATTCATGATAATTAATTTGTAAGTAGACACCTACTCATGTTTTGTGTAATTATCATAATTAAAAAAAAACAAGTATGATTTCATTTTCTAGTAGCGGAATAGTTATTTCTCGCATCGTATTATAAACAGCTTTCCGCAAATATAGAATGTACAATTATAAGATTAAAACCAGTTTTTTTTTAGCCCCGAGGTGCCGAAGGCACGGGATAAAAAAACTGGTTTTAATCTTATAATTGTACATTTTTATATTCGTAGAAAGCTGGATATAATACGATGCTAGACATAGTTTTTTTCGTATGGATGAGAACCGGTTCCTATCCACCGGATTCGAATGAATACGAGAAACCTCATTATAGCTTTTATAACTAAGATTGAAATATACAAGCATTTCGTTACGTCATCCACAAGAGCAGAGGTTTATAAATTTGACTTGATACAAATAGGGACAATTTCAAAGTTGCAATGCTTGTAATATCAAGTCTAGTTGCTTTAGACTTAATTACCTTAATCACCTTTAGAGTTGAAACTATTTAAGTATAATACTATATCTTTACAGGAATCTTCATAAAGCTTTTGCTATTATCTTAACATACAATCAGAGCTAACTTTTCTTATGTTCGGACAAATGGAGTAGTTGGTTGCGCTAATAAATCCGTAAGGGTTGTAAGCTTTTAGTTAAAAACAGTAGTAGAACGATAAAAATTTAGGTTAACTTTCAAAAAAAAAAAATTGTCTACAATTCTTTTCAATAAGAAATACACATATTTAGTGAATGTGAATATTACCGTTCTACTACTATTTTTAAGCCTTAAAACTCACACCTTTTCGGATTTTTAGCGCAACCTACTCCTCCCTTTATCATAAATGTTAAATTTACATAACCTTACAAAATCTTTGATAATCTGTAATCTAGTATTAAATAGTCACTATAAGTAATGAGTTATAAATACATGAAAAAACCTTCTAATGAAGAATTAAATTAAGATAAATTGTTCAGCAAATAAGCTATAAATATCACACTTATAAACGTACAGATGCTTTTGTAATATAAGCAATTTATTTCACTTGTATGTAAATTTACAAAACTAAAAACTGTGCCTTTAATAGTTTTAAACAAACACAATGTGATACTCTCATAAACCTACCAAAGGAAGTATTTGGTTATTATAAAGAGGAAAATTATCGTCCATTGTTTTATCCCGTATCTGGTGTTTAAGTCACGGTTCGTATTTTATTTATTTAAGATTAAGTAAAGAGCGGTATATGCGTATTAGTACGTTAATTAAAATTGTCGTAGCTTTTCTACGTTTGAGTGTATCCGTTCGTTTAACGGTTGCTAATGTTGCTAATGACGTATAGGTGAGTTGCACCTGGAGTGAACAGTCAATTTGTCAACTAAAGTTCAGACTCTTGGTCCTTCACTCTTACCCGTGGTACAGTACATGACAGACAACCAACCCTTTGATTGCACGATCTTTGTCTTGAGATCCTAACTGTGCATGGTAATGAGTTGCGCCTGTTTGGGGCCAAGACATTCCCCCTACTCTACTTTTTAATGTCCTGTGCCGTACAAAGCAGGTAGGTACATTATTAAAGTCTTTGGTATGACGCGTCGTTTAACGGTTAAATTATATAAAAAATTTAGGTATAATAAAATCATCATTTATATAAAGATATCTCTAATGATTAGGTATAACTATTTACTGTAAGTAGATTTTGATTTATAGATATTTATATCTATTTCAGTTTCAACTACTACACCTTTACAGACAATAAGCGCTTTGATTGTGCTACCTTTATCTTAATTGCATTAAGTTGTGTATAATTATAGACAAAACCATCCCCATTCTTTCAATTTCACGTGCCTAACATATCAGCAGTAGAATTAAGTTTTACATCCCTTGTATGACGCAGTGTGGATATAAGTAAGAACATAAATAAACGAATGCATGACAAAACATTTTAATTTAAATTAGGTTCATTTGAATTTGAATGTCAAAATTTAGGGTGTTCTATCCGTTCCGTGCAAAAATAAATTTGATAGAATAGCCACAACCAAAAAAACATTTTCAGCAAAAAAATTATACGAACTTAGTATAAAATCGCAAAAATCATTAAATGTAAAAAATATATCAATAACTTAACAATCCACTTTTAGAATGATTGGCTTCCCCTTAAATTGTTTGCGATGTTATCATAACGTGTTAAAACGGTAATGACAGCACCCCAAATTTCTTACTTCCTTAATTCTAATAATAAAAGAGTATGACATAAAAGAATGAAAAACACAATGTTATATTTACAAAATTGTAATACAATTGTACGCTTCTTTTCTCGTCGTAGAGCTGTCGGGTTCGAATCTGGACCACGCATCGTTATACTAAAGACATTGAAAATTGTACCTATAGCTACTAATTTGGCAGATAAAGTTAATAGTAAGAATAGGGGGGAATGTTTTTACCCGCAAACAGGCACAATTTAATACCACTCAAAGTTAGAACTTCGAGACAAAGGTGCAAATTAGTTGTTGGTTGTCTATATGCTATAGTAATAAATACAGGAGCAGACGTTATTAAAGTTTGTTTATGAAAATGTAAAGGAAGAGCAACACCTGATGATTTTTATTAAAAATAACAAGAATACAACTTTTCATAGGAACAAGGGAAACATTGATAGGACACTGGATGATGGATTAATCCTCTACCCAATTATGGCATGCAAAAATACATCTTATCTTAAAGTGGATTATGATTTTTTTGAAACTTTTAAAAACAAGTTCGGAACCAACCATTTAAAATTCAAAGTATCCAAAAGTTTTGATCAATGAATAAGATAAAACTTTAGTACTAGTGTTACTTACTGTCCAATGTCCCCTCCATCACTGGCTTTACTTTAATATGAAGCAAAAGGAATTTAAGAATAGCTACGTTTTCCAACAAAAAATAGAACGCTATATTACAATGAGATTTTTGTCTTGTTTCTACCTAACCAGAACTTGAAATCATGGAGTAAATAATAAAGAGTTGAATTAATACACCATAAGGTTTTATCAAGGAACTAATATTCAAATAGAAGGGTCTAGTCTTAAATAAACATTTCTCATATTATAACTTTCTGTTTACTATTTTTAATAGTTTTAGTTTTGTATTGCCTTTAAAAACTCTTTAATTGAATGAAATTTTTCTATTAGTCCTTACTGTACTAAAGCAGCATAAGAAAGTAGATATTTTTCGTCGTTTTGATATTAAAATATTTTTCCCTTCTCTTAAAAAGTATTAGAATCTACTCTGTTGTGGTTACTTTATGATGATATGTAAGAGACCTTGATGACTATTTTATACTATTTTTATTTTAGTAAAATTCAAGGCTGGGAAGAAATTCTAAAACAATTGTAGATTTGGATTTTTAGGGAATTATGTGATAAGAAATTGTGCACTCCCTATTATGATACACCAAATGGGGGTGAATTGAGAGATGGGATAATCACTAGAAATCATAGAGGTGGGGGGACATTGAACTAAGCTGGATCTTAAAATGTGTAGCCGTTGCCGTAGCCGTGGCCAGAGGTACAGCCACTAACCTAATAGCCACGGTTATATGCGATCTTCAATTCACAACCACTTTTTGAATTTTCAGTAAAACTGTAAATGAAAAAACTAATAATACGTAAAAACTTAAAACATTTAAAAACCATGTTTTATTGGTAGTACTGGTAGTGGCGACGGCTACGGCTACAACTACGGCCACGGCTACGCCACGACAACGGCTACACATTTAAAGATCCAGCTCTGTATAAGATTATACTGTTATCCATTGTTTGATAAATATATTCCTTAATCCTTAAAATCTATGTCTACTTTTTCAAAATTAATTGTTTGTTTAAACAAGCGGTGCCCAAACTGTTAAACCAATAATTTGAATTTTCAGAAGGAATAACCTTGTTAATCATCATTGCCAATATTCAGCGCCCTGAATAGAATACATACAAAAAATTGTAGAAAAAATATCACTGCCTATGGTTTTTGAGTTAACCAAAGTGTAACGCTTGCATGAACTATAATTACTTATTAAAATAAAATAATCTTAGATAACCTTATTTTTGAAAAGATTAGCAACTCTACAATTTCTATCTAATACACCCCCCCCTCTTCAAAAAAAAAATGAATAACTCCTATCAACCAGATTCGTTTTACCCCAACCTTGTGGATGTTCCTACGAGACTTCTTTTCAAACTTATCATGTATATACTATTTTTATGATAAAACATTCCATAATACGCAAAAAATGAAAGAATGGAATGTTTTTTTCAAAGACTATTTTTTTTATATTTTTTGAAATATAAACCTGCTGGGAAAACAGTTTTCTTTTAAAGATGACATTGGTTTATTTAAGCAAAAACAAGGAAGTCAACATAAAAAAGGCGAAACTTAAAACAGACGGTAGTACAATTTTGCTAAATACAGTACACTGAGGTGGATTCTTAAAGAACTTTTGCCTCACTAAACACTGGTTAAACCCATCCGGAAATAAAAAAGCTTGGATGTCTAAATGCTGCATTAGATGAAATATTATCAGCACAAACAGACTGACAAGGGTGACCCCTAAAGTAGCCTCACTCCACCGAAATTTTAAAATTTTAAACAAATCCGTTTCTTGTTACTAAATTTTAAAATGTTAATGCAAGTTGTACCTTTTTGTTTTTAATTTAAATTTTGAGTTCTTGAAATACTAGTACATACGACTCCGAGAAATACAATTGATGATTAAAATATTTATATATAACTACCGCTAGCCGCTAGGGTACGGGAGCTCAAGAAAAAAGTGTAAAACCACCGCAAGATATTTATAATGCTTTCCTAAAAAGTGCAATCAACTCGGACCCGCATTCTCTAAGATCTTTAGGTAGCTTCAGATAAAATACCCTACTACTTTATATAATAGGATATGTAAAGGTAATTAAAGCCATGACCTTTCATATGACTTCATAGAATGTGATAATTAATATTACATTTTTGTGGATAATTAAAATTTAAACTAAAATCAAAAAATAAAGATGAGTAAAATTACCAGTTCAGAAAACGGATTTTTGGCAGGACTAGCATTCAATACCTAGTAGTTTTCTCTGTACAATATTTCTTTTTAAAAGCGAAGCTTTTCTATAATTAGGATCGGTCCGTCCGTACGTTCGTCCTTTAGTAGTTAGGTACGATTTAGAAAGCGTAGCAACTCTATAATCATTACCAAAATGTCCGTACATCCATTTTAAACATGTTGATTTTGGTTCTACTGCAGTTCACGGTAAAATATTGCTGGTAAGCAATATTTCCAAAAATCTATGAATTTTAAAGGCTGCTAGCTGCCAAACGGCTGAACGTACAGATCATGCCCGCACACTGTTTTAAGCGGCATAAGAAGGCCTACAAATAATCTGGAATAGCCATAAATCAATAATGCATAATTATCTCGCAGTGCAGAGAAATGCGCGAAAAAGACCTATTTTACGCGTTTTTTCTTCAGTGAAGCTTTCCCTGTGCATATTTGGATCTTGGCTATTTCAGATTATTTGTAGGCCTTCTTATGCCGCTTAAAATGGTGTGCGGGTATGATCTGTACGTTCAGCCGTTTGGCATCTAGCAGCCTTTAAAATTCATAGATTTTTGGAAATATTGCTTACCAGCAATATTTTACCGTGAACTGATTGATCTGATTTTTGGTATATTGATTCCTGGGACAACAAAGTATAATGTTATAAGCAAAGCGACTCTATAATCAAGTCCTAAAAAAGTTAGTATGTCCATAAACATTATCCTGTATAAAGCAGTTTTTCAACAAATTTACTTACAATTTTGCTTCGACTCTTATACATTTATATTATGATTATTCAGTTCTGACCGTGTTAATGTCCGTTTGTCATACCGTTTCAGAGTTTCGCTTTTATGGATGTTGTCATCCTTGTTATTTCTAGATCGATTTGGAAATTTAAAGAGTACAAACAAATATGATGTGTTATTATCCCATGTTGACATTTTAAAGTTACGAATTTTCTTAAATTTTTCCTTTTTAATTTTAGATTGCCATTTAAATTTTTCCCACAGCCTAATTTTTATTGGCGAATCTGCTCTATAATTTCTATAATATTTTATATTCATTGTATTGCAAGTTAAACAAGTTCTTTAATTCGTTGGCCTAAAGTATGTTATACAATCTACATTGGTTGGTTCATACTTGCATTGGCCAAACTTTCCAACCAATAATTCTAATCTACATATTCGGTACTTTTGTTTATCTTCATCGGGGACGTACGTGCATCAATCCATCTTTCATTGTCTTATCCCTTAAGATTCGTGTTTACTGCACCCCAAAAAACTAAAATTTGTGTTCGCAGAAGAACCCTTCAAGAACGGGTGTCTCTGTTCAACTATTTGGAGAGAGGGGGGAAAGCCTAGTTTGTATCAAACGATCAAGATTTTATAAAACTAAACATGATGTTTTGGCCAACGAATAAGAGAAAATGTTTATTAAACTTCAAAGCATAATTTACGGCCCAATGTCCCCTCCCACCCCAAGCACTCAGGGATCTGGAGGGATAAGACAAAGCCTGATAAATTAATGTACTTCGCTAATGATTATCTACAAAATTACCCCTTCTGTAGATGGTATTACCAGTATAATAAACATCAAAATGTCCCCTCTCTCCATGCTAAACAATACTTAAACCCTTACGTCACAAAGCTAAGTGCCACCAGGGAGTAAGGGAGGGGACAATGGATCGAATATTCAATTTTTAGGAGTCTCAGACTTTGGGTACTGGCTTAAAGGGAATGTGCAAGAATTTAGCAGTTTCTGACTGAGTTTGGGTACTTGCGCATGAAATGCCGCTACTCGTTGTGTATGTTTTGAATATTGCAGACGGGGAGAAGAGATAAGGGAAGTGGGGGCAAGGGAAATAACTACTCGTTGTGTTAGTTTGGAATGTAGCAGACGGGGAGAAGGGAGGTGGGGGCAAGGGGCAAGGGAAATAAACAGAATAAGTCATATTCGGCGTTATCCTGTTACAAAAATTTTTATCAATTTGAAAATTTGAGTACCCCCCCCCCCCCCACCCCCCGACAATCTGGATAGAATGCTGCCGGAGGAAAAGGCAAAAAGGAAAAAGGCAAGCCTAAATTTAATTCAATAACGTGTCCTTGCTGTGGGGAAGCCGAGCGAAGCGACAAGTCAATTTAAGTTTTTGCCTTGCCTTGTCCCTTAACTTTTCCTCATTTGCCTCAATCAAATCGCATTTAGATAGAGCATATTCATCTAGGCATAGGTAGGGGGGTTTGCGTGTAATGGGGGAGGCAGAAAATTGAAACAGTATAAATATTTAGGTTGATAGCATATTTTTCATTAGTATTTTGTCAGTGTGCAAAATGGCGACATGTAGCGGAAGTAATGGTGTTCAGGGTGGTCAACATGGAGACAAGGGTGTTGGAGGAGGAGCTAAGGGCAAGGGAGATATTAGAGGACAGAAAAGAAGATACAAAGAAAGAAAGAGGCTTGCCAAGAAAATGAAGATGGCAGCTATGAGTGGGAACCAGTACCCACGATGCGCCTTTTTTATAATTTAATGATATTGTTTTAACAATTACTAATGGCTCTGTTTAGAGCCCCAAAAACTATCAATGAGATTATTATTCTAAAATAAGGGGGGGGGGCGGAAAAATGTTTAAATTTTCGCGCGCTATTGATGAGAGGGGTAATCTAATTTTCAAAATTTCCAAAAAATATTTTAAGTTAGGTTAGCTTATAGTCTAGGGAGCCAAGCGCTGCGGCCACAGATGTTCGTTGTCGAGGGTACTCTAATTTTATAAATTTCAAAAAACTATTTTAGGTTAGGTTAGGTTATAGGCTAGGGAGCCGAGCACTGCGGCCATAGATGTTGGTTGTCGAGGGTTCTCTTTTTTTATAAATTTCAAAAAACTATTTTAGGTTAGGTTAGGTTAGGTTATAGGCTAGGGAGCCGAGCGCTGCGGCCACAGATGTTGGTTGTCGAGGGTTCTCTATTTTTATAAATTTCAAAAAACTATTTTAGGTTAGGTTAGGTTAGGTTATAGGCTAGGGAGCCGAGCGCTGCGGCCACAGATGTTAGTTGTCAAGGGTACTCTAATTTTATAAATTTCAAAAAACTATTTTAGGTTAGGTTATAGGCTAGGGAGCCGAGCGCTGCGGCCACAGATGTTAGTTGTCAAGGGTACTCTAATTTTATAAATTTCAAAAAACTATTTTAGGTTAGGTTAGGTTATAGGCTAGGGAGCCGAGCGCTGCGGCCAAATATTTATGTTATTCTAAACCCATTAAATTACTAACAATATTTGTTAAAAAGTATCGTTAAATTTGACAATTTTTAACGTAAATAATATGATGCATTTCATTATGGCTGAGAACCAATTCTAATCTAGCGGATATAGCCATATAGGTTTATAAAACTTTGGGTACCAAATGTAATTTACAGTCCAATGTTTACTAAAGGTTATGAAACTTTGGGTACCATGTGTAATTTACAGTCCAATGTTTACTAATGGTCATAAAAGTTTAGGTACCAATTAGTCCTGAATTAATATGAGTTGCCTTATTTATTACAGGTTTATTAATTGAAAGAAAATTGCCTGTAATATGATGCATTTCAGTATGGCTAAGAACTGATTTTAATCTAGCGGATATTTACAAAGCCATACTGAAAAAAATAAAAGATCCCTCATTCATGGAAATATTTACAAGGTAGAACATGTTGTATAGTTAGGTTGCTAATATGGACCTCATTTATTGGTAAGGGGCTGGGGGCAGACCAACGTGGCAGGATTTATGCTAGTTTTCATTTACTAGGTTTAAATTTCGGATCAATTATTTTTTTCCTGTAACAAAATTAGCATTAACTTTTTTTGCAAGAAAACCCACTAAAAATAACGATAGGAGTCTGAATTTTTTTGTGTAGATTCCTTAGACAAATGAAAATTGCCGTTCTTTTATGCTTCGTGTCCGATTTTTACGTTTAAACCCATATAATTATGTAATCTTTGTCCGTAGGTTTTAAGTTTAAATTTCGGATCAAGTATTTTTTTCCTTTCACAAAATTGACGTTAACCTTTCGTGCAAAAAAAACCACTTAAAATAGAGATAGGAGTCTGATTTTTTTTGAGTAGATTCCTTGGACAAATAAGAATCGCCGTTCTTTCATGATTTTACGTTTAAATCCCTTTAATTATGCAAACTTTTTCCGTAGGTACTAAGTTTAAAAAGATTACATAAGATCTCAAACTTGATAATGTTTTTGTCCTAAACAGGATGGCATCATGGTTGGGCTTGCCGGCGCTCTTCTTGGTAAACTTGACGGCGGAAGTGTTGGTAAACAATTGAGATATTCATTTAAATTTAATACTGTTTGCATCATGGTTGGGATTCCCGGCGCTAATCTCGGTAAACATTTCGGCGCAAATGTTATAAAACACTAAGTTTTTAAATGTGAAAATTTAATATTTAAATTACTCTCTGGCTTTGTACTCTCTCGCACTTATCGGTTTTTGTCTTATCCCTTTAGATCCCTGGCATCGTACACGTTTGTAGCAGGGAGTAAGGGAGGGGACAATGGGCAGTTAATTCAATTTTATAGTTGTGACTTTTTAAGGTTGTAAACCCAGATATTTCCAGATAAAACAAGTATTTGCAATATAGCAACCTTTAGTGGAAATTTTTGACTTTTTGAATTTTTTTTAATTCGAAATGCACCATCCTTAAACTGATGCTTTACTACGAACCTTTGATTCTAGAGATCAAAACCCTTGTTTACAATTCATTTCCATAATTGTTATTATTTAAACTTCGGAAAATTAAGGAAACATACCATTTTACTTTTACAACATCTTTTACCCAAATTTTTTATTGTATTTATTAAAAAGCTTAGACATGAAAAGCCTTTAAATAATTATATTACAAAATTTACTAAAACAATTACCTTCCTACAGAACTTTTAACTCAAGTTATTTCATTTAACGAAATAAAAATGAGATACCTTGCGTCAAAATTTTAAACTACATAAATAAAATAGTTGAGAACATAAGTACATCTTAATTTTAAAGATCTTAAGGTTTAAGTAACATATCTTAGGATAACTGGTAGCTGCGCTCCTAGCATCCAGGACAGAAAAATAAAATAACACCATCTTGAGATTTTAATGATAAACAAACCTTGAACAACTCAGGACTTCGTGAATTTTCCCTAAAATTTTGAAATTAATCGGATCATTATGTACAGAAATATTAAGCTAAAGACAAAAAACTTTTGCCTTTACATTAAATCAATAAGAAACATCTAACATGTCTAAAGTAACGAAAAGAGCTAACCGTTACGAACGTACAAATGTGCGGGACCTAATTATAGGAAGGCTTTGCTCATAATAACTAATAATCTTAATATAATTTCTTTCTACAACGCACTAATCGGAATGAATTAACATTAAACAAGAATTAGATATAAAAAATTCAATTTACAAAATAATTTTCAAAATCAAAATATTCTGTCTGCTTGTTATTGTTTATCTTTTTGTTGACGCGCTAGTTTGCCGCGAGATTATGCATGATTTTGCGTGACGTCATTCATAATTGGTCCCCAAGATTGGTTAGAAACTGCTAAATTCTTGCATGTTCCCTTTAAGCCAGTCCCCAAAGTCTGAGACTCCTAAAAATTTAATATTCGATCTATTGTCCCCTCCCTTACTCCCTGCGTTTGTAGAGTATCTATACTACTTAAAAAAGCAACATTTGATTTTAATTTCCTTATGGGAAAATTCTGTGTATGACATTATGAGGAAAATAAACATTCCTATATGGAAAATGAGTTTGAAAAGAATGAAAGAACCAATCACTTTTTAAAAACATTTTAGGAGATATGTTGGATTTCTTGATTAAAGTGTCTTTTAAAAATTATGAAACAATTCAAAATGGTCAAATTTCACAGAAGGCGATATCTTACGATTGAAAAATTACCTCATCTGTAGATAAAAATTATTGGTGTAAAGTTAACAACACATAAAAACTTGATAAAAGTCAACATTGTTATAGTTAAAGAATGAGAGAAAGTGTTTATTAAACTTTGGGCACGAGCATGATATACAGTTCAATGTCCCCCCCCCCCACAGTGGTCTATTTTGGCCTTTTGGTGGACATTTCACCTACCTCTGCTTAAAGTCAATTTTCTCAGCTTGTAGTTGATAGAATCGTTCAAAATAAAAAGTGTGGGCCTGTTTATTACCCAATACAACTAGTAAATGAATCTCGAGTAGAAAAACAAAAGCAAACTGGTCTGGAAAATACTTTGAAACTTAGCTAAAATTTCATATTTTCATAAATTTTTCATAAGTCGTAGAGAGCTTAATTCGATGTTTTAAAGTAAAAAAACGTTTATAAACCTTAAAGCATTAATAAATATTACTATAGGAATGATATATATAGGTAAATGCTCCATCACCAAACTTTGTGCAATATACATATGATACACTAATTGAAGTTTCTTCACCCTTTTTTTTACAAAGTTATTTTCTCTTAGATACGTAATAATACTTAATGTAATCTAGTAATAAAAAACAAGGATAGGTTACTGGCAAATAATTATTTTATTTTAAAAAAATTTATTCAAAAAAATAGGATATATTTGTTGGAGATCCTTCAACGACAACTCTTCTAGGATTGTTTGGACAGGATCTTTTTCTGTGTCCAAACAAGGAACACAAGGTGCAGGATCCTTTACCTTTCTCCTGTTCTGAAACAACCAGTGGATCTGAATGAATCCAGAGACGTTTGAAGCAGTCCTCCAAGTTGACCAGCTGATTGGTTTTACGGGACAAACGTGCTCTGATGAGTCTAAGGGTTTTGTTGTTGGCCTCAAGCCCCTCCTCGCTCCAAGCTTTTAAACCTCTACCACCATTCAACTCCATTAGCTCCCAGGAATGTCCCAGAAGCTTGTGTAAGCTGGGCGTTATTGATACCCATTGAAGCTCTTCCAACAAAAATATATATAAATTCATGTGTAGAGCTTTGAACTCTTCAATTCTTACTTTTTTATCTGAGCTTACTATTGAAATGATCTGAGCTAATTTGGAGCCATATTCTTTAGCTACTGCTCTGTCGTGTGTGTTCATAATCTCATCACAGATAATATTGCGATTTTGCTCAATTTTTAATAGATTTCTGGCGACATTACCAGTGGTAGAGCTCCCACCATGCCCTGTGCCATCAACAAAATCCCAACGCTCTCCTGTTGCTGACTGAATTTTGCGCTGCAGCTGATGTTTGGCAAGTTCAATGAATTTGTTTCCCTGGTCATATTTGGATTCAGTCCACCTTTTGATACCGGCAATTAGATGACAAATTACCTTAATCCAGTGCTTAAAACATCTGAGGAGGGCATGCAGAACTTGTACAGGGCGTACTTCAACTTCTGGAATTGGTTTATGTGTTTGTCCAGCTCGTACATCATAGTCATGTGGCATTTTCTTTATGGCGTCAACATCTGGATCATAGAGGTCCTCAAATAACTCATGCATAGAATTTATATTCCTTGTGATAAGAAATCCAGATTCAACAACAGCTATACAGTGACAGCCAGACCTACCTACTAAACAAAGATCACAATATGCTCCGCCAATTCCAAGTAGAAGATTAGATGCCTTTCTGTCCATGCAGTGGGCGACTATATGAACTTGACAGACCAGATTCTCAGTCAATTGTATACCTGTATCTTTCATCTCTTTAATATGATCATCAAACAACTTCTGTGACTGGAAACTTTCTGTTGACTCTTTGCCAAGCTGGAGCATTACTGGCCTCTGGTTAAACTCTGAATTTGGAGAATCTTGTCTCCAAATTAACAAATCATTCTCCCACAGCTCTAAACAGCAAAACATAGTTAAGATAATATTATTAGTTTCCATTACTGCGTTCTTAAACATAGAGTGACCGCCAGAACCATCCAGACCAAATTTAATGTTACATTTTAAAGCTGTAGCGCTAATTTTCTCATTCTGTACAATTCGTCCTAGTGTCAATTTTAAAGCTTCCGTCAATGAACAAAACATTCCTTGGTGTGGTTCTGGAAGAGCTTGCAAAGATGGTAAAATTGAAACATGAAAGTTTTGCACAAGACCCCAAGATGGCAGAACATCAACGTCATTGGATTTCAGCATTGTGCGGACCTGTGTGTAAGTTCTTAGATTACAGGTTTGAACAACAGCAGAGGCAGTGACCAAAGGTACAGCAGCGGTGTCTACTTTATTTGGCGGTAGATCCCTTGTACTCAAAAAGGCTAGGACTTCATTCACTTCGATGTCTAAAAAAAATAAATCATTTTATAAAACTTTTTTAACTTGTTCAGTTTTCTTTGCATGTATCCTACTGACACAGTTTCAATTTTAAAAGTTTTGATTTTTATATTAAACTAGCGGCTTCATCCCTAGCCTCTAGAGGCATCGCCTAGAAAATAGCCTAAAACCACTACAGGACCAAGGTATATTCCCTGAAGAGTAGATCCCAATCGGTTCGCCGGTTACCGAAATCTTAAGCTTCAGACAGACAGACGGACAGACATCATTCTACTTTGTATTATAGATGTATGTCAAGCTTTACCAAGATTAGCAATAAACTAAATCATTTTTCATAAACAGAACATATCAATTTAAAGTAAGATATATTTGACTTAACTTAACCAATTATATTTGATCAACAAGTTTTTTTCATTTGCTATACCTCTCACTTTTTTTCTTTCTTAAAAAAACTAACAAAACTGTAATTGGAGTCTTCTGTGATCTTGCAAAATGTTTTAATACAATTCCACACTAAAAAGTTGTCAAAAATTGGCATTAATGGTGTTGAACTTGAATGGTTTAAAAATTATTTAAGTAATAGACAGCAATTTGTACATGTAAACAATACTGACTCAACAAAGCTGAACATAGATAGAGGTGTCCCACAGGGCTCTATTTGAGGACCAATTCTATTTTTAATCTACATAAATGATCTTAAAAACTGTACTGATTTATTTACCCTATTATTTGCTGATGACAGTAATTTTTTAATTTCTGGTAAAAACTTTACAGAGATTAAACTGAAATTAAACAATGAACTTAAAAAGATATCTGATTGGTTTAGGAGTAATCAAATGAGCTTAAATCCTGATAAAACTAAAATCATGATATTTAATAAAAATGAAAATACTATTGATTGGAATGCTATTAATATTAAGCTAAACTTTAACAATGAAAATGAGTTTGATCCTGAGAAAATAAAAATCTTAAATTATGTCAATTCAAGTAGCAATATTCCTGCAATTAAATTCCTAGGTGTATTTATAGATCCTTCTTTAAATTTTAAATATCATGTAGAACATTTACGTAAAAAGATTTCTAGTTCCTTATTTCTTATAAATAGAGCTAAACATATACTGATTTTAGATAGCAAAAAAATGCTTTTTCACTCACTTATAAATAGTCATTTACTTTACTGTTTACCTGCCTGGAGTTTTGGTCTTAAATCTACTATGGAACCATTAATTAAATTGCAAAAAAAGGCAATAAGAATTGTTTTTAGTAAGAAACACATCTCACACACAATGCCTTTATTTAAAAAAATGAATGTCCTTCCTTTACATGAATCAGCTAATTATTTGAAATTATTATTTATGTATGATTTTATAAACAGTAAGCTGCCAAGTTCCTTTCAAGGTACATGGCTTTGCCGTAATCAATTACATACCAGAAATCTTAGAAACTCTAATATGTTTGATGTTAAAAAACCGAAGTTTAAAGCTATTGAAAGATTTCCTATGTATCATTTCCAAGAATTATGGAATAATGATTTATTAACCCACAATCAATCAAGAAAAAAATTTATAAAAAATCTAAAAGAATCTTTGTCATCAAGCTTAACTTTAGTGTGTAACAACCCATTATGTCAAGAATATAGATAAAATTATATTTCTTTTCAATATTGTTTGAAATCTGATAAATCAAAATCTATTTGTTGAAGTTTTTTTTTTAAATTTCTATTATTGCAATAATGGTGTGAGACTTGTATGCCCTAATCAATCCTTCCTATTATCATTCTTTCCTCTCCAATATGATTTTATTTATTGCTTATTATCTTTTTTCTATTTTTTTGTCTTATTTATATAGCCTGTATGAAAACAATGTGTGAATACACATTACTGCATACTTCCTAGTTTTTAGGAAACTGCCATTTGGGAAGAAAATTTTTTTATAAATTAACCATATCAATGAAATTTGACTGTATATATAAATGTATATAATATTCATTTAATTCATTTATTATTTTGTTGTTTTTTTTCTATGTATGTACACCCAAGAATAATAAATCTAATCTAATCTAAAACTCCAAAACTTGGGACCACAACGCTTCACTTCTGCGTTTTTGCTGCTTCCTCGATATTTCATGCCAGTGTTTGTAATGGGTGTGCCCGGGGTCATCCTCTCCATTGTCATCATGATCTACGACTCCACTAATTTCAGGAAGCTCCTAAATAGTGAATGTTGATTAGATTCAACAATTACTTTATTCAACATGTAAACGTTACTATAATCAATATATAAACATTTTGTTAAAAATACCTATTCCCTTATAATTACAAAAAAGACTTAAATATTTCAACATCAAAATGCTTTAACTACCTATCAGAGCGCAAATACTAAAATCTTTACTTAGAGTTATACAAGTTTTTAGATCTTAAAGTACTTGTTGTTGTTTCTCGCAATTTGAAAGCTTAGATATTAGTATTAAATTATTATAAAATTCTATAGTACTGCATACATATTTAAGACGTTTTTACCACAATTACTGATATTTTTACCTGAACTAAATCCTCTCCTATGTTTAAAACAATTGCATCAGAGCCAAGGTCCACCATCGAATCTAAGTCCACTTTCAGTCTTTTTCTTGAAAAATTTCTTGTCTTGTAGACCACGTACTTTTTGTAGATACCATTAAGAGTTATTTTAGCAGAATCATTACTACAAATATTAGAAAAATGATCTATTAATTGTTGTGGACTCGTTAATTTGTGTTGAAAAATAACCCTGAATATGTCCTTCTCTGAAAGAGACATGATTGCAAGTGATAAAAATGATTTTTTTTATGTACTAAGTAAATACTTTGTGTACTTCAAAGTGTACAGCAATATATTTCATTTAATTCTATTTGAAAACTATTTGTATAACTACCTTACCTACTCTACAAGATGGTTAAGATTGACATACTGCAAAAAAAATATTTTTAACCTAGGTTTTTTTTAAAAGAATAAAACACTTATTTTAAACCTCTTTTAGTCCCTTTATTTGTCGTAGGCTCTGTGTTGGCAGTTAAAATGCATTAGAAATTAAAATTAACAGAGAAAAGAAAAAAAATTGTAAAAAAATTTTTTCTAGTGTTCTAATTTTAGAGTTTACCCTCTAAAGTTAAAGTTAAAATTTGAAATAAACCGGGCCCCGTAACAACCTAAACTAAACATCAAACTATCACATTATACCTGTATATTAAGAATATTATATGGTTTGGTATGTTACGGGGCCCAGTTTTTGGTGAAAAACTTAAAAAACTGAAAATTATTGCCAAAATTTTATGCAAAAAAATTTAGGAAATGACTTAAATTTTTTTTTAAAACAACAATAAAGTAGACGAAAAAAGTAAAAAAAGATTATAAAACCCCAGTTTCCTATTAGATTACGTAATATTGTGAATATAAATA
Organism: Acartia tonsa; assembly: GCF_053477335.1. Lineage (NCBI taxonomy): Eukaryota > Metazoa > Arthropoda > Copepoda > Calanoida > Acartiidae > Acartia > Acartia tonsa. The sequence continues at coordinate 24,883,470 of NC_137273.1, read as the reverse complement.
GGCGAAGAAACTTCATTGTATCAATGTAACACGGAAAAAAAAATATTTTTTCCAAAGATGGTGAAAATTCAAAAGGTAAAATTCATGACGTGAAAATAATCCTTAACCTTCAAGTTCCAAAGTTCATAATAAATCAACCAATAGTTCAAAGACAAAAACCCTTCGGTTTTATATGAGATAGGGTATATATTTTTAGAATAAATAATTAGTTTTGAGAAATTCCAATGTTGAGTTTTGGCGAAATGTCCGGCCTTAGACCACTGTGCCTCCCCCCCCCCCTGAGTTCTTTCACAGTATTCAAACTCATATTCTAATGAGTAGTGTTGGTAGAGTTATATAAATACTTCATACTTATTGAAAGGGGGGAGGTGGATGTGCCACTTTTTGAAACCAAAACCAAAAGTCAACAAAGGAACTCATCTAAAAAAAGAGTTACAGGTCTGAGATTTTGCATGGCAGTTGCTTTATAGGGGTACAATATGGAACTGTGAAGAAACGGCGGCGCAACCGCCGAAAACCGGCGTTTCCCGCCGAATTTTTTTTTGCCTTCTCTCGGCGGTTTTCGGCGGTTGCGCTGCCGTTTCTTTACAGTTCCATATTGTACCCCTATTAAGCAACTGCCATGCAAAATCTCAGACCTGTAACTCTTTTTTTAGTTGAGTTCCTTTGACTTTTAGTTTTGGTTTCAAAAAGTGGCACATCCGCCTCCCCCCTTTAAATGACATTCTAAATAAACAATAATTAAAGAAAAAGCAATAAAACGATTTTCTTAATATTTAAAACTTATAAATGTGATTAAGAACAAGATTTTCCTAATATATATATATCCTATAATATAAAGTAGTAAGGTATTTTTTTGTCTGTACCTAAAGATCTCAGAAACTGTTGGTCCGAATGGCTAACTCTTTTCAGGGTAGGTTTATATAAGTCTTGAAGTGGTTTTAGGCTATTTTCTGCCTTATTCGTTTTTCTCTAGAGGCTAGGGGCTAAGCAACTAGTGCATAATTTACATCAACATAGAAATAATTCATGTTAAAAATGGTGGTTTGATTAAGGTAAATTTCTTGTAAAATAAGGTTAGAAAGAAAAATCCCAAGTTATCTTAAAACATTTCTTCTTTTTTCTTTTTCGGATTATTGATTTTTTAGATTATGGTTTACTAGTTGCTTTGCCCATAGCCTGTAAGGGAAGGGGGGGCGGCGTAGGAGGTCAGGAAAACCATTCAAAGATAACTAAATAGCTTCCTAAAACAGCAGTTTCTGCGATCTTTAGCTTCAGACACACAAAAAATTCTACTTTTTATTATTTTGTATATGTTTTTTACGAAAGGACAGTTTAGTTATCTTTTTCATTTCAAAAAGGCATAATTTTTCATAAAAACAACTTGTTTTAACTAAAATTAAATAATTTTGACAAATCGTGTTGCTAGTGTAGAAAATGTTGCTTAACACATATTTTTCCACCTTGAAACTATGTGTTTTTTTCTTTCATTTATCATTTCTATGCAATATATGTACAGTTGATTTGTAATTATGTATGCGCGGAAATTGGGACAGATATTCTTAAAGATCTTTCCAAAGATTGCAAACGCATGAAATTTGAAACTTAAAGTTAAGTATTTAAATTGTAAAATATCTGCATCTTTGTGAATAAGGTTTCAATAGATTTTTAAAATAAAAGTATAACAGTAGAACTTTTGTACTCATTTTATATAAAAATATTATAGGGTGTTTTTATGATCAGTGGATTTTTTAAATAGTCTACCTTACCAAGAAGACAAGATATATTTTTTTCTCCAATATTAGAACGAAACAAAGTTAGAACTAACAACCTTGAGAAAACCATAATTTTAATTTACCTAAAGATTTCTTTTGTAGCTAGCTATAAAGTTTTTTGCTGTTTTTTCTTTCAATTTTGAATTGAATTTGCCATAACGTTAAGATTTTTGTCAAATCAAATACAAAGGTGTTTCTCCAATAAAGCTAAAATTAATTGAAAAACAATTTTAACTCTCCTGTTGATGAAGTAATGCCATAGCAATTAAACAGTTGCGTGTACATTAAAGACTTTCAGATAAAAGTTGTACAATCAGTGGGTTGGTTGTCTGTAATAAAAATGGTAAAATTATCAATATTGGTCTAATTTATTTTCTATCTTTTAGGTATGTTACTATTTTTACCAACAAGCGGCTGCGCCCCTAACAATTAATGGAGAAAGGGCAGTAAGTTACCCAAAAGCTATTATTTCTCAAATCGGTTTCTTTTCAGTTGGACTTTTTTTTGTATGCAGTTACCTTAACAGCTAACGAATGGAATAAATTACATGTAGTTAAAAGTAACCCTTCCCTAAATATCAATCCCCAACGTCTTCTCCTTTGCTTATAGACGTCCTTGGGGGTGGGGGTATAATAATTTTTTTAAACTACAGCATCAAATTTGGAAAAAAAATTTCAAAATTTTTTCTTTTTTTCTGTTACATTGCACCAAAAACTAATTTGAATGCATTTTGATAATTTTATGAAATTGTCAACTGTACTTGCATGCAGGGATAATACAATGGCCGACAAATAGATGTACATCCCAATGATAATTCACAAAATTACCCCTTCTGTAGATTAAAATTAGTGGTTGAAACGTTTGAACACTCAATTTAAACAACTAATCAAAATTCACTAAAGTCCCCAAAGTTGTTAAGCCAACGAATAAGAAAAAGTTATTATAAACTTTGGAGACTAGTGTCATAAACAGCCCATTATTCTCTCTCTCACTCTCTCGCTTTCTTTCTGGATACAAGGGAGACAGGGGTAGGTCAATATAGATATGTCATGCAGGGAGGGGACATTGGACTGTACGTACAATGTACCAAGTTTTTAAACACGTTATCTAATTCATTAGCCCAAAGCTTTCATTTTTTGGTGGTAGGTTCTAAACTAGTTGTGTCTAAACTTTTCAACCAATAATTTTAATCTACAGAAAGAATATTTTTGTTTATCAATTTATCGCCCATTGTATTTCTTTAATTTGCGAGGGGAGGGAAGCTTTTTTAAAATACAGATTAACAATAATTGATATACAATGTACATTGTACACCTCCATTTGTGACAACAAAATTAACCCTACCGATGATCCAAATCATTGGTGGAAAAGTTTATACATTATTAGTTTGTAATCAGACAAGATGCAACAAAAATTACCATTAAAGTTTTAAGCTAACAAATTAGAGAAATAGTTCAATATCTTTACTTCCAAAATAGATTTGAATTGCGAAAATTTTAAATTAAGTTTTATTGATAAAGAACCACAATGATATCAAAATATAGTTACGAAAGATATTTTAACGTCATTTAAATCTTTTATTTGCTTTCAAGGTATTATATCAATCTTCTTTTCTTTATTTTTGCGTAGCCACTAGAAATAACTAAACTGAGCTGCATAGAAAAAATATATTCATATCTAGACTAAAAGTAGCCATGCAATAACTACTATTTATATTAAATAAAGACAGTTTACCTTTTTAAGTAGATTGGACGTACGGACGTGCAGACATACTCTAGTTATAGAGAGGCTTTGCAACCAATACCTTAGAACCCAATAATTTTAAAAGTATATTTCGATTCTTAGCATTTTCACAAATATAAAAATAATCAAATATCCGATTTTGAATTCTTAAAATCCAATATAACTAAGCAGACGATTATCAAACGGTATAGGATCTGAAGGATAAGACAACGGACAATAAATCAACACAAAATGCTAAAAAAATTTTTTTTTGTTAAATTATTGGTTAAACAGCGAGATTTACATAAGCAAATCCAAATAAGTATCCAAAGTTTTTAAATCAATATTTATAATGTTTCAAATGTTTCCTACCTGCCTGGGTAAATATTAGAATAGTTACTTATCGAATCGCATTATAGACAGCTTTCCGCAGATAAAAAATAAAAAAAATAATATTCATTCTAGATTTGTTAGACCTAGGGGCCTAGAATACCCCAACCTCTGCGCAACCTTATTTTGAATTTTGAAGAGTGTTTCCTAACCTAACACAAAAATAAGTGTTTTTTTTATCAACAAGTTCGTTTGTGGTCCATTTTCGGTTAAAGTGAAATTGCCCGATATTCTTCTTTTAAAAATTTTGTATAAGTATTTCGCGAAGTCTCGCTGTATGTTTTAACAATGTCATAAAAAATTACCAAAATATTATTGTATATTATTATACCTACAAAAAGCAGTTCTATTTTAAAATAAAAAAATTTACCTGGGTATATTATTTTTATCTTTTGAGAATAAATTTTAAGAAGGATTCTTGTAATTTTATATTTTTCAGGTAAAATACTTTCTGCAAAACATTATTTTTTTTGCTGTTTTCTAATGACACTTTTAAAAACTCAATTGACCAATTGACCCCTCGGACGCATAGGGCATAAGCTTATATCTTCCAATAAAGCATATAGTTGAAGAGAACCAAACGAATAAAGTGACGAAGCTACTCTACAAGTCTTTATAACAGTCTATTGATTATAAGGGATGCTTCGAGGACGCATATGGCATTAGCTTATTTCTTATAATACAACATAAAGTACTAGAGAACCAAGCTTCTAAAGTCACTAAGCTACTCGTTTCAAACACAATTTGGAGATATAGGGCATGAGCTTACATCTTTTAATTCAGCTTAATACATATAAAGAGAATCAGACAAATATGTTCTTCCAAATTCATAAATCTTAAGGGACAAGACAATGAACGAAAAATTGACGTACATACCCAATTAACAAACTCCATCCATACCAAGATGAAAAGTATAGACGTTTGATCCCAACAATTAAGATTTAATAAAAGTACCTATCTATAGTTTTTAAGCCAACGAATGAGAGAGCATTTCAAAACTTTGGAACCATATTATTTTAAAGTTCAATATTTGTGAAAATGCAAATTTTTTAAAATAGGTACATGATTAAATTGCTTTAAAAAATATGTGAAATATTTCCCTATGCCCAAACAAATGGATACTCTATTGTAAATATAATCTCTAAAATTTGAATATATTTATGTCACTTGGAAACGAGAGAGGGTCAAGACTAATTTTTAAAAATGGTATAGATTTTCTAAAAGTCTTAAGTGTTCGTTTGTCTGTCTGTATCGCCTGGTCTGTTATGCAATTTTGACGTTGCTCTACACTATTAGTTAATCTATCCATTCTATACTATAATATAAAGAAGAAAGCCTTTTGGGATCATGGAAAGACAACGAAGTAGTGGATTTCGTAGTATTTTCACAAAAGCTTTTCATAGGTTATTTGAGGTTAGGTTAGGTAAGGTAAATGTAATGATTGCCCCGCAGGGTAAGAGCCCCCCCCCCCCCCTCCCGCAGGTTCTAGAAATAAGAGAAGAGCTACTGTGAAAATACGATGAAACCCTCTACTTCGTTTTCTTTTCAAGATCTGCCTTTTTTGTCTGTAGCAAAATATCTTAAATATTGCTGGTCCGAATCAACTATGCTTTTAGGGAAGCTTTATAAATGTCTTGTGGTGGTTTTAATCTATTTTCCGTCCTTTCTTTCTAGAGACTAGGGGTTAAGCAACTAGTATGATTAAAAAGAACGATGAATAACACCTTTTCTAAAAAAAGAAGTTAAAAACAATATTGTGGTTTTTTGTTAAAAGACTACCTAGCCCTGACACCTTTAATTAAAACATATTTTAAACTGACTGCCAATGAACATTACACGTGAAAAATATTAAATGCTGTTCTTTTGTATTCAATTCATTGTTAAACATTTACTAATAATTCTATTTAATAATTTTCATTATAATTTTATTTTATGTTGTTAAGTTTCATTTAAATTTGATATAATAAAAGATTGTAGGGATATGTTAATAGGAGATTAATCTCACATAAAAAATTAGATTTAGTAAATTGAAATTGTGGTAGAAAGTTATATTGAACCCTTTACATAAGATTGTTTACGCACCTCCTTATAAATAGCCTAGAACCGGTTATTTACCAAAAAATAAACTTCTCTGAAAATAGTTGAGCGATCAGTCCAGGCATTTATAAGATATTAATATATATACATACATACAGACAGAAACCCATCCTTTTATTCTTGCTCTGAGCAGTTTTGAATGATTTTAAGATGAATGTCTTTTGTCTAAAACTTGAAGAAATCCTTTATCTGCTATAAATGGAAAGCTAATCAATCATAAACATACACAAACACGATTTTATCCAATAGTTGCAAAGCTTCTTAAACAAATATGTTTTACATTGTGATTTACTCTTTACTTTGGTAGGCTAGCATTTTTATTAGAACCAAAAATATCTGAAAACATAATTAAAATTTTTAATTGGTCAAACAAAGATAGATATAAGATAGGATGTCTGTTGTGTGTTTATGTATCGTTATGTCTCCTACAAAGAAGATCATCTTTGGTCTCCTAGGCTAGTAGCGCAGCCAATACAAAAAAAGAATTAATCCTAAAATTTCTCAGTTAAAGATTTTTAAAAGAAATTAATATTCAAAAACACATTCAAATCAATCTGCTTATGCAGTTGGGGTCATAGGTAGCAGGGAGTAAGGGAGGGGACAATGGGCAATTAATTCAATATAAGAGTTATCAAAGAAAGGGCATGAAATCCAGTTTAATTCAATAAATTTGTAGGAAATTATAAAGGGATTGTTAATTGAATAATAGATTTCCATAGCGTCATGTAAAGTGAAATCACAACTTGTTTTTGATGAAATATATTGAGGTTTTTTGGTGAGATTTTTATATTAAAAGATTATTGGACCCGGCCAGCTCCTAGCAAGAATATGACTGCCCCTTTTTATTCTGTTTATTTCCCTTGCCCCTTGCCCCCACCTCCCTTCTCCCCGTCTGCTACATTCCAAACTAACACAACGAGTGTTTATTTCCCTTCCCCCCACTTCCCTTATCCCGTCTCCCCGTCTGCAATATTCAAAACATACATAACGAGTAGCGGCATTCTATGCGCAAGTCCCCAAACTCAGTCAGAAACTGCTAAATTCTTGCACATTCCCTTTAAGCCAGTCCCCAAAGTCTGAGACTCCTAAAAATTGAATATTCGATCCATTGTCCCCTCCCTTACTCCCTGCATAGGTAGACTTTCATGTACTAATGCGGAAAGTACCAAGCTAGTTGGCGGAATAAGATTTAGTGCCGTTCAAAATTTAAATTTTTGTAAAAAGCCAGTACTTTTCGTGACGCTTTATAAATCATTTAGGGTAGTTTTCAGCTTATACCAACAACGAAATTAATTCGGAAAAACATCACGAAACCTTTACGTGATTTTCTGCTGCCGTTGGAGGAGGGGAAACACTTTTTCAGTGCCCCCAAAATCCCATTCTTTAATTATTTTGCTTGTTTGCTTTACCTAATTCTAGGGTGGATTTAGTTTATTTTCCTTAATATCTCACGAACTCCCCTAGAGGCTAGGGGCGAAAACTATTATAACATGAAGATTATGATCTTATACGAAAATCTATATACAGCTGATTTAGTTCTGATAATTCAACTTAAATCCTATTCATATTTATGCGTAGGCTTTTCAATACAATACAAAAATCTGTTGTGTAAAAAGCGTCAGTGTTACAAAAAGATCAATTCTTAAAAGCACCAAAATCGTATGATTTCTATAATCGTAGTTTTCAAAATCTGACTCTTTTCATGATATTTTTGTGATAAATTCTCCAACTTTTATTGGCATATATACTATGTTGTAACTATGTTATGTCCACCGTTTATGCTTATTAAAATTCTATGTTTATTGATAAAATTTAAAGAAATTGCTCTAAATTAATCAAGCCATTACAAATGTCATATTTAGTAATTTATTGACAATATTGCTTAACTTTTTTGTTGATTCTAAAAAGTCTCATTTTCTTATACCGCAGATATAGGCCCTAAAGGGTAAGGGCCTTTTTTACATGGGTTAGAAAAAACACGTCACTTATATTCTTATTTTTAGATTAAGGACGATGGGGTTGTCTGTGCCCGCCAGGCACTTTGAAAGAAGCCCCAATAAAATGAAAAACTTAGTGCGTAATCGAGAAGGAATTTTAAAAATGGGCGGGACAAATTAATCAAATTCTAAGTAATGCGGAGGGAGAAGACAACGGAAGTTAAATCAATATTCCCTTCCTCCAGATATCTTTTTTTTACAATTCTGTCTTTGGGAACTGTGAAATACTTGGTGAAAATAAGGGTCATATGTATTAATTTTACCGTCATTACCATAGAAAGTTTTATTGTGCTATACAAATGCTTTATGAATCCTTTGATAATACTACATTTGTCTAGAAGTCTAAATCTACATTTAACATCTTGTGAAGTTGACTTGATTTAGACAACAATACACAGTTTGGTAACATTAATAATTTTAATTTAGGAGATATATCACTGTCCCTTAATAAGGCACAAGCCAAGATTTGTTTTAAATAAGAATAATGGAGTGCTTACTATTAAGCTAAAGTTTTAACTTTTTATTAACAGTTGTAAACATCAGATTTTATAAATCTTTCTTTTTTTGGCTGTACTAGCGGCTACGCCCCTAGAAGCCTCTTGGGACACTTGAGAGATGGGGACGGGGGTAGACGTCCCTCAATTTTACATTTTAGTTTTAAAAAGGAAAAGTTAAATAGAAAAATTAGGGGTGGGAGGTGGTTTCCAGTGCAGATTTTTCTTGGTAAGGTTGAGGTACCTTTACCCAAAATAGCTTCACTGTAAAAGGAGAACCATATCGGTCCATCAGTTATCGAGATCCAACTGTACACACAGACAAACACACAGATAGACATTCTGTTACTTTTATATAAGGATAATGGCTACGTTTTTTCTAAAATATTTACTTCCATGTAGTTACACCAAAAAATACTTATTCCATTGTTTTGAATTGAATAAATTAGCATAGCAAAAAAAAAGGACAGTTGTTCAACAATGGTATTCTAATTTAATCTTTGTGTTTAAATTCTTCTTTTTTATGTTCTCCACAATATCATATTAAACTCTGGAAGTTTTTCTCCCTTTGTCTAGGTATGTACGTAATGAAGTCATTTTACCTTGTTTTACTATGATTTTAATTAATATGTAAATAAAAAATAACTTTCAATCGTTCCATAAAATTCTGAGATGTCTATGTCTTTAAGTAATAGGATGTTTGTTTGTCTGGTTTAGGTATAAAAATTAGCGCATTTTTTAGATGTGACGGTTGAGTTATTAATATTTTAGAAAATAAAGACCTTAGTTAATATCTTCTACATTTAAAATTCTTAAACTTTGAAAAATAATATTACCTAATGTTTATTTTTTATTTCAGGTTAGTTTGGGAAAATAATGGATCAATAAACACGGTTACCAACTGGTGAAAAACACCCAGTAGACTGAAAATGTACTCAAATATATGTATAAAAACATGGGCAAATAACCAATAAAATATTTCATTATGATTTCAGTAAGAACCTTTTTACTTTTTTGTAAACTTAATCTCAATAATGACGATTTAAAAACTCGATGTTTTGTACAAAATCCTATATTTTTTATTAAGCTAATGCTTTAAATCTAAGTATTAAATTGATCTGGCTTTACTTATCCTTTAATGTACTTAATGACATATTTTTATGACATCAAAATTGCGGCAAATTGAGTTTAGAAATAGATAATTTAGTAGGTATGATTTAACGCTACAGTTTTATGTTTGATGTCCTTTTTGAAAAATCTTCATATTTTTTCCTTTATAAATTGTTATCTATTACAGCTCGCTACGTTATAGTTAGGCTGGGAATATGACGAAGAATCAATTAAATAAACCACATTTCTTTATTTTGATATCCATTCCATTAATTTAATCCTAAGACCTAGCTTACCCCGAAACACAAACTAAATTTTCATTTTATGTTATATTACAGCTACCTGACATTAGGTGAAGATAAACAAAAGCAAAAGATATCTATCTGTGCCCCTAGAGGCCTCTATTAAGATTATAAGATATTTAAACCTTTCTTGCCGATCATATAGTCTATTCTGTTAGTCAATTATGAAGGAGTAAGATGTAAAAGAAATGTAATATGTCATTCGAATTATTTCTTAACACTTTTATTATACAGGTATATAAGGATAGATAAATTTAAAATATTGTAATTGTTTGGTAAAATAGCTATAAACCTAACTAATCACTAATCACTGATCTTAGAAGTTTTTTTTATAGCAAAACAACGAACTTTACTTCAATAAGTATGTGTAAATAATATTGCATTTCTTAGATCTTAAAAGAATCTAACCGCTTAACATATGAAAATGTTAAAGCTGAAAAGAAATTACACAATTAGTGTAAAAAGACTCCTAAGCTTATTTTTTTAGGTACATTTCTTGCACATTTTTTGTTTTCTTTGACTAACAGATTTTTTAATAGGAGAATTAAATATACTCGACAGCTATTGAATTTCTTTATAAGATTCTTATGACCAATGAACATATACTCTATAACTCACTTTGTCCACTGTTCTTCAATAATATGTTTCCCTTCACCCCTGTTAAGACCTAAATTATGTGTTTATAATGATGATTTGTAAGATGACTTAATAATAAAATAAATTTCTCCCACATCATAATAAAGAATTTATTTTTACATCAGTACAATTACGTAATTTTAACAACTTATTTATGTAGCGCAGCTACTCTATAGGATGATAGTAGCTACACCCGTAGAGGCCCCTCTTGTCACTTGAGTGAAGGGGGGGGGGGATGAAGTAGACCCTTTACTTTTCATTTTACTCTTAATAAAAAATCGGGGAGAGTTTATTTATTACTAGGGGAAATTTTTCTTGGGAAGCTTCACTGTGACCCAGCAGTTTGCGAGATCTTACAGACAGACATCATGATCTTGTTACTTTTACATGTTAGGGTGGGTGGATTACTTAAGCTCCTTATAAGCTAGGGTTGCGAAGCTTCCAGTCTATTGAAGATTGACTGATTTTATCGTTTTGTCAAAATTAAAGACCTAATGTTTGAATTGAAACTTCACTACTTTGGAACGTCATACTACTTGTTTGTATGCTTTTTAACTCCTTTATGTCATTTTTCCCTTATGGAGATATACAGAAAATATGTTCTACAGATAAAAATTTATATAAAATAAGACAAAATGTATTGTTTTCTTCGTCGTCAAGAAACTATATTCTAATTATTTTAACGTTTGAAGCAAAATTGTTTTTCGTGTCTATAGTGTATTGTAAATAAAACCTTCTGATTTTGGAGGGGAAATTGGATAGCAAATTATTCTGGTACCAAAAGTCACATTTTCTAATTATTGGGCTCAAAAACTTTGTTTTCCTTTATTAAATTTTGATTGGATGGTTCAATTAACCAAGGTGGGAGAGGACATTGGGCTGTTTATTACACTAGTCCTCAAATGCCTATAATAATGTTTTCTTATTCGACAGCTTAACAAAATTTGGGGACTTAATCTAATTTTGATCGGTTGGTTCATGTAGTTGAGTCTCTAAACGTTTCAACCACTAATAGTAATCTGCAGGAGAGGAAATTTTGTGTATCATCATTGGGGATGTGCATCAATTTATCAGCCATTGTGTTATCCCTTTAGATCTCTACAATTAAAAGTGTTTCAACTATTCAGAAGGGGTAACTTTTTCAAGGGAAGTGGGAAAGCAGAGTTGTGGATCCGCATTGATTGTATGCGGATCCGGATCCTCCAAATTTGGTCAGTGCGGATCCGGATCCGGATCCTACCGGATCCGACTCCGGATCCTTGACAATAAAAATAAAATCACCAAATTTTTCAAAAAATATTTGTTCCTTAATCTCGAAGTCAAAAATACTTTTAATTTTTAAGTCTGAACCTAAACCTTAAAGATTGGCTCTCATCACGAGAATGTCTTTGTAAGTGACTATTTTATATAAATTTAGGTAGATTTTTCTATTTTTTCCGCATTTTTTTGAGTCCAAGGATCCGGATCCACAACTCTGGGGAAGAGAGGTTATTAAAGGATAAGAGAAAACAACGGTTAATTAAACTTCCATTATTCCATCACTATATCCATGACTATATAATTTCTATGTTTTGAATGTCGCTACTTTAAAAAGAGTAATTTAATGACACGTTAAAATTCAACAAAAAGAATATTTTCAAAATAGATTTTTATAATGACTAATTCTAGCACTACAGGGTTAGGAGCAATTTACTCTCAAAGTGCCTTGTCGATCATAGATCCCCCCTTTTTTTGGAGCAAATTGAAAATACTGTTTGTTACTTTAGGTCAGTACCGCATGGTTAGGCCCGCCCATAGGGGTTAGGGCCCAGAGAGAAAAGAACTAATTGCGGGCCTCCCCTTAGTTTTACTTTTTCAAATATCAATCATGGACCATTAAGCAGTATTGCTTAACATTTTCCAGATAATGTTAATAATTGAGGGAAAGATGGATTATCTGCCATATGCATATCCCTTGATAGTTGTGTGTGCATTAAAAGCAAATATGTCATAAGTAAAAAATTAGCAACTCTAAAATAGGAAGTTTAAAACGCAGGAACTGAGACATTTGTTTAGACTTTTTAATTTTTTTTTCTTTTTCAAAGCACAATATTTAAGAAAAGAATATGAAATAATACATTGTAATTTGTTTGGGTTGGAGTTGGACGTAGTCCTTTGAGTGATTTTACTTGGGGTGGTTTAAACACCCACTTCCACAAATACAATCATACAAACATTACTTGATTAAAATCATTTAAAATTTGTGAACAAATGTGCCCGGTCTCTGTCTACACAGCTTAGTTGACAGATGAAAGCAAAAATAATATGTTCTTTTTTACCTACTTTGTTCTAAAGGTACATAGACACAGTTGAATTTTTAAAGTATTTTTTATCAAAACTTCATAATAAAAAAATACATAGTTACAAAAAAGTAACTGAAAAATACTCTGATTATTTTTTATCAACGATGTTTTAAATAATACAAAAAAAAACAGTTTAATCTTAGATTTTTAAAGTTTCGTTTGTAACTATGCTAAATAAAATCATTTGGAAAAAACAATATTTAGCCTCTTTATTCCATAGTGAGATGCATACAATGTCTTTAAGAAAGTGTATGTCAACTAAGAGGATCAAAGGAACAGTCTAATAAGCTACAAAAAAAGAATCATGCTAAATAATTTTAACTGAGCTTAATTTTAATTGCAAAATTATTATAAAATAGATTTGAGACATAAGGCTAAAGATGGTTTTTTAATGCTCTATTTAAAAAAAAACTATAGGTCCCTTTATCCCTGCAAAGAACGACGTTACGGTTGAATTTCCTTGAATTAAAGAACAGAAACAGGAAAAGGACTGTTCTGTGTAATAATTTACATTGTCAGGGAGGAAAGGACTGTTCAGCGTGATAATTTACATTGCCAGGGATAAAAGGCCTGTTCTGTGTAATGATTTACACTGTCAGGGATAAAAGAACTGTTCTGTGTCATAATTTACACTGCCAGGGATAAAAGGACTGTTCTGTGTAATAATTTACATTGTCAGGGATAAAAGGACTGTTCTGTGTAATAATTTACATTGTCAGGGATAAAATGACTGTTCTGTGTAATAATTTACATTGTCAGGGATAAGAGGACTGTTCTGTGTAATGATTTACATTGTCAGGGACAAAAAGACTGTTCTGTTTCTTAATTAACAATGAATGGGATAAAAGGACTGTTCAGTGTAAATATTTACATTGTCAAGAATAAGGGACTGTGTGATGTGTATATTTACATTGTCAGGGATTAAAGGACTGTTCATTGTGTAATAATTTATATTTTTAGGGATAAGAGGATTGATTATTATAATAATGTGCATCGTTAGGGATAAAATGACTGTCTAGTGTAAGTGTTTTTATTTACATTGTCAGAGATAAAAGGACTATCTAATGTTATTATTTACAGTATCAAGATAAGAACTATAAAAGAACTAAAATTATTTATTTTATTATAAACATGTTTTTTAATTTCTGATATAAATCTACATTTGTTATTTTACTTTTATAATACTGTACATTTGCAAAAAAATAGTCATTAGGTTTAACATTGATATCTTATATTATTAAATACGTTTTTTGAGGTTATTTAAAATCGTACAAAATTTTCTATGATAGTTATTTGTTTGAAAAATAATCTAATTGTAAAAAAAAGGGCTTGAGGAAAGAAAAACACAAGTGGGCGATTCAAATATTTATTTTACGAATAATAAGATTAGAAAATAATATTTTATGTTAATTCTGTATATATTAAACCAATATAAAATGCCTTTTTTTGTTGTTCTTAGTGGCGATCCAAAATAAGCATCAAAAAAGGATTTTAAAAATATAAAAAATGTTGAATCATATTTTTTTTTTTTGGGGGGGGGGGGGTAGAGGTTTGGACAAAAAAATCCTTTTTAACCAATTTTAATCCAATGCCCAACCCTAAGAAAACAAAATCATTAAAAAAAAACATTGATAGATTCTCCTACCTATTTTATGTAATAGAGCCAGGGATTGGGGCAGCCATACAATAATCTTTTAATATGAAGTAGTAAAGTTTTTTGTCTGAAGTTTAATATCTCGGAACATGCTATTTCGAATTGTTTTTGGTTGTACTGATTAGGAGAGCTTTATAAATGTCTTAAGAAAATTTTTTGCTATTTTCTCAACCTCCTAAAGGCTAGGGGTGAAGCAATTAGTAGAAGGTAAATAAATAATCACCCTAAACCAGCAATAGTCGACATTTAGTTTTAAAAATTGGTATGTCAATATTAAGTCAGTCGTTGCCCCTTTTTTTAATATCACATTACCGACAAATTCTCCCTTACTATATCTCAATTAAATTAGTAACATATTTAACATAAAGAGACAATTTTTAACGTCATTAGTTATGTCACGGTTTTGGTCCCAACTAATTTTGCTGTCCATTTTTTTTTTCCTGCGTCCATGAATAAGCCAAACCCAAACATTTTTTATATTCAAAATAAAATATAAAGAAGCATTTTCGGGGTGTATGGATAGGATAATGGAAGATAAATTGTTTTTTAAGATGTTTAAAACTGCTAGTATATCAGACACCCAGTATTTTAGTTACATTAAGATTACGCCCTGGTACAAAAGCAGGTACTTTAAACATTAGGTCTTCTATAAAAAGGTTTAGCAATCAAATGAGTAATTGTCAAGGGATTAATAAGCATAAATGATCTAGATCGATTTTTATTTTGAGAATATAAATTTATCTTCCATTTACACATCCCTGTATCTTAAGTAGCAATCTTTCTATACATCTGTCCAATTTTTTAGAGAAGGAATGACATTACTAAGCTTCTAAAGACAGAATATCACAATTATAAATTGAGGGGTTTAATAATAACTTATCGTCCATTACCCTATCCTTGTATTCATAATTAATATGAATTTTGTAGTAATAGCTTTGGGCAAAATCATGGATGTGTTTAAAAGTACAAGTTAAATCAAGTTAAAATTAATAAGTCTAGACAATTAAAATAAAAGCATGTTGTAACTGACAGACACAAAGACTAGATGGACTAGTAGAGTAGCTTCGCTACTATAAAATTCCATAAAAATGAATATTTTCTTGTCTTAAAAATAAATACTTAATATTCCAGGTGTGAGGAGGATTTTCTAATTTTAGTTTTTTCTTTGTGATGTAGTGCAGGGAGGGAGGGGACATTGGGATGCTTATTACACTAAGCCCCAAAGTCTTATGATAACATTTTCTTATTCGTTGGTCTAACAACTTGTACCTATTGAATTTTTATAAATTGGTCCAAAAGTTTCAACCACTAATTTTAATCTACAGAAGAGGTAATTTTGTGTTTCACGATTGGGGATGAACATCAATTTATGGGCCATTGTCTTATCCCTTTATATCCATGGATATTATGTAATACCATATTTTTAGATATTTTATCACTAGTGTTACAAATTAACAATCATGGTATTGGGGTACCGAAGCAACTCTATGAGTCTCATATGTTGGTTTTTCTGCAGTAATCTTTAGGGATAAGACAATGGATGATAAATTGACATACATCCCCAATGATGATAAGCAAAATTGCACCTCCTGTAGATAAAAATTCGGAAAATAAAAGTTTTTAACCAACTGATCAAAATTCAATAAAAGTACCCAAAAATTTTAATCGAACGAATGTGACAACTAGTTTATAAAACTTTGGGTACCAGTACAATTCACTGTACAGATAACTATTTTGGTGTTTTTGTGAAATTTCTAACCCAACTTTTGAAGCTGGGAGTGGCTGTTACATTGAAATATATTAAGTCTAAATAAAGCGTTTAAGTCAATGATTTTCCAATATAATAGTTCTGATAACCATCAATTATTAATCCATTTGAATAGCGCATCTGCTTTAGAGTTTCTCTTAAAACAGGGAGAAAGGGATAGGACAATAAACGATTTTATGTGAAATACATTATCTTTCATTCATATTGACGCGAAAACTTTGTTAACTTGTATTAGATATTGATTGGTTTGTTCAAGCCTTCAGCGTACAGACTTCTCTAATAATGATATTTATCTACACAGGGGTTAATTTTGTTTATCGTTACTAATGTGTACATAATTTCATAAAGTCGCTAGTTTTATGAAAAATAAATTAAGGTCATTAAAAATTTTCCATACAAATGTTATAACTAAAGAGAATAAAAAGTGATAATTATTTTTATTTAACATTTAAATGATACTTTTTACTCTAATTTACACAAGATTTTTCAAATTATTAAAAATAAATCTGACACTATAATCCAAAAAGTATGGAAAAATTCTGCGGTTTAAAAATATATTTTTCCATTAGAATAATTTTGGTTGGTTTTAAGCTAATTTAGAGTGGATCTTGAGGAATTAGACAATGTACAATAAATGAATATCCTTAATAAAGATAAACAAAATCACCTATAGAATAAATTTTGGCTGTAAAGATAATTTAAAATAACGAATCAATATTAAATGAAAGTTTCAAGCAACGAATGAGAGAACATGTACCAGTAATTTACAGTCCCATGTCGATCCACTCCTTAGCTTTATCAAACAAACATATAGAGAATATCATAAATAAACACATATATAGGTAAAGACCGCATATTTTTTTTATAAACATAAAATATAAAGGTACACAATTTTTCTAATGATCAAATCTTAAATAATTATCGCATCGTTATAATGAAACATATCTTAAGTATCACAATCCTCTTATTTGACAATTACATAAATATATTTATTTCTATTTTAATCAAGTAGGGGGGGGGGGGGGGGGTTGACTGTTGAGGTCTTGTGATCTTAAATTAAATGTTTTCCTAATTTTAAAACGTTAATTAAAGATAAAAATATTTCTCATCCTTTCTTCTGAAAATAGTCTAAAACTTACCGAGCACGAAAACCTTTTTAGCAGTTTTTTTTTTAGATATTATTGGACTCACACATGCAGCTACTTTATATTGCATGATTTTAGTATCTAATTCTAAAATTACAGCCTTGCATTGTTATTTTAAAAATGCTCTTGAATCTTAAATTACGAGATTTACACAAAATTGCACTCTCCCCTCCCCCTTCCCTCTAAAAATGTAAAACAAAAAAGTGGTTTATAATTACCAACCCACGACCATTGTTACATCACATCATTTTACACAAGAAATTAAAAAATTAATGAGTTGGATTTTTCCTCATAAAAAATACAAGAATAGTTGTAATTATTTAGCGCTAAAACATTTATAGAAAGGTGCCCCAAGAGGGAGTGGTTGTTACCCCCACATGATAAAGATTTTAAAAATAAAAGAAATCTATTTGAGAAGGACTGCTTAGTGACATTCATCTTTGGAAAGGTGGGTTGACGCCCCCCACTTAATGGCTTGCATTGGAACACATGAACCTACAACTAAAATTGTTTAACGATCGATTGAGCCATTTGCGAGATCTTAATACACATACATCAAACTGATTACTATGCAATAGAGGTTCTCATTTAGTACCCTACTAAATACTTAGTTTCCGTGAAAAATGTATTTTTAGAAAGAAATATGATTGAAATCGAATAAAAAAGCTTAAAGCATGTCCTTATTTGACTTTACCGTCGTTTAAAGTGTTCGTTAGTTGTAAAATAGCTCGTTATTTATATTGAAACAGCATAGTAAATGTCAAATTGGTGTTAATAAGACCTTAATGTTTTAACCAATAAAAATACTCAGAAAAAAAATTCTTAAAACTTTAAATCTTTTTGTACCACTTCTAAAAATAATCCATAATAATAATAATCCAAAATAAAATGTCGCATTACACAAGGCTTAAAACCAAATACGCCTGCCTAATTTTCTACACACAGCCATGAATATTGTTTTTAATTTAAATAACCGTACACAGCCGCCAGAAAGAAAACTTCCTGTAGACTTGCTTTCCCTACAACTAAACAGCTAACTAGCCCTTCACAAAACCCTTGCTTTGGTGTTCTTGTGCAAGAGCCTCTATTATGTTGGACGTAATCGTTCTTGTTTTAGTATAAAAATGCTTTTCACATTAAGCAGGGATCGTAAGGGATAAACATGGATGATAAACTGATATACATCCTTATTGTTGATAATCAATATTAACCCTTCTTTAGAAAATAATTACAGGTTGAAAAGTTAGGACACTACTTGAAACCAAACAATCAAAATTAAATAAAATTTCCCAAAGTTTTTGAGCCAACGTATAAGTTAGATATCATAACTTGCGTATAAAGCGTTGGGTACCGGTGAAATTTACAATTCAATGTTCCCTCCCTCCCTTACAGTAAGTGTCTTTCCAATATCAATATTTTAGATAATTCTATTATTGGAAATTTCTATCTCAAGTACTTACAGAGAGGCAGGGTTAGTTCAATAGAAGATACATTAAGCTCCCATAAATCAGGAATCTTAAGGGATAAGATAATAGACAAACATTTTTAAGTATGAGAAACAAAATTCCTCATTTATAGATTAAAATTAATGGTTGAAAAGATTAGACACCTCTATTTTAAACCAACCAATAAAGATTGGATAAATGAACCTTTTAAGCCAACGAATGAGAGAACACCTCATAGTATCTCCAGCCATCTACATCTTGCAAATTCGTACATTGTACCTTATCGTCGTTACATCTCCAAATTCTCTTTATCTCTGTTTTTTTTTTATGTGTTTGACTTAAATTTTATTGTCGAAGAAAACTTTCTTTATGCTGATAGAAAATCTAGAAATCTTTATAGTTTTAACTTTTTTGACATGGCTATATAGGTCATTCTTACACAGATAACAATATATAATATTACACCTTTAGATTAATATTATTGGTTGAAAATTGTGGACACTGCCAGTTTTAACTTTTAACCCAACAAGTCAGTATTGGCTTAAATTACTCAAAGTTTTTAAGTCACCTAATGAGGTTTGGCATTTTTAAAGGGGACTATCCACGAACAAGAGCAAGTGATTCTAAGCATCTTCCAGCATTGATCCATAGTATTTTTTAATGAATATACTAGGTTGATATTTGATATTTGCTTTATCGACTAAAAAGTTAGGTTTCACCATGGTTTTATATGAAAAAAACTTTGAAATGTTAAGCATTTTTAAAGCAATGTCATCAAATGCTTTGTTGAGTTCAAAGGACAAAATAAAATCACACGACAGAAAAGCATCAAATGCTGTATTTTGCAAAAGTACTTTAATTAAACTGTTTACAATATTACAAGTTACCAACCCTTTTTTTTAAATATACATTTTTAATCAAAATAATATACTTTTCTGTCAAAGCTTTTAAACAACAGTTTGAACTCATTAAAACATTTGATGATATTGCACCAAACAATGCTTAACATTTCAAAGTTTTTTGTATAAAATCATGGTGAAACCTATTTTTTTAGTCGATAAAGCAAATATTAAACATAAACCTAGTATATTCACTAAAAAAATACTATGGATCAATGCTGGAAGGAGCTTAGAATCACTTGCTCTTATTCGTGGATAGTCCCCTTTCAAAAGAATGTATTTTTCTATGTATAGAAATAACCAAATTTACTTGAAACGAAAAGTTTGAAAGTGTTGCACGAAGGAGCAATATGGTTAAAATCCTTTAATTTGACATTCATCCTATACTACCCCCATCCCATGAGCTTGTCTATTTCATGATAAACAGATGATATCATCCATAAGCGTAAGAAAATTTACAACTATGATTTACTAAAAACACAAAAATGAAATACTTAGTCCAATAAAAAAATAATAAATGTATTGATGAGTAATCTATACAACTGCCTGCCTCAAGTGACAGAGACCCTCTTCGTCTGTTAGCAAAATGCTTTTTTTTCTTTTTGCAGGGACTCGGCTGTGTTTATATTTCCGACACTATTAGTTGATTTCGACGACACAATACAAAATCTGGACAGGGTCCCTGCCCTGAGGGAAATGTTACATATTACTCATGCCCCCCCATTTCATTACTTTAATAACAAAATAAGTTAATGCACCAAAACTTGTAAGAGAGGTGAAAAATTACCCTATTTCAGCTCCGACAGAATTGAAACAGGCGCAATAGATTTTAAACTTATATATACACATCTTTTATATCAAACTACGGAGACAGAGACATTTTTGTTTAGAAACAAAGACGTTTTTGTCCATAATAAGTGCAGTATCAACAATCTTTTAAAAAAATATAATGCAGTAAATAAGAAAAAAAAAAACTAAGACGTCCAAAGGTGGATGTAAATGTGTTTACCACCTTATAACTTTGAAATTTCACCCCCCTCAAAATAAAAAAGCTTGGACGTCCCTGTATTACATTCAGTAAATGTAATAACACCCGATTTGATTATCAAAATGTCTGCAAGCATATTTGGGTGACGTCTTTGCTTTTAATTTGACGCACTTAATATCTTTCTGCGTAGAGTTTTGTATTTATTAATGGTGCAATTTTTTAGTGCAATGTAAATAAGCAGTAACATAAGGACGTAGAAGTAAGAAGAATGCCTTGGTAAATAAACAGTCACCGTGACCTAATGCATTTGTTATATATATTTGGGTTTAGATTTTTAGGGAAGTTTTTAAAAAGTTCTTGGGTTTTTCTGAACAAATAAATAGAACTTTTCTGTTTCTTTTTAAAAGCGAAGCTTTTCTATAATTAGGGTCGGTCCGTCCGTCCGTACGTCCGTCCGTCACGGATAGCTTTTTTCGTTAATTTATACATGTTAGAATTGTCCTATCGATTTCAAATTTTGCATAGTGATTCCTTTAGTAGTAAGGTACGATTTAGAAAGCGTAGCAACTCTATAATCATTACCAAAATGTCCGTACGTCCATTTTAAACATGTTGATTTTTTTACTTTTTTAAATAGCTTTTTTCGTTAATTTAGGTATGTCAGAATTGTCCTATCGATTTCAAATTTTGCATGGTGATTCCTGTAATAGTTAGGTACGAGTTAGAAAGCGTAGCAATTCTATAATCATTACCAGAATGTCCGTACGTCCATTTTAAACATGTTGATTTTTTTACATTTTTAACAACAAATTTGTATGTGACCTAATTATCCGATTGGTCTGATTTTTTGTATACTGATTCCAGGGACAACAAAGTGCAATATTATATGCGAAGCAACTCTATAATCAAGTTCTAAAAATGTAAGTATGTCCATAATCATTATCCTGTATCAAGCAGTTTTTCAACAAATTTACTTACAATTTTGCTTTGACTCTTATACATTCGCATTCTGATTATTCAGTTCTGACATTATACAAGTGTTAATGTCCGTTTGTCCTACCGTTTCAGAGCTTCGCTTTTATGGATGTTGTCATCCTTGTTCTGAATAATTTTCAATAAAAATGAATGAGTAGCAAACAAATTCTGGCAGTATCTCTTAATATTAGGTTGAGTACCTTGTAGCCCTATATGGGTAGGCTTCCCGCTATTGCTAGGCTTAAAACCATTATTTTTACAGGTTTTTATATAGGGAGGGAGGTTGGGGGGACATTGGACTGTAAAATGCACTAGTACCTAAAGTTTTATAACCATGTTATCTTATGGGTTGGTAAAAAAACCTCTACAGAGGGGGTAATTTTGTTTGGAACGTATTATCTATTGTCTTATCCCTTAAGATCCCTATGTAAGGTCCACTAATCATTGAAGGGATGTTACCAAATATTTTGAAATAAAATTTATTTTTCAATTTGTGCAAGTAGCAGTATGACATGAATAATAAATAAATAAAGAAATATATTTTCATGTATAAACAGTTATAAAATACCCAGGGATTTTAAGGGAATGGACAATGGGTGATAAGTTTATGTACTCCCCAATTATGACTGACAAAATTGCCCCTGTTATTGTGTGTACAATTACAATCAAAATATAATTTCATTTTCACCCATTAAGTTTAAAAGCTAAGAATTAAAAAATGACAGATTTAGTTTGTAAACTTTTGGAAATACCTATTTCTCCATTTATTTTTCATTTTTTTCTGAGTCCTATGAATGTGATTCAAATAAAAGTTAAAGTAAATGAACAAATTAATCTTTTAACCCTAATATAACTTTGATGTGAACCAGGGCTAAATATTTATCATATGGTATGATTAAAGAATAAAAAAGGAAAGTATTTAAAGATATATTAGCAAGTATAGTAGATTGATGTATCGTGTTCGGGCCTGGACCAACTTGCGTCATACTAAGTTAGAGATATAAGAAATCTTACCTAATGCAGCTATATCTTGTTGGTGACACTAAAGGGGGGGGGGGGGAGTTTTTTTATATGATGAAATACCCGCAACTTTAAGATTTTTTTGATAGGCCTCCAGGTACCGGAGCTCCAGGCGTCCAGGTGGTCTCTGTACAGGTAAAAATGAAAAAAAAATTAGAGTTAGAGGTCAACTTATAAAACAAAATATGCATCTTTTTTAATGTTATTCACATATTTGATGAAAAAACATGCATATTTTGTTTCATAAGCTGACCTCTAACTCTACCAAAAAAAATTATTTTCATTTTTACTTGTACAGAGACCACCTGGAGGCCTGGAGCTCCAGAACCTGGAGGCCTATCCAAAAAATCTTAAAGTTGCGGGTATTTCATCATATAAGAATGATTTTATCTTTTATAACCAATCCTCTCAGTCCAAAGATAAAGCCTATACTCCAGGTTTACGCAAATGTGTCAAAACTCCCCCCCCCCCCCCCCCCTGTAAACTATTTCACAATTATACAATTTTAAAGTCATTACCTATATTTTGCAGGTTTTTGTTTATCTGAGGAATACCTATTTAAAATTAAGTTCTAATTAACTTCTGTAGAAGATGGTTGATAAAGTTTTAAATTTTTTCTTCGCACTCTGATAATATTATTTATCCCTTTGCATTATAGACAGCATTCCGTGGATATTGAAATGAAAAATTATAAGATTAATACCACGAGGGGCCGAAGGCTTGGGCTAACAAAACTGGTATTAATTTTTGAATTTTTATTAATATTAGTGAAAAATTTCTATAATACTATGCTATACTCGATTTTTCAGTTTAGCTAAAAACCGGTTCTAATCCAGCAGATAGCAATCGGTTTCGAAGCGGTGCTGGAAATAAGATTACTATTGATCCCTGTTTTAAATAATATGTCATTCCTTTGCATAAAATTCAATTAACTTATCCCAGAACTAAATACAATTTAGTTATGCCATCTTTAGATGCTAGGCAGGGGTTCAGGGATAACTAAATAGAAGATAAACACTTCATCCCTTTTCTTCAGGAATCTTAAGGGATAAGATGTACACTCCAGGCCAAATGAGGATAAACTTAATTTCCCCTTACGTAGATTTAAAGTTATAGTGGAAAAGTTTGGACACTGATTGCTAGTTTATACCAACCAATCAAGCACATTATTAAAATCCCCAAAGTTTTAAAGCCAACGAATGAGGAATTTTCTTCATAAAACTTTTAAAATCACTAAAATTAAAAGTCCAATGTACAATTAAGTTATGTTAAAAGGTTTCTTTTAATAAAACAAAGAATGGTAAATAAAATAAATAAAACATTAACATGTTGTTTTCTTATCAAATATTGCTAAAATTTTTAGTCAAATAAAAATAAGAAAAATGAAGTCTATAAGAAGTGCAGCAATAAAATAAAAACAACATTATCAAAGTTTTTTCTTTTAGTTAATCTATAGTTTTTTATTTATTTAATTTTTAGCGATTTATCGTTTTAGATATTCAAAATTTTCTACAAACTAATGCGCTGGGGCGTACGGATTATTGTAGATATAGAGTAGCTGCGCTTCTAGAAATGTTTAACGAAAAATAATGGGTTGGGTTATTTATTAACTTAAAAAATCTTTTTTTAGGTTTCTTCGTAACAACTCAAAAAAAATTAATTTTGTTACAAAACCTTTGTCTGAAAATTTAAGCAGCATTATATCATTTGTTTGGCTAACAAACTTTGGGTACCATCTTTAAATCTTGATTAGTTTGTACAAACTTTGGGTACCATCATTAAATCTTGATTAGTTTATACAAACTTTGGGTACCATCATTAAATCTTGATTAGTTTATACAAACTTTGGGTACCATCATTAAATCTTGATTAGTTTGTACAAACTTTGGGTACCATCATTAAATCTTGATTAGTTTATACAAACTTTGGGTACCATCATTAAATCTTGATTAGTTTATACAAACTTTGGGTACCATCATTAAATCTTGATTAGTTTATACAAACTTTGGGTACCATCATTAAATCTTGATTAGTTTGTGCAAACTAGCAGTGTCCAAGCTTTTTAATCTACAGACGTGATAAACTTGTTATAGTGATAATTTATATTTAGGGAAGTACATCAATTTTTCGTTCATTGTCTTATCCATGGAGTAACAACAATTGTGAATTCAACTATTTATCTTTTAAAAATTCACAATTTTTCGAGAACACTGGTTATGTAATATCCCGTAACTTGTTTTGTGGGTTATCTCAGAAATCATGGAAAAGGTATATAAATTGGTTAGAATGGTAAAAGATTTATTAGTCTTTTAATTAAAGAAGGAAAATAAAGATTTTATATAAACTATATAAAAATGTCTGCCCTAATAGTACTCAAAGATCTAAAGGGATAAGACAATGGATGATAAATTAAATTGAATTAGTGTGAAAAAATACCTACTCCTTCTGTAGATTGAAATTATTGGTCAAAAATATTTGTAATCAAATTCAAAATTTTTAAGTTAACGAAAAAGAATACGTTTTATAAAACTATGGGTACCAGTGTAATTTACAGTCCCTTAATGGTACCAAATACTGAGGTGCACAACTTAACTATAGTTAACCTATCCCCTTGTTCCTGCTAGTACAAGAAGATGTTTGTTGAATAAATTAAAATTCTTTGTCCCCTAACCAGGGACGATAATTTTTTATTTTTAACAAATCAATAAACCTTTCAATTTCATCAAGTCAAGTTAAAACGAGACAAAATTTACAATTTTCTGCCTTTTAAGGCACTAGAATATATTTATATATGTGTAAGGTAGTTTTCGTTTTCTTACAACAAAACTAAAGGTTTATTACTGACAGACATATTAACGTTTAACATTTACATACCTTACATGTAGGATAACTTTTAGAGTAGCTTTGCATTTTAAAAATGAAAATTTTCCACCTAAAATTTGTTAACATAGGTGTGGTTAAAAAGTCTTTAGTTTTTTAAATAGCAAAGCTACTACACATTTTTATATATCAGTTGTTCTACAGGATATAACATTTATATGATTCACACGCTTATAAGCAAGGAGGGGGGGGGGGGGTTGGATTGTAAAGGGGGGAGGCGGATGTGCCACTTTTTGAAACCAAAACTAAAAGTCAACAAAGGAACTCAACTAAAAAAAGAGTTACAGGTCTGAGATTTTGCATTGCAGTTGCTTTATAGAGGTACAATATGGAACTGTGAAGAAACGGCGGCGCAACCGCCGAAAACCGCCGTTTCCCGCCGATTTTTTTTGCAATTTCTCGGCGGTTTTCGGCGGATGCGCCGCCGTTTCTTCACTGTTCCATATTGTAACCCTATAAAGCAACTGCCATGCAAAATCTCAGACCTGTAACTCTTTTTTTAGTTGAGTTCCTTTGACTTTTAGTTTTGGTTTCAAAAAGTGGCACATCCGCCTCCCCCCTTTCTTACTTTAATTCATTTGTTGATTTAATTTTTTAACAATTCTTTGACTAAGAAAAATTATGGGGAAGATTGATATGTTTATCAGTTACTCTGGGCTAGTAATATGTCACTTCATATCCAGGATTCTTTAAGGGTAACTCAATGGACAATAGATAAATGTGAAACTCCAATCACGATAAACAAAAATACTCCATCTGTAGATTTCGTAGATTTTAATTATTGTACAAAGTTTGTACAACCCAATCGAAATAGAATTTCCTAAAGTTTTGACACTGACTATTTTGAACCAACCAATTAATTTTCAAACATCGTGTTTAAATAGTTGTATGGGTCAGTATAATTTCCAGTCCTAATATCCCCTCCCTCCCTATGAAGGGCTTGGTTTATTTTATAATAGACGATTTCTTGAGACATATGTTTACAGTAGTATTACAGAACAGTATAAGACTAGCATATACAGTAATTTTACTATGTTTTTCTTTTTGAAAATCAGGGATTCTTGGATAGGTCAATAGAAGAACAATATTTTACCTCAAAATTTAAAAAACAGACAAAACAGAAGGTAAAACAATCAGAAATGATAAGATTTTTTTTAAGGGATTGTAAATTTATTTTTCATTGTTCTATTCCTTTATCCCTGGTAAAACAGGGAGAGTATAACTAAGTATTAACACCGTTAGCTAATGAATCCATAGAATGATAATGGCAGCTGAAAAAGGTGTCCTAATTGTTTATGTGTTTACTTTTATCTCATGTATAGAGATGAGATACAACTTTAGGACACATTGGGGAATGTTTTCCAACATTAGCCCCCATATTCTGTGTCAGATGGGCGCAAGGACGTCCAAGCCTTTTTAAGGAGGGTATAATGAAGGGTTTGGGAGGTTGAGGTAGTTTATCTATATATTTTCTAAACTTTTGCGGAGGGTACAATTTAGTGGTTTCAAAGTTTGGGGGGAGTAACACCCCTTTTACCTCCCCCCTTGTACGTCTATGGATGGACAATTCAATATCAGATGTCAGACTCTCATTCCTAAACCAGATTTTACCAGAGGTCTTAAGGTACCAATCAAAATTTATTAATAGTACCCAAAGTTGTTAAGCTAAAGAATAAGATAACGTGGGTAAAAAGTTTGGGTACTAGTGTAATTAACAACCCAATGTCTCTTCCCTTCCTGCGAGAACCAGGATTGTAAGTGAGAACCCTAGCAAAAATAAAATACTTTTTAAAATTCCATTATAGACATTTTATGTTTTTTTTACTTTATTACTTAATGTATTCTTAAGACTGTTTCATATTTTGAGACGTTTTATAAAAGACACTACGATTTTTCAATTTCTTATACCATGTGTAACTCTGAAGCTCTGACAAAAGAGTTTAAAATCAAGTAGCTGGTTGGTTTTCTGTCAGGTTTGCGTATCTATAATCCTTGGACCTTAAGCAGGCTTCATATTTCAAATGTCTTGAAAAAATGCTATCTATAATACAAAGTAGAATGATATCTGTCCGTCCGTCTGTCCGTCTGCCAGTCTGTCAGTCCGTCCCTTTAGATATCGGTAACCACTGAACCAATTGGATTCTACTCTTCAGGGAATATACCTCCTGGTCCTGTGGTGGTTTTAGGCTATTTTCTTGGAGTTGTGGGACCCTACCCCCCACAAATTTTGTTTTAATTTTTGCATATATTTGGTGAATTGGCGAAAATTGGAGACTCATTCGCAATTTTTACTCACATCATTCATTTAATTTCCTCTTGGGGCAAAGCCCCTAGAGGCTAGGGGCGAAGCCACTAGTAAACATATATTCTACCTAAAAAATGAAGTTTAACGCTTTCCCTTTTAGATATTAAAAATATTGAAACTTGCAGTCGAATTAACAACCAAAGCTTTTAAAATATTTTATATTTGATATTGCACTTTTAGGTATATTAATATTTTACTTAAAAGTTAATATTTTAAATTGAAATTTTATTAATTTTATTAATATTATTAAAATACATTCTTATTAGAAGATAGTTATAATGACTAAGGCTCGGGTATCTTAAGGGACAAGAGTTGATTCATTCATATGACGTCACAAAATAAAGTACAAGAATATAATACATCTTGTTTCAATAATGATTATTATACTTGGTACTCATAGTCAAAATGTTTAATTTATAAATCCATTTTCATGATTAAACCCTGTCTGGTAAAATTGAATTTAGATGTGCATTCACCTCCGCATGTTATCACAACTGCATAATATTGTTTTCCAGTAGGGCTTCTAGACCAATTAAAATCCGCTGGATAAAAACCTGTTCTGAACCATATTGAAAAATCATGTATAGCATCGTATAACACAAATATCAAAACAAAAACCACATGATCAATACCATTTTGTTAGTCCGGGCCTTCAGCCTTTCGTGGATAACAAAACTGGTTTAATCTTGATGACCGCTGAAGTGATTACCCATCCTGAAATTCAAATATGCAGATTCAATTTCTTCAAAAATCTGACCAATCTATCAATTCAGGGATATACAGGGATAGGACAATTAAAGATAAATTAATATTCTATTGCTGTTGAAATTTTGCAAGCAAGATATCTAAATCAAATGCATTTAACCTAAAATTAGCGATCTCACTTTTTTTTACTTTATTCTACATTAGCGGCTACGCCCGGCCCCTAGAGGCCTCTAGGGTCACTTGATCAGAGGGGAGTTAAATCCGAAAACCCATTTTTGTTAAGAAGAACCCGATCGGTTCAGCGTTTGGCGAGATCCTTTGGTACGGATAAACAAACATCCTTTTACTTCATTATAATGATTTATATGCATCTTTTTTTTTGTTTCTTTTTTAAAATCTCATTGCAAATTTAGGATTACCTACTTGTTTTTTATTTAATATGAAATTCTAATGTTAAAAGCGAAGCTTTTCTATAATTAGGGTCGGTCTGTCCGTCCGAGATAGATAGCTTTTATTCGTTAATTTAGGCATGTTAGAATTGTCCTATCGATTTCAAACTTTGCATGATGATTCCTGTAGTAGTTGGGCACGATTTAGAAAGCGTAGCAACTCTATAATCATTACCAGAATTTCCGTACGTCAATTTTAAAAATGTTGATTTTTCTACTTTTTTAACAACAAATTTTCAAGTGTTCTAATTATCCGTTTGATCTGATTTTTGGTATATTGATTTCTGGGACAACAACGAACAATATTATAAGCGAAGCAACTCTATAATCAAGTCCAAAAATGTAAGTATGTCCATAAACATTATCCTGCTTCAAGCAGTTTTTTCAACAAATTTACTTACAATTTTGCTTCGACTCTAATTCTTTTAAATTGTGATTATTAAGTTCAGATACCATACAAGTTTTAATGTCCGTTTGTCCTACCGTTTCAGTGCTTCGCTTTTATGGATGTTGTCATCCTTGTTTAATCTGTTTTTTTTATAATTTTAAAGTATTTAGAAATGAGAGGAATCTTAAAATAACATATTTTGTCTTGATAGAAAATAAAACCCCTAAAACTATTTAAATAACACTTACCTTTCCCTCAATACCTGGTTTTAAAGTACTATTATGTTCTTAAAATCCTTAGGGACAGATTATGGTGTAATTACTCAATAAGTAGATTATGTCCGTCTGTATGTCTAATACAAGATAATTGACTGTATTTCCTTGATTCTGTAACATGATTTGCTTGAAATTATATAAGGTTTTTAAAAGTCACACTGCAGTATATTGTAAATCTTTCTTAATCTAAAAAAAATATAAAACACAAATACGTATGATTGTGTCCATATTTTTTTTAATGTCATATAATTTATATAACATAAAATCTTTTACGTTATTTTTTAGTCAAAAACGGTAAAAACATAACTAACTAAATTATTAATATTGCAAATATACCATGAAGTAATATAACAAAATATTTTTGAAGAATATGAAATAACTGCGAAAATTATTTTAAGATTTATACACCCGCGGCACTTGGTTTCGATTTGAAGTTCTGCCTTATAAAAAACGTATACGAAGACTGGAATGTCTTCGCTCGAAAACAGCTCAGGTGTGACTTATTACTATGTTGCACAGAAAGGAATCTCCAGACAAGGGTCTTGCACATAAAGTTTTATTTCAAACAAACTAAAATTGTGTTAATTAAAAGCCATTTCTAACTTTATAAAATGTATTTTTTGTGTTTAACACATTTTGAAAGTAAATCTGTGCGGTCATTTGATACAGAAAATATGATTTTTCTTATTTCAAGCTTGTATTTATTGTACACTTCTTTTTTCTTATTTTTACATTTGAAAAGATTTCTTAGGAATAGTACAAAGGAATTTGGAAAGAATAGAATAAGTTTGAGTACTTTTTATCCACGAACAGGGACAGCACACTAGGATGAAAACTTTTCAGAAAAGAGTTCCAAGTTGGAATTGTGAAGGGGTAATACTCCCAAGAAAAAGAAAAAAATCTTAAACACACATAAAAATAATTCAGGGCTATTAGTTTTTTTTTAAAACTGGTAAATTTGAGACATTTCATACAACAAACTAACTTCTCTAATTCGCCCTTCCCCAACAATATTTAAAAATATATTATCACCCCCCCCCCCCTTTCCCATCAAAAGAATAACATATCCTTAACACTTTACCTGCCTGAATTTTACTATTTTCTATAGCGAATTGATCATAATATGAGAAACAAACAGTTTTTCTTCAATTGTCTCATCCCTTTCCCTTTTTTATTTGTCATCTTATTGAAAGGGACAACAATTAGATTAGAAGTAATGTAAATTTTGCGAAAACTTTAAAATGGTTTAAATAGAATTTGCATAAGAAGTAGTTCCAATAGATGGTTTAACTTAGTAATTTATTTTTTTTATCAATTTTTACCAATTCAATTTTGAAAAGTGATTCGAAATTACATTACCCAAATATGCATATTGGTAACTAGACTTTAGATATTACAGATGAATCATTTGTTTAACCTTCCGAAAAAACTTATTAAAAGTCAGGTGTTTTGGTATCATTTACTTTTTTAACATATATTAAAGATGCTTTACACTATATATAAATACCATTGATACATGCATAGGACAATGGACGATAAATTAACTCCACCCCCCCCCTTCTGTGATTATGATAGCAAAAATAAAAATACCCCATTTTGTATGTAAATTTGAATTATTGGCGGAGAAGTTTAGACACTGTTACATTATACATTAACCTAACCTTATTCTATCAAAACATTCAATTTAAGCAATGGCAAAACAAGTATTTAAAATGTATTGAGAAGTTTAACACCCTATATGAAAGTATCCCTTTTTAAGCCGGACTTAAATTGAATTTACATAATTTGTACTAAATTGATGAATGGATTGAGTATAAAGAATACATTTGGTACAATAAAGGTACTTTAAAAATTGCAATTTCTTAACAAATTGCCTTTTATTCAAGCAAATCAGAGTATTTGAATGATACAATGATAGACTTATCTAAAGCTTTTACCTTTTCGACCATTTTTTATGGGTTATTTCTAATAAATAATTTTACTAAAGCTTACTTAAATTAAAAAGTAACAGTATGGTCAAAATCGTGCTTTGATTATTTATTGTGTTTTCTAAAGTAATTCTAAGTTTAGAATCACAGTTAGTTTTAAATCCAGCTTAGGATTAAGTCCTTATGAACTTTATGCTAAAACTAACTTTTGCATTTACTTTTGTTAGAAGCAAAGCTATTACATAAATCATTCTGTCTTGTCCTGGTTGGTATTTTTATTTATACTAAGCTAAACTTTTTCTTATTCAATTTTCTTATAGCTAGAGGAGCATTTATAGATAGCTCTATTTCCACCCCCCACCCCCCCCCCCCCCAAAAAAAAAAAAGGTTTCTAACCTTTAATCTATGACACTTGATTTACGAAATAGGCTATCCTCTTGCTCCCATCCCCTATATGAAATAAAATAGACAAAAGTAACTTTAATTTTATCAGAGAGGTAAGGGGGAATCTGACTGTAAATTATCTGGGTACTCTAAGTTTCATAAACATTTTCTATTATTCGTTGACGAAACTAGTCCCTTTAGTTTAAGATAATTGGGGATATACATCAATTTATCCTCCAATGTCTTATCCTTTAAGATCCCTAAGTTTAAGGTTGCTTTGTTCCAGAAATATTAAACCTAAGCTGCGCTGCTTTATAACTTAATCTTCCTTGTTTATTAACAACTCATTCAATTATCATATAATATTATTCTCTACAAAGGTCAAACGAGGCCGACTTTTTGGTTGGGGGCAGGGATTGACACTCAGCCTTTTAAATCATACTCGCATGACCTCTTACATTTTCTTTCGGAAAAAATAGCTAAAACCTGTCCAGAACATGTATAAAGCTCCTTTGAAATGGGAAACTCAAATTGTTCAGATTTTTAGCGACAAAAAAACAAAAAAAACCTAGCTGCGCAAATTATGAATAAAGGGGGGGGGGCGAAAGTGACACTTTTTGAAACCAAAACTAAGAGTCAACAAAGGAACTCAACTAAAAAAAGGGTTACAGGTCTGAGATTTTGCATGGCAGTTGCTTTATAGGGGTACAATATGGAACTGTGAAGAAACGGCGGCGCAACCGCCGAAAACCGCCGTTTCCCGCCGTAATTTTTGTTGCCTTTTCTCGGCGGTTTTCGACGGTTGCGCCGCCGTTTCTTCACAGTTCCATATTGTACCCCTATAAAGCAACTGCCATGCAAAATGTCAGACCTGTAACTCTTTTTTTAGTTGAGTTCCTTTGACTTTTAGTTTTGGTTTCAAAAAGTGTCACTTTCGCCCCCCCCCCCTCCCCTTTTCATACGTTTTTTTTGTAAGCAACAATAGCACCAAGAAAAGATCTTGAATTATTAATACCTAGATAGATAAAGAAATTGTTCAGAAAAAATAGATATTTTAATGTCTGCTTTTAACAAAAAAAAGCAAGGACTATTTCGTTTATCAGTAGCGAAGTTGATTAGCACTGTGCCTTTCTTATCTGCTGAAAGAAAACGTATTAATTGGAGTAAGAGAGGGGTAGGTTTCTGGTAGAATCCGTAAAGGTGTGTGTTTTATGGCTTCAAAATAGTAGTAGAACCATAATATTCACTAAATATATGTATTTCTTATTGAAAAGAACTATAGACAAAAATTTTATTTACAAAGTTAACATAAATTTTTATCGTTCTACTACTGTTTTTTACTTATAACACATAACCTTTACGGATTTTTACCAGAAACCTACCCCTCTCTTTCTTGGCACTCAAAGTTTTATAAACATGTTCTCTCATTCTTTAGCTGTAAAACTTTGGGTACTTTATATAATCTTGATTGGTTGGTTCCAACTAGCAAGTGTTCAAAGTTTCTAACCAATATCTTTATTTTCAGACAAGGTAATTTTGTTTCTCGTATTCATTTAAATCCGGTTGATAGAAACCGGTTCTTATCCATACGAAAAAACTATGTCTAGCATCGTATTATATCCAGCTTTCTACGAATATATAAATGTACAATCATAAGATTAAAACCAGTTTTTTTAGCCTGTGCCTTCGGCACCTCGGGGTTTAAAAAACTGGCTTTAATATTATAATTGTACATTCTATATCCGCGGAAAGCTGATTATAATACGATGCGAGAAATAATTATTATTTCCTTTTGGGATGTATATCAATGTATTGTACAATTTAAACTAAAGATTGATTTTTAATGTTTACTATTTATCAAGGTCAATTTATCTGCCATTATGATTTCACTGACGTCAAAACTGCATGATGGACAGACAGACCAACATAAATAAATTTTAGAATGGCTTTACGTTTATATTCAATTGAATAACATTAATTTATACATTATATTGAAAAATATTTAAAGTTCAAAAAATGACATTTTATTCAAGTAGTTATAGCCAGAAATTGTTGTAAAGTTATCTAAAGTTTTTCTTTTCTCTGGTATGACGCAAACCCACAGAGACATGTATAGATATTTTGAACGAATCTTTGTTTATCCTGTTCTACTATTTGTTATTAAGATCCTTTAGATGATAAGAAATAAAAAGCTGCCCTACCTTCAGATTTGTCTAGCTTCGCTTTGATGTATTTTGTCATCCATTTTTATTCTGTTCAGAATTCAAGGACTTAAATATTATCCAGAAAAATATGATTCTAACCAATAATACAATTTTCCAATTTCAGTTCTCAAAAAAATTATAAAATGTTTTAAAATGAATTAATTGTGCTATGTAGAAAATCAAACAGAAAAGTATACCTAAGTGACTAGAGAGATATTGTGATTTTTAAAAAGGTTAAAAATAACGAAAAGTTATAAATATGACTTCTGAAGTTCTGAACCACATGATGCCAACAAACATCACTAAAGTCAACATCAGGAATGGAACTATTAAACCAACGGATAAACTGTTATCAAGTAGCTTCGCTATTAACAATTTTGTTATATAGTTTAGGGGTAGGGGTGAGATATAATCTTTTTAGTGTAGCTTTGGTTAGGTCAAGAAGGATCATAGTAAGTCCTGTAGGGTTAAAGGGGTTATTTCTGTTGATTTAATGTCCCAACCGTCGGGGGGAATTATACAGGGACAGTCAGGATGCTCTGATAGAGTCGGTCTACAGAATTTCTTCAGAGATCCTTCATCACAAGTGGCTACACAAACAAAAGTAAGTTATCAAATCATAGTAATTTATCGCATCAAATTATAGACAGCTTTCCACAGATATTAAAACCATATTATAGAACCAGTTTTGTTAGCCCGGAGTGGCTGAAGTCCTGGACTAACAAAACTGTTTTTATTTTAATTTTAGTTTTTGTAGAAAATTGTTTGTAATACGATGCGATACATGATTTTTCAATATGGCTGAGAACCGGTTCTAATCCTGCGGATACGTTTTCAAACCATACTGGAAAAATATTCATTGGTTTTCATTCAGTAAAAAGGTTTATCTCACAAAATCCTAGGAAATACAGTAGTAAACTTTTGTTTTCTGCACTAAAGAAAATATTTGTCCGAATTAGTTGTACTTTTAGTAAAGCTTTATAATTGTCATGGGGTGGTTTTAGGCTATTTCCCTGACCTCTCTTACCTTCCCCTAGAAACTGCTCTATGCAGCTATTTGATAACAAAGTATTAGTTTGATTATTGGTTACCTAGTTAAGTCACTGAATCACTTATTTAAAGTTTTGTTTGTCTAATAGTATAAAACTAGAGTTGGCTCGATATAACTATCTCCCTATTGGCTAGTTTTCTATATGCATATATATTTCTCAATAAATCTATTTTCCTCACCCGGCATTACTATTTAAACGGAAGTAAATATTTAATAATTTAAATGATCCTAAAAAGATCTTTTATATTATATTTTTTTCTTTACATTACCATCACCAAAGGGTTTATTATATGATTACAATTTTAGTTCAATATTTGAACACACAAAGTGTCGCCACAATTGAATTCTTTTAAAACAGAGTTTTCTAAAATTTATTATATCATAAATTTAAATTTTCTTTTTTATGATTAGAAATTAAATACTTCATTACAATGTAAATAGCAACATGAAATGAAAAAAAATGAATTTGTTTTTAATAAAGTAAAATAATGGGTCTTATAGTTCTGGGCAATGAGAGTTTATTATGGATTATTGGAGCACTATGAGTTTTCAACGAATAGTCCTTGGAAAACTTGAGCTCGTTTATAGACATTTATTTCCTATATAGATCTGACATGGATCTTGAAGCAATTAAGCAGGCCGTTTTGTACAGGTTAAAAATTGGAAGATTTCATTAAATAAAAGTTATCGCAAATATACTTAGTAAATAATGGATTAGTTTACATCATCAAATATTTTTTTATGAAGAGCAGGTTTATTATAAAAAATGTTATTCCTGGCTTCAATTATCCATATCAGACATTAAAAATATCTTTAAGTCACTGTTTTTTGTGTAAGGTATTATCTCCAATTAAATCCAAAAATTGGTACATGAATATCAAAGTATTGAATAATTTCTATAGTTTGTTTCTCCCATCTAGTATATCTAATCTATATTATGATATTAAGTATTAAAGTTGTCTTCTTTGTCTGTTAAGGTCTTGCTACTCACTGTTCTCCAATTTAGGGAAGCCTCACATAGGTCCCATGATTGTTTTATATCCAATGAGCTAGGGGCGTACCAGTGAGGATAACAAGATAGAACTATGTGTGTGTCTGTCTTAGGCTTAAGTTCTAGCTAAAAAGTTGAGCTAGTAGACTCTTTTAAGAGAATATACACAGTGGTTTTAAGTAAGAGTAAGATAAACCCCCTTTCTGAAAATTAAACCTCCCCATAACGCCCTTATACACCCCCCCCCCTCCCCCTACCACCCCCTAAAAAAGGACATCTTTTTAGAGGCTAGGGTCAAAGTCACTAATATCCTATCACAAAACTAGGCCTATAGCTTCAAGAAAAATCAATCAATTTTGCTCTAGTTCTACTTTCAACAGCATTGAATTTAGCAGTTTTCAAAACAATCAATCTAAAAATAGAAACTTTTTACAAGTTTTTGATAAATTATTCTATTACTACATCAAAACTTTTAAATTATTTCTTGAAATTATTCTGTGACGTTTAACACTTGAATGACAATGGTTCTTTCATAGAAATATTTTTTAGTAGCGAATCTACACTATAATTTGACATGTCCGTCCATCAGTATATCTGTCGTAAACGTTTTCGGGGGAAACGTGATTTTCTCGGCTTCTTTTCAAGATATATACGTCTAAAATTTTCAGAGATTAAACAATTTCATTATTTCACATTCTTCATATTTTCAAGATTAGATTTCTGAAATTGCCATTGAGAAAATAAGTTCCCAATTTACACATTCCCACAAGAACTTGTTTATTGGTTGGGTTGCTAGATCGATTACTAGATTTTCACATTTTTAATTTCAAAAGGTTTCGTGATTTAGTTTTTTTGTTTAATGATTATTTTTTTGACACTGCTCTATAGTTCATTTTTTTGAGTGTCTATTGTCTATCCATAATTTTTGTACTTCGCCACTTAGTTTTATATAAGCAAAGAATTTGTTTTACTACAGTTATGATATTGTATGTTTAGTTATTAAACATACTTGACACAAGTCATTAATAATAGGTATTATGAAAATGAGCATTAATTGAGAAAATATTAATTAATTTTGTAGATTATATGTGCTTATGTGTATTTATTTAACTGATGTATTGAATTACAGAGAGATAGGGGATAAGGGGCTGTTTATTACACTAGTCCCCAAAGTTTTATAATAACGTTTTCTTATTCATTGGCTCAATAACTTTGGGGAATTCAGCGAATTTTTTATAGGTTCGTTCATTAAGTTGAGTGTTCAAACGTTTCAACCATTAATATTTTAATCTACAGAAGGGGTAAATTTGTCTATCATCATTGGGGGAGTGCATCATTATATCGGCCATTGTCTTATCCCTTTAGATTCCTGATTGAATTACCATTTCTATTATTTGCCTTTGTAATGAACATTGAATAATGAGTCAAATTTTGTGTATTTAATGTTTTCCAATTGTTTTTTCTTGGTAATATGAAATACTAATTAATTTCAATAAACAATATGCCATAAATTGTTTTTTATCTTTTAAAAGAACATACAAGAAATTTAAATGTAGTAAAAAAAAGGATGACAACATGCATTAAAGCGAATCTCTGATAGGGCAAGTGAACATTAACACTTGTAGATTGTTGGAATTGAATAAATACTGTTTAAAGACATACTTACATTTATAGGACTTAAAAGTATAGATGATGTTGTTGTCAAAAAGGTTAAAAATGAACATAATTTAAAAGGGATGTATGGATTTTCTGGTAGCAATTATAGAATTGCTACACTTTCTAAATCGTACCTAACTATTATAGGAATTATGATACATAGTTTAAAACGATAAGACAATGCTAACATGTCTAAATTACAGAAAAGAGCTAACTGTTACGGTCAGGCAGACAGACTGACCGTCTCTTAATTATAGAAAAGATTCACTTTTAACAATGTATTATGTATATTTAGATTAACTTAACCCGAATGAAAGTAAAATTTAATTTTCCAACTCTAGCATACAAATATGGTTCAGGGACTTTTTGTGGTTTTTCTCACTTCTCATATCTGTGCCAACTTTTTTGTGGTGTTTGTTAAATAAATATTAACCAACAGCTGGCTATTTTTATACTTAGCAAGAATTTTGAGGTCTCACTCTCCCAGGGAGACAGGCATAGGAGAAAAGAGGGACTTCGTAATCTATTTGGGTTTGAAAATATGGAATGTGCAGATATCTTTTAATTAGTGTGTTTTTTTGCCACAAATTCCAGTCCTAACTTCAAGCATTTCTGTTTCATTAAAATTTTAGTAAAAAGGTTTATAAAAAGGAACATATTCATTAAAAGGGAGAGGTAGGTTGTGCTAAAATTCCGTAAAGGTGTGAGTTTTAAGGCTTAAAAACAGTAGTATAACGACAATATTTACTAAATATAAATATATAAAAAAAAATTGATATGGTTCTATTCAATAAGGAATACACATATTTAGTGAATATTATCGTTCTACTACTGTTTTTAAGCCATAAAACTCACACCTTTATGGAATTTTAGCACAACCTACTTCCCCTTTTCTCATTACATGCAAACACAAATGCTTTTAAATAAAACTGAAAAGGAAACAGAGATGAAAGGCATATTTAGCTTTAAAAGGATTAGTTTTATAAAATGTAAATATATATAACTGCTAATGTTATGTTCATATGAATTCAATATTTTAATATATTTGTTAATATTTTACAGATGTACCACTCTTATATACTATTTGTAATTCATCATAGAATATGTATACTAGAATAGTAGCTTTATAGTCAGTATAATTGTTTCAATGAAGTATTTTTAGACGTATTTGAATTACAGCTGTTCTAGTATTTCTAACAGTAAGACTGCCCAATTGTAATTTACACTGTTACTTCAAACTTTTTGAAATTGTAATAACATTAGCCAATTATCTGAAACTGTTGGGCTTACCAATATACTAACAAACTGATACAAATAACCACATAGACACACTTAAAGATTTAAATTCATTTATTATTTTATTTTTCCAGCTAAATTTTCTTTTAAGTATTACTGTTATGTGGTTTACTCATAGGCTTGTTTGTTTGTTAGTTTCCTTTGTTTTAATCAATGATTCCATAATATTTTCTTAAATTAGGGCTCTTTAGTGTACAATAATCTACCTGATTATTTTCTAGGTCCTAAACAAACGCAGGAGTCCCAAACGTCGGAGTGGACACTTAACCTAACCTAACCTATTTTAGACCATCTTGTAGGTTTTTTAAATGCCTAACCCCTGCGGGGGGCTTATTTGTTCATTCATATCTTAACCTAACCTAATCTGTATAGAAATATGTAATAAAATTAATATTTTAACACTCCTGCGTTTGTCCACTCCGACGTTTGGGACTCCTGCGTTTGTCCTAGTACTATTTTATAGTCTTCTATTATTTAGACGTCTGTTTCCTTGAATGGTTAGCCTTATGAGATTTGATGTAATTTTTCCAAATATATTGTAAATTATATAAGTATTGAATTATGAATAAAATATGAATTTGTACATATTGTTAAGTTTTGAAATTTAGTCTTACATAAATAAATTTGGGTGTAATGGGCCTCTTTTAAAAATAACAAATTTTGAGTATAGAATATTATTAAATTTTTGAGATTGTTTGTTTCTAATGATTTTTCAAGCTAAAAAGTTTTCTAGTTGGCAGTCATATTAATAAGAATTAAGAATTATCAACATGTCAAGATATTTTACATATTATATCTTTTTATGTCGTTGTAAATCTGGTATTAGCTTACCAGCATGTGTATTTTTATTCTTGTCCATACACAAAAGGCCTTCTTAACTAATACTCACGTTTTTTCTTGTACGAGGGACATGGAAAAAAATCTGAAAAAAAATATAGAATATTACAATGACCCTAGCTCTGTAAACTTGGATAAGTATTAAGATATATGATATTTGTAGTTACAATGAAATATAAAAAAAAAGAATATGTATTAAATATTTAGCTTTTTGGATTTACTGTAGATGTCATGAGCACATTTTTTTTATAGAGTAGATGTTTAAGAATACTTTTCACTTCCCATGTTAGATATGAATAATAGTACATGTAACATTTGTTTATTATTCATAAGCACATTTCCTTAAAGGGCGAATATAGGTTTGATATGATATGGGCTTATTTCAAGCGTGCAATTATATAGATTACAAGTAACTTAAAGACATTGACATATTTAACTGTATAAGTCCGTTTCTAGCCTAAAACCGAACTGATTCGTTGATATAATTACGCCATTTGCGTAACTTGTGTGGTTCCCTAAGAAATCCAAACATCCCTGCATCACACAAGGCTGCGTCGGAAGGTTGTATTATAAAGCTTTTGTTCAATCATAGTCATAATGAAGACGAAAGGAATGGGGAAAAAAAGGATGCTGCAACTTTTACTTTTGATCAAATTAATTTTTCATAACATAATTTTGTAAAAGTACATTGAAAAAGGGAGGGCTGAAAACTGATTTTAAAAAAAATATTTCAAAATTAAAATATTATGTTTGTTTGCTAAAAGTTGCATCATGTTTGTGTCTTTACCCAGGCTACAAAGGGTAAATATATTTTACATATTATATATTTTTATATAAATAAATTGTATTCATCATGAATAAATCTAAAATCTTAGTAGAGAAAATAAATTTAAAAACTTAATATTTATCTTTATAATGCACTATAAAGCAAAATTTTTGATGCTATTTAAAATTTGAATAAAATACTATATAATTAAATAAAATAAACATTTTAATTATCATTTAAGATGCATGCCAATCAAATAATCAATTAAACTTAAGAAAACTAGTCAAAAAAAGTCTTGTAAAGGGCTAAAATAAACGATTTTGTAGGCCATCTCATTTATTATATGTTGAAGAAAACACGAAAATTGTAAAATCTACTTAAGGATTTTTTTGAATTTTTAAATTTAACATAGATATTCTAAAACTATGCAATGGCACCTTTGATATAAGCTCATATCATATCAAACCTATATTCGCCCTTTAACTTGCTTCTGTGTCTATAGCATAGTTCATTAGATTCTTAGAATTTAAAATGTTGGAATAATAGTCTCCTGCTAGGGGCTGCTATTCAGCCAATCAATTCCATTTCAAATTGCCGTAAATTAAATGTTTTGTTGGCGTAGAGTTGGCATAAAACTTGTTTTTGATGTAACTGAAGAGAAGTTGGAAAGAAAGGGAGAAATAAGGGAATGGGATTGTGGGACAATTTTCACTTTGAATTGTTTGTCAGAATCACTTTCCCTTTTCCCTGATATAAATTAATTCCTTGATTAAGATTTCCATAAGAAATTTACTGGAAAGCTGAGGCAAACACGATCTTTCCATGTTAATAATTTTATGTTCCTAAACAACAGATTTGTGACATGAGAATATATGAAAATAAAGTTTCAGATGCCTTTAATTACTTGATTAACTCGACTCTTTGCAGTGGGCTTTGAAAAATATCTTAGAACAGAGATAAATATAAAAAAAATTGTACAAAATAGCAGTGGAAGGTTAAAATATGACTTAAGGGGTAGTTTGGATGCAAAACAGAACAGATAATTTAGGAACCTATCATAGGTTTTTTATAATAAGGTTATATCAGTCAGCTTCACTGTCTATACTTCCGTCACAGTCATCTTTAAAAGTTATTTATGTATCTTTTATCATGATTAAGCGTGGAATAATAACTTTTTAATTTTAC
This sequence comes from Acartia tonsa, assembly GCF_053477335.1. Taxonomy (NCBI): domain Eukaryota; kingdom Metazoa; phylum Arthropoda; class Copepoda; order Calanoida; family Acartiidae; genus Acartia; species Acartia tonsa. Next base: position 24,841,411 of record NC_137273.1, on the reverse strand, counting down.
ATTATTTTTTTCTTTTATTTAAGTTTTTTTTTCATTTGGTTAGAACACCTAATATTTGTATTGTATCAATAACTTGGCAGGGAGTAAGGAGGGGACAATGGGCAATTAATTCAATATAAGAGTTATCAAAGAAAGGGCATGAAATCCAGTTTAATCCAATAAATTTGTAGGAAATTATAAAGGGATTGTTAATTGAATAATAGATTTCCATAGCGTCATGTAAAGTGAAATCACAACTTGTTTTTGATGAAATATATTGAGGTTTTTTGGTGTGATTTTTATATTAAAAGATTATTGGACCCGGCCAGCTGCTAGCAAGAATATGACTGCCCCTTTTTATTCTGTTTATTTCCATTGCCCCTTACCCCCACCTCCCTTCTCCCTTCTCCCCATCTGCTACATTCCAAACTAACACAACGAGTGTTTATTTCCCTTCCCCCCACTTCCCTTATCCCTTCTCCCCGTCTGCAATATTCAAAACATACATAATGAGTAGCGGCATTTCATGCGCAAGTCCCCAAACTCAGTCAGAAACTGCTAAATTCTTGCACATTCCCTTTAAGCCAGTCCCCAAAGTCTGAGACTCCTAAAAATTGAATATTCGATCCATTGTCCCCTCCCTTACTCCCTGATAACTTGGAAAGAATTTAAACTTGCCTAAACTATCACAATAGGCTATATGCTTGGTGAATCCTACTATTGTGTGGGACAGAAAGGAATTAAAGGTCCTGGGAACCCTATCATAATTCTAAGGTATGTAGTGTTAATACAATTAGTTGCCATTTCCTTTAAAACCTACATAAGTGCAACTATAGTTCAGCTTATAAAATATAGTAATAGGTACTACCCCTGGTAATAATAATTTTCATGGCTATTTATGTTAAAACGGCTTAGCAATACTGTCAAATGATTTTGAAACTGGCTATGGAATATTATGAAAATTCACTAAAATGCAATGTTAGAGAAGGCAGAAACATTTTTAGAATTTGAAATAAGAGTGGGACGGTGATTTTACAAAAAAAATTACAAGGAAATAAAAAATTAGCACTTTAGTAGTTGGCCCTACAAAAATGAGTAGCTTTGTTTATGTCAAGAAATAGTGTTTCTTCAGTACACCAAAACAATAGTGTAAACGTTTTATATGTATTTAAATCATTGACTGCAACATGTATAATTGCTTAGATTTAGACTATGTAACCTTTGTCTAAAATAAAATTATTGAAATAAATTGAATCATAAATAGGTATCTGGTATTTTTTTTACTTTGCTAATATAAAGTTAGCCTTTTTATAAAAACATATTTTAAAGAAATATACATATTACATATGCAACTTCCTTAAAGCTACCGCTAATTCATGCCTATACTTTTGGGCATATCCTTTCATAATGATAGTGTACCATTCAAGCCCTCCAACCCTTGCTTGCAGGGATAGGGACTGGCTATCCATAAGACATGTTAGAGTTGTACTACCAGTTTCAACTCGTCTTTGTTGGTTCTTTAAACCTAAGGTTGTTAATTTAACAATTAAATTTAATCTATTATTTTAGGTAAGTAAGTAATGTGACAAGTTATATCTTTAGTATGCTGTAGAGGGGAAGAAAAATTATTTTAATATTTGTTGTCGTGTCTGTCTTTGAAGTTTTTGTTATTCACTATTACAGCATCTAAGGCTCTGTTTTCGAAGACGTAGGCAAGAGCAGAAAAATAGCCTAAAACTATCTCAAGACTTGATTCTAAAATTAACCATCCCTTTACCTATATATATGAAGATTCACTGAAATGGAGATTTTATTCGGCTCAGTAGTTTGAAAAGTTTGGACACTACAAATCAAGATTTCTTACAAGTTTTTACTCCAACTGATTTGAAAACGTGATAGAAAAATGTGAGTACCAGCATATTTTCTCCCTAAAATAATCGCTACTGTGCCATAATTTTGTCCTTTTGCGAATAATAAAACACAATGAGGTTGTGAAAATTTAAGGAAGTATACGCAGACTGTCTTTTGTACATTTAAACTTTAATTTTTCCAAAAATAATTGATGTTTAAACTTGGCTGAATTTTTTGATTGAAGTATTTTTTCACATGTTAATTGTTTAAAATTAAAGGTCAGGGTAGGAGGAAGAGAAATAATATGTTTTCTTCAAACTGCAAATAGCTACAGAATTAGTAGCAAAGCTTATAAAAAAAAACGTTTTTTCCATGCGTCATTCGCCCCAGGTAATGGTGTGGGTTTTCCCATCCCCTATATTTGAATTTGTTTACAAAAAAATTGGGGGGGAGGGTATTTTCCTGTTTTTGGATGGTGGGGGTGTCGCAACCCCCAAGAAATAAGCCTTATCGGTTCAGCGGATACTTAAGCTACAGACGGACAGACATCGTTCTACTTAGTGTTATAGTTACCACTGTATTCTTAATGCCTTGAAAGCACATCGCTCACCAATTTTTTTGTCACATAATCAAACATTGATATACATACAGACCAGTAAATACACACACAAGCTTTACTGCTTTAGCTAGCCTTTTGAGTAGATATTTTATTCGCTATTAAGATTAATATTTTATGAAATTTGCTCTTTTAGCTGGTTTCTAGAAAAGATAAAATATATAGGGAAAAAAACTAAGATTCTTATATCAATTTAAAGTATATTTAAAAATAAATGAAAACCGCAAAGTATAGTTTAACGACAAGTACATATACGTTTTATCAAAATGTTAAATGTCTACCTATCTAAATTATAAGTATCTTAAACTTAATAGCTAAACAATTTTCCCCGGATCTGTAAAAAGCATCACTGTAAAGGAGAGAAAAGCGAGATCTTTCGGTACAAACACACACACCTTCAGACACGCATCCTGTTGCTTTTATATGATAGGATTACCATAACTTCTTTATAAAGTGTGTTACTTTTTTATATGTTTCATCAATATTTTGCCACAACTCAGTCAAAAATGCTTACAAAATAGACCTTTTTCGACCTAAGATGCTCAAATACTTCCTTTACAAGCCCCATCAATCAGTTTTGAGATATCTCCATATTTCAAGGAAAATTTTTAAAAAAGGCAAATTTGGGTGTTACCTTTTTATATGCTCAGATACAATAAAATCTTTAAAAAAATACTTATTTTTACTTTTCTCTCATTTTTAAAGTTTGATTCTGTTACAGTAAATATTCTTGAAGGGATTTATGCATTGATTTTACAGAAACATAATATTTGGTGGAAATAAATGATCTTCAAAAGAATTTTTTTTTTGAAAATAAGAAATTCAACCCCCATTGCCCTAGAGGACAGCTGCTGACCTCTAATGTTCATGGTTTTGTCAAAAACATGTTAAAGAAAAAAAATAGCCAAAAAAGTACATAAAAAAGTATCTTAATGTGTTAGAAAACTAAATTGTTTAACTTCAAATTTGGGGATGCTGACCTTAAAGATGCTCTTACTGGTGGTGATGGTGACCCGGAAGGCATTGAAGTACATGAGCATTATGGCAACACAACTATTGATCTATGTTCTGATTTTTATATTCCTAGCAGCCTCCAATGAAAAAATATAACAAGAACTTTTCAAAATCACATTATTTACCTTATGAATTTGAGAATAAAAAAATCATTTAGGAATTTCTCTTGATTGGAGGCTGCTAGGAATATAAAAATCAAAACATAGATCAATAGTTGTGTTGCCATAATGCTCATGTACTTCAATGCCTTCCGGGTCACCATCACCACCAGTAAGAGCATCTTTAAGGTCAGCATCCCCAAATTTGAAGTTAAACAATTTAATTTTCTAACACATTAAAATACTTTTTTATGTACTTTTTTGGCTAAATTTTTTCTTTAACATGTATTTGACAAAACCATGAACATTAGAGGTAAGCAGCTGTCCTCTAGGGCAATGGGGGTTGAATTACTTATTTTTCAAATGGAATACTTTTGGATACAATTTTTTTCCACCAAATATTATGTTTCTGTATAAATTAATGCATAAATCCCTTCAAGAATATTTACTGTAACAGAATCAAACTTTAAAAATGAGAGAAAAGTATAAATAAGTATTTTTTTATTGATTTTATGGTATCTGAGCATATAAAAAGGTAACACCCAAATTTGCCTTTTTTGTCAATTTTCCTTGAAATATGGAGATATCTCAAAACTGATTGATGGGGCTTGTAAAGGAACTATTTGAGTACTTTAGGTCGAAAAAGGTATGTTTTGTAAGCATTTTTGACTGAGTTGTGGCAAAATAATGATGAAACATATAAAAAAGTAACACACTTTATTTAATACTAGCGGCTTCGCCCCTAGCCTCTAGGGGCTTTGCCCCAAGAGGTGATCAAAAAAAGTGTAAGGTGAAATTCGTAAAAAAAAAAAAAATAAGGACCAAGGAAATCTTTTACAAAGGAAATCTTCCACAAAGGAAATCTTCTACAAAGGAAATCTTCTACAAAGGAAATCTTCTACAAAGGAAATCTTCTACAAAGGACTAAGGATATCTCCTACAAAAAAAAAAAAAATTGGGGGTTGATTTTTTTTGTTTTTTGGGGGGGTGGCCCCAAAAAATAGCTTAAAACCACCACAGGACCAATAGGTATATACCCTGAAGAGTAGAATCCAATCGGTTCAGTGGTTACCGAGATCTTTAGGGACAGACGGACAGACATCGTTCTACTTTGTATTATAGATATATTTTATATATAAAGGTTTCGTGATTTTCTATTTATCCCGTGTTCTAACTCTCTTTTTACCTTCTTACTTTATTTGTGACTACTAAACATCGGCTCCATAACCCAGTATTAAGCTATAAAAATTGGAAAGAATTTTAATGAATATAATAGATTTGAAATCTGCATAAAATTTTAAGGAATTTTTATAAAATTTGTTTTTTGTATAATTCTTTATCTATAAGCGCGAATACAAATTAAGTTAAATAATTTTGACATCTGTGATTGGTGATTGGCGCCCTGATTGGAGAAGCTTAAGTGACGTACATCATTCAACCAATTAGAGCGCGGGTAGTTTCCAATCCACCTATCCTATTGGTCAAAATTTATTAACTTAAATTGGATTTGCGCTTTTAAATAATGAATTATATAAAAAACGAATTTTATAAAAAATCCTTAAGATTTTATGCAGATTTCAAATCTATTATATTCATTAAAATTCTTTCCAATTTTTATAGCTTACCCAGTATGTCCGTTTTTCCAACCTTGATTTTTAAGCTTCGGTTTTGTGGAGGTTACTTTCTTATTGAAGATATTCTTGAAGATAATCATATTATATTTGAATATATTTTACTATTTTCTTCTGATGTATAGTTTAGCTGTGTTATCTATGGATATAATTGTCTATGTTCGACAGCTAACCTATGTATGTAATCATTCTTGTTTGTCGACACTAAATGTTGGTGTAAGGGAAAAATAAATGGAGAACAATTAAAATTCCAAAGTAGCACAGCAACATACAACAATAAGTTCTTTTTCACCTTTTCCCTCTCTCTATCAGATAAATAGATAATCTGCAAATGGATGCTGCGTAGATACTATATAAACAATTAAGAATGCGTTCTGAACGATGTTTAACTGACAGACGGAAACGTTCTTAGGAATTATACACATAATTACATAGAAGCTGTACCACTTTTAAGTATTTTTTTTCTATTTTTCCCAGGCGTGACCTCAATTAATGTATCTCAATCCAATTGTTTTAAAATAATTACGCGACAAATTACACATTTAGATCTTTTTTACATCTTGAAATTTTGAGAAGTGTAGCTACTGTATAGTTAGGGCTTGTCCGCTTATTATAAGTTTACAGACCAAATTTCCTCCTCAAGATTTTACAATAAATCTAACTTAATACCGATAAAGTATTTTTATAGCAAAAATATTGAATTTTTTATGATACAATTAGGTATATTATTTGCATATGGAGATATTTGATAATTTTTATTTGACAACCACCTCCCCCTTCCAATTAATATCCTTATTTATTTCAAAATAAGAGGGAGGGGGGGTTTCGTGCTTGGCAGGCCACTTAGGGGAGAAATCGCCTTTTTTTGACAGGTGGGATAGCAATCTAAAGACAGTAAATTATTCCATTACCTTTTTAGCTTTTTTAATGAAAGTCGTAATATTTTATAACAAAAATTTATTTTATTTTCATATAATGAAATATTTTGCCATTAAGCGAAGTTTAGAGATTAAAATCTGTTATATTAATGCAAAAGTTTGTAATTTGTCATGTTCAAACTCTTCAATTTTTAAACAAAAACGTTGATGTTGTAAAAAATCCTCTACAAATTCCCCCTGAAAATAGAACATTTTTTTTCAATATTATGACATATTTCGAACGGACCAAGGCCACCCATCCCACTAAAAAAAACATTTGTATGTTAGGGGTAAAATAAATGTCTAGGTAGCTCCTAGTATTTTTTTTCGGCTCGCGATTTTATTTGGAGGTGGGGGGGTAGGTGTATTAGGGGATATAAAAACAATCAAACATATACATGTTCATGTATGTTCATGCTAAAAAAAAAAATATCTAGCTTCCTAGGCGCATAATTGTAGTCAAATCTAAGAGCTTTGGCTATTATATTAGGGATCTATGAAGCAGAGCTGTAAGATTTATAATGATTAATTACTCCTAACTTAATTTCTTATTTTCTAATAGGCTACATTTAATGGAGTAACTGTTCAATTCCATGTTGTAGCGACTTCACCCACTGCCTCTAGGAGTCTTGTTTCTAAACGATAACAGCAATAATAAATAAATTATTATTTTTACATTTTATCCACAACGTCACAGAAGTTTTTTGTATTTGTTTGTTTATATAAGGGGGGGGGGGAAGTTTGTACACTTATAGGAAATGAATATTCAGTATCAAATTTTGCCCTGGACGTTTGAGCTTGTTTTTATAGTTATCAACCTAATTCTTTTTGTAAATTCTCTTATATGATTGGATCTACCTATAAAACTTTGGAAATTGAATTTTGGGACTTTCCCTCTAGGACTAGTGGAGCAAAAGACCCCTCCAAACACTAAAATTTTAAGTACTGAACTTATTTTTAAAGATATCGAGCTGATTTTTTTATTGGAAACTATTTTCACATAACTGAAATAAGTAGTAACTACAAATTTCATTTACGCACTATTCTTCTAGGGGCTTTTGGGGTAAAACAACCCCCCCAAATTCAAAATGTATAAGTTTTGAGCTTACAAGCCCCTAGAAGTAAAGTGCAAAAAATAAATATGGGGTGGCTAATCAACTTATTTATGTAATAAAAGGTTTCATTTAAAAGTTTTATAGGTAGATACCAGGGAGGAAGGGAGGGGACAATGGATCGAATATTCATATTTTAGGAGTCTCAGACTTTGGGGACTGGCTTAAAGGGAATGTGCATGAATTTAGTAGTTTCTGACTGACTTTGGGGACTAAATATGAATGACGTCACGAGAAATCATGCAACATGACGGGGCATTCTTATAAAAACTAGCGCAATAATAAAAATGTAAACAATAAACAAACAGACAGAAATTTTTACTTAAAAAATTTAGTGACACGTTGCGATATTTGGTTTCCTTTTTCAAATGTTTTATTGACAAGATATAATATAATATTTGTATCCTTTTATATATAGTAATACGTTTTTTGTATGTTGATATAGTTCTCCATTTTAGAGGGCATTACATTACAAGATAAAATTTATTCTAGTGATGATTTTATAAAAATTTTAAAAGCGAAGCTTTTTATAATTTAAGGGTCGGTCTGTCCGTACGTCTGTCCATTACGGTTAGCTCATTTTGTTAAATTAAACAGATTAGAATTGTCCTATCGATTTAAAACTTTACATGATGATTTCTATAACAATTAGGTATGACTTGGAAAACGAAGCAACTCTATAAGAATCTTTAATATTTTTCAGATGAAATCTTGCATAAAATGCAAACAAGCAGAAAATGTGATACTGCCTAGGTTTCCAGGAGAACAACAAAATGGTTACGGTATATATACATTTTTTATCAAAACAAAGTTGACAACTACCAAAGCATAGAAATTTTAATATTAAGAAAATATGTTGTAATTAATGGAATGTTAGGAAGGGAAAGACATACAGATTGACATTTTAATCATACTGTACCTTTGCCACTAATTATTAACAATTAGAAGATTGCTTTTCGGTTATCATTTCATTCTTATTAGGTACCTAATTTTGAGAAAAGTAAGGGAATAGTGAATAGTCCCTTACGTAACATCGCCCCATATGGGGCTATTCTTCGTATTTTTAAAATGGCTTTTTATAGGTTATTTTAGGTTAGGCTAGGTTAGGTTAGGTTTTATTGGGTTAGATGATTGCCCCACAGGGTTAGGTAATGGCCCGTTGGGTTAGAGCCTCCCGCAGGGGCTATAAATAGGAAAAAAGCTACTGTAAAAAATACGAAGAATCGCCCCATATGGTGCGATGTTACGAAAGGGACTATATCCAAAAGTAATTTCCAGTTTTGGTTTTTAAAAGCGAAGCTTTTCTATAATTAGGGTCGGTCCGTCTGTACGTCCGTCCGTAACGGATAGCTTTTTTCATTAATTTTGGCATGTTAGAATTGACCTATCGATTTAAAATTTTGCATGGTGATTCCTTTAGTAGTTAGGTACGTTTTAGAAAGCGTAGCAACTCTATAATCATCACCAAAATGTCCGTACGTCCATTTTAAACATGTTGATTTTTCTAATTTTTTAACAACAAATTTTTATGTGATTTAATCATCCGATTGATCTGAATTTTGGTATATTGATTCCTGGGACAACAAAGTATAATGTTATAAGCAAAGCAACTCTATAATAAAGTCCTAAAAATGTAAGTATGTCCATAAACATTATCCTGTATCAATCAGTTTTTAAAAAAATTTACTTAGAATTTTACTTTGACTCTTATACATTTATATTCTAATTATTCAGTTCTGACACTATACAAGTATTAATGTCCGTTTGTCCTCCGTTTCAGTGCTTCGCTTTAACTAGGTAGCAGTAGGTAATGATTTCATTGGTATTTATATTAGTGCCGAATTAATATTTTTGCCTTTCAGTTAAGCCTATAAATACTAAAAAAAATATTTATTTCAGATGACTAACAAAGAGAAAATTAACTTTCATCAAAGAAGAAGTTATTGATATGGTGCGAACGTGCAAGAAAGAATTTAAGTTACATCACGGAGGGTATCTGCAGCGTGTAGGGGTGGTCCGTAGTTTGACATTTACATAATTTTTTTTTTTTTAAGCGAAGCTTTTCTATGATTACGGTCGGTCCGTCCGTACGTCCGTACGTCCCTCAGTCACAGAGAGTTAGCTCTTTTCGTTTATTTAAACAGGTTAGAATTGTCCTATCGATTCCAAACTTTGCATGATGATTCCTGTAATAGTTCGGTACAATTTAGAAAGTGTAGCAACCCTATAATCAATACCAGAATGTCCATACATCCATTTGAAACATGTCGATTTTTAACTTTTTAAAAGCGAAGCTTTTCTATAATTAGGGTCGGTCCGTCCGTCCGTACGTCCGTAATGGATAGCTTTTTCCGTTAATTTAGGCATGTTAGAATTGTCCTATCGATTTCAAGTTTTGCATGGTGATTCCTTTAATAGTTTGGTACGATTTAGAAAGCGTAGCAACTCTATAATCATTACCAAAATGTCCGTACGTCCATTTTAAACAAGTTGATTTTTTTACTTTTTTAACAACAAATTTTTATGTGATCTAATCATCGGATTGATCTGATTTTTGGTATATTGATTCCTGGGATAACAAAGTATAATGTATTAAGCGAAGCAACTCTATAATCAAGTCCTAAAAATGTAAGTATGTCCATAAAAATTTTCCTGTGTCAAGCAGTTTTTCAACAAATTTACTTACAATTTTGCTTTGACTCATATTAATTTCTAACACTATACAAGTGTTAATGTCCGTTTGTCCTACCATTTTAGTGCTTCGCTTTTATGGATGTTGTCATCCTTGTTTGATAACAAATTATCCGATTCTTCAGATTTTTTGAAAACTGATTCCTATTACAATAAGGTACAATGTTATAAGCAAAGCATCTCTATAAACAAGTCCTAAAAATTTAAGTATGTCCTTAAACAGTATTATCTATTAATGCAGTTTTGCAACAAATTTACTTACAATATTGTTTGTACTGAAGCATTAATATTCTGCTAATTCAGTTCTGACAATCTACAAGTGTTAATATTCGTTTGTCCTTCCATTTCAGAGCTTCGCTTTTATGGATGTTGTCATCCTTGTTTAATTTTATTTAAAAGGGGGTCATTTAGAAGTTTATTTTATTTTTATCAATTTGTTTTATCTGATACTTTCCAAAATATGTTTTATTAAGACTTTATCAATAAAAAGTAAATTTTTTGTAACTAGACCAAATATAATTAAGAATTAGAACCATAAATCTAAATACAAAACTAAAAATATCCTTGAGATATTCTATTCTGCAACCTTTTTTATTCATAAACAAATTTTAATCAAGTTATTTTGTTTATACCTAGTGTGTGTAACTGTGTTGGTACGTCTTAAACTGACAATTTTTTTAGATTTTAAAAAGTTAATCTAATTGATTTTATTTTTATTTATTATTTTGTTGTAATTAAATCAGGGTAGCCCCTTTCGTGACATTACCCCTTAAGGGGAGTTTCTTTGTATTTTCACAGTAGCTTTTCTCCTATTTCCAGCCCCAAACAATTTTGAAAATACGACGAATCGCCCCTTAAGGGGTGTTGCCACGAATAGGACTATACCCATAAATCATTTTTGATTCAATTGTTTTATATTTACCTAACAATTCTATTGTGATATGATATATACATATATGTATTATTTAAGTAGAATTTGTTGTTATTTTAATAATTTTTAATACAATTGTTTTAACTGATTCTTGTTTATTATTTATTACGATTTAGAAACCATAAAAACTCAATTGTCACTAGAAAATCCGTACGTCCATTTATAACATGCTCATACACATATAGTAAGCTGCGCTAATATCCAATAAAAAGTAGTAAGTTTTGTTTATATATAGCTTAAGAATTTGGTTACCGATCCGATTAAGTTCTACATTTTAGGGAAGATGCATAAAGGTCCTGAAATCCTTTTAGACTGTTTTTATCATTAAAATCTAAAGATGGTTTTATGCTATTTTTCTCCGCTAAATTCTAAAACTAATATTCTTTAGTAAATGAATTGCTACCAAGTTCTTTATCTTGATAATCAGAGGCTTTTAGTAAAGTAGAATTTGGGGGATGGTGCATTTTGAATTAAAATTAATTAAAAAATGAATAAATTTCCAATAAAAGTTGCACTATCAGAAATACTCGTTTTATCTGGAATTATCTGGTTTTTCAACCTTAAAGTGTCACAACTATATAATTGAATTAATTGCCCATTGTCCCCTCCCTTCCTCCCTGGGTAGATACAATCATATAAGAGAGTTTAAAAAAAGAATTAGGTTGATAAATATAAAAACAAGCCCAAACGTCCAGGGCAAAATTTGAGACTGCATTTTCATTTCCTATAAGTGTACAAACTCCCCCCCCCCCCCCCCTTAAAGCATAAAAACATGTACTGATTTTTTTCTCCTTTGTCAAATTGTTGTTGTTCGACATGTCTTGTTATCGTTATTATATTCTAATGCAATTTAAATTGTGATTCATTTCTTCTAGATTAAATTAAGGTTTTTACAATAGATAATTTTATTGATTTTATTCTATTTTTATTGTCAACTTTCTACCTATAAAACCATCCTGATAATATTTATTATGTTATATGTAATAGAAGATTTTTAAATAAATCTATGGTATTTTAAAACTATTTATTTATTTATCTCAAGGATGTTAAGGTCTAATAGCAATAAAGCCTTTATTAATAGAGTAGGTTACAAAGAATAACTGCATAAAAAAAAACTTAAAAGAGAAAGGGAAGAAATCAATTTAACTGGTCTTAGGAGAAGGTATCACTAGAGATAACAATATTCATGATAATACTAAAGACTGTCATTAATAAGTATATTGTAGAATAACTTTGCTACTATAAACAGCAGTCAATATAATATTCAGAACATAACACACTTCTCTGTAAAAATTTTAAGAGAAGTTGTAATTTAAAATTATTATTTCACAAATAGATCTTAGAGTTAAAGAGTACCTACAAATTGCTAAATTAAGGGGGGGGGGCACATCTGACACTTTTGCGTAAACAGGGATTATAGGCTTTGTCTTAGGAGTTATAGGATAGGTTATTTGGGGAAAAAGTTTAGTTTTTGGGTGTATTTTCCTTATATTTAAAAAAAAATTTGATAGGTCTCCAGGTTCAGGTGCTGCAGGCTGGAAGGTCACTTCTGGACAGGTATAAATGAAAAAAAAATTTTGTTTGAAGAGTTAGAGATCAACTTATTAAACCAAATATGCATCTTTATGGATGTTATGAGCATATATGAAGAAAAAATAAAAATCAGCCTCCAGGTTCAGGTCCTGCAGGCCTCCAGGTGAATTCTGGACAGGTAAAAACTGAAAATTTTAAATTTTATAGTTAGAACAAAACTTATTTTACAAAAGTTGCTACTTTATGGATAGTTTGAACTAATTTGAAGAAAAATTTGAAATCGGGCTCCAGGTACAGGTACTGCAGGCCTCCAGGTAAATTCTGGACAGGTAAAAACTGAAATTTTTTACTTTTGAAGTTAGAACAAAGCTTATTTAACAAAAGTTGCTACTTTATGGATGGTATGAACTAATTTGAAGAAAAATTGGCAATCGGGCTCCAGGTTCAGGTACTGCAGGCTTCCAGGTAAATTCTGGACAGGTAAAAATTTAAAAATTTTAATTTTATAGTTAGAACAAAACTTATTTTACAAAAGTTGCTACTTTATGTATGGTATGAACTAATTTGAAGAAAAATTTGAAATCGGGATCCAGGTTCAGGTACTGCAGGCCTTATTTTAAAAAATCATTAATTTCTACCTTATACTACATTTCATAATAATTAATGCATAAATCCCTTACAAAATTGTGAATTTATTAGAATCAATCTTAAAAACAGAAGAAAAGTGCAAAAAAATCGTTTTTCCATTGATTTGTTTTGGATTTGCATATCTTTTTGGTTCACCAGTTTTTACCCAAAATGCTGTTTTTGAGATCTTGTGCTTCATTGGTGCTGATTAATAAAAAATCAACGGTGGAAACTTGTAACAAAAAAATTCATCTACATTTTATACTTACAGTAAATTCGTCCCAAAAGAATAATGAAGCTGCCATTTTGAAAATTCGAAATTGCCTATTTTTTTGGTTCGCAGTTTATCAATGAATAACATTCTTTAAGATTCTAAGATGAAGAACTATTATTAATTAATGACATATTTTCTTAACAATTAAAAAAGAAAATTAAGTACATAGACAGATTTTCAAAAATATAAATGAATTTGATAATTAAGAATGTTATATTTTTTCTCTTGAAGTTTTATGTTTCAATTTTGTTTTCTTTTCTTCAGTCCTATATTAAAACACTAGCGGCTTCGCCCCTAGCCTCTAGGGGCTTTGCCCCTAGAGGTTAGATCAACCTAATTTTTCGTATTTTAGATTTAAAAAAAAAAAGTTAAAAAAATATTTTTTTTGAGGGGGGGGTATTTTTCTTTCTTTTGGGGGGGTTGGGGGTGTCCCACCCCCCAAGAAAATAGCTTAAAACCATCACAGGAACAGTAGGTATATTCCCTGAAGAGTAGAGCCCAATTTGCTGTTACAAGGTAAATAAAAAATGTTTATAATAATTTTTGTATTGTTCTATTGAAATATTAGAAAATTTTGTAGTTTGAGGGGTAAATTGGTGGGGGGGGGGGGGGGTTTAGGACTAACATTGCGGAATAACACTCCCTATTCATTCATAAAAGTAAATATATAATGCATTTTATGCAGCGTAGATAAAAGAACACAAATCGATTATTATTGTAAATCTGGACAGCAAATTTTATTTACAATGTTATTAAATATGATTGATATAGCTTCTTATTTATATGGTGGTTTACTGTACTATACATATTAGATCCCCTTTTTTTCCTTTAATTATTTTTACAATTTTCCTAGCAATTTCTGCAAAATTTTAAACTCAAAATGAAAATGTCAAATACAAAATAACAAAAAAAGGTGTGTTTTTTGTACTAAAACACAACAAGATTAAAATAAAGCGAAAACTTCAATAACAAACTTAAAATCCATTGCTTAAAATGATAAAAAAAAAAATAACGGGTAATATTCTATTTTTTAACTAATAAACATTACTTTTAATAGGTAAGTTTTGAAAAATTAAACATCCGCTGCCAATTCAAAATAAATTCTGTAAGTTGAATGACCAGCCCTAATTGCAGAAAAATCTTCCAATTTAATATGCTAAAAAAACTTCAGATGTTAAAAATTGGTTTTTGTGTTTTTGTTGTGTTTTAATTAAAATCTGACCAAACAGTTCTAACTTTGGAAAACCTGTAATTAACTATTTTGCTCTATATCATAAACATTGATAGTACTTAAAACATAAACTGTTTTTTATGAAAAACTATATATATTCTTTTCACTGAAAATAGTATTCGGTCCAGCTGTTTATCAGATCTTATTCGACACATACCGAAAAGCATAACCACCCCCCTGGTGTCCACCCCTCTACACTTCCATTGACAACCCCCTCCCGCCTAAGACAGCCAATGTAGGTGTCAAAAACAAAATGAAATAACAAAACCCTACGCACGCCAATACATACATTCAGTGGTTTTAAAAATGAAACCCAAATGAACGTCGCTAAAATAATATAAAATTTAACATATTAGATCTACGGCCATGATGGGTGGTTTGAACTCGATAAGACGATTACAACCGACATTTAAATCCCAATAAAAGTTAAGGGCCATCCAATATGGACGGATGAATGAATACATCCAAATTGTAGAAATTCTTCGTTTTTAATCAAACCCATGTAACGTCATTGAACAGGAATAAAAAAAATCTATTTAGATTTTCATATTTTCGCACAAAAATTTTATTTTGAGCAATCTATTCCACACTTTTTCAGACCATCTAACGCATATCCGTTGGACCGGTATGAAGCTTTTTATAAGCCCAGGGACGTTTTGTAGCTATATTAAAGGGGAGTTTCCTTTCACACCCATAAAAAATCGCCCCCCCCCCACCCCCCCTTCCAAAAAAAGAAATAGCTATAAAAGAAGTAACTTAGAAGCACAAAATGACACTTTACTTTAGCTTCAACTACTTATCATTAACTTATAAATCCATTTGATTTATTTTGCCATTACATCTTTTTTGCGAATATGATACATTGGGAGGATGTAATGATATGTAAACGCACACCACATTTCATAAATAAGTTATTTCTGAACTTTTGAAAACAACTGACCATTCATTTTTATAAACGTAGCAACACTTTAACTAGAAAAGAGAGGGGTATTTTTCTGGTAGAATCCGTAAAGGTGTGTGTTTTAAGGCTGAAAAATAGTAGTAGAACGATAATATTCACTAAATATGTGTATTTCTTATTGAAAAGAACTATAGACCAAATTTTTTTTTTAAAGTTAACATAAATTTTTATTGTTCTACTACTACTTAGATTAGTTAACTCATTAACTTTCTTAAGCATTTTTGCGGATTCGCACTTAGCATTATAGAAAGGGTGGTGGGGGCTGGGAAATAGCCTAAAACCAAATCAAGACCTAAATATTAATACAAAATAGACTAATTCATACGAGAAGCTTTTGAAAACTTAATTAAATTGGTAAAATGGTTAACAAAGTTTTTTATTTTATTGTATAGTATGTACTATTAGAAAAATATTGTTGAGAATAAAGTAAAATAATACTAAAGCATAATATATTAAGCACAAAAACCACATTCATATTAAATTAGCTTGAAATTTAAGAAAAATAGTGATGTACTGTGTAATGGCGTGGGGATATGCCTCTAGCCTCTATGTTATTAAGAACTAACTGAGATATTTACAGGGAGGGAGGGTACTGGTACCCAAAGTTTTATAAAAACTATCTCTCATTCCTATGTGGAATTAAAACTTTGGAGGTGGTTATCTGTGTTCAAACTATTACACCAATGATTTTGATCTTTAGTAGGAGTAATTGAGGGGTGTACATAAAATTATCGGCCATCGTCTTAGTCTTATCCCTTTAGATCCCTGATTTGTGGGAAGAAAGAAGTGTTGATTAATATCTGCATTTTGCTTTTCTTATAACTAAATATTATCTTAAAGACATTTTTTTACCCATTGTAAATAAGTGTTCACTCACTTTCACAATCACAGTGTTTCATATTCTTAAAACGACTCAAAAGCCTTTAATTGGAGGAGACTATTAATGATTATTTTAAGGTAAGGGCTAGGCAGCAGTTTGTGCAGAGATGGGTTCTTAAAAGATACCTAATGCCGCGTTTTTTCGACATTTTTTACGCTATGAATAACAAGCGCGGCATTCGCGAAATCTAAAAGAGTGTACAATGATTTATTTAATTATTTCGCTTTTGTTGGTACGGCCTTCATAGAAGAAAAACAAATTATCTTCAATCCATTTTTGCTGCATATGAATTAATGCATCTTTTTAGAGCTGTGTTAGACATTATAAAAATTGCTAAAAATATAATTTAAAATTCAGTATTCTTAAGTTATATACTCTGTTTGAAATTCTATCGTCTTCGTTCAATCAATCAATGTCTAAAAAACGCCGAAAAAACGCGGCATACATCTTTCAAAAACCCATCTCTGTTGTAATAATGTGCGGTTTTGATGATTTTTATAATGTAATTATTTAGTGGAACTGAATGTACATCATATAAATAATACCACCTGTTATAGTTAGGTGGTGTTCCTACATATATGCGAACATGATTTTAAAAAATAGCCATTACTTCTACTATCGACTTCATCAATGGAGTAATTCAGGTGCACTTGAAAGAGAGGGAAGGGAAATTGACCCACCACCAGCAATAATTTTATTTTTTTTTCCAAGGGTTTGGCAATACTTTTCTATAGGTATATGGTTCTAAAAAACTATCAAGGAAGTAGGAACCTACAAAAAGTTTAACTGTAAAGGGAGCAATTTCGTTTGCGTGGTCAGCAATATCTTTTGCTACGTACATGAATACAGATATGAAGACCTCCTGTTAGTTTTATAATTGGATTATATTTTGACATTGCTAAAAGGATAATTTGCTTTTTTGAAAATTTTGTATTTACACGCTATTAATGGTATACCCCTATTTTTATCAGGCTAAAGGGATTGGGAAGTAAATATGATTATTTTGGGGAAATAAAGGGACTTAGGCTCGATTGTCCTTTTCCTCATATATAACAGCAAGGTCGGAGGTGACATTAGACTTTAAAATATACCCAAACTTAAAGTTACATTAAGTCGATAACATTTTTGTTGACTTAAAAACTTCAAATTATAAATTAATTGTACAAGCCTTCATGTGCCTGATTTTTCCACCACCAATAATTTTAATCTTCAGAAAGTTCAATTTTGTATATTTTTCTTGGTAGTGTACATCAATATATCATCCATTGGGTTATCCATTGGTGCTCAATAAATGAGGTAGATTATTATATTTTCAAATGTCCTATCCCCGCTATAACTTGGATAAATAAATGACAGATAGTATATTTAGCTTCTTACTATCATGGTTTTTAAGTAGATTTTTATTTTTTACATATTTTTATTTATATTATATATTTTAAGCAGTTTGTGTCAATTTTGATTAAATAATGAAGGGAGATAAATTACCTTTTTTTATGGAGCCATCTATCTGTTTATTGTTACTTCTTTCCACAAAGACCAACAGACCAATATAATATTTGTTATTTATTAAGAGTAGCTTCGCTACTAATGTTAGAAATGTTAGTATTATAACAAAAAATATTTATTAAAAACCGAACCATCAACAAACTTCAATTTCAAAAGTAATTTTCATCAATTTCTCAAGGACATTATTTAGTAGTGAAGCTTCTCTATAAGATGATGTAGTCCGTTCTTTATACGTCTGTTGCTTTGTTTTCATAGCTTATTATCACCGCATGCAAACTAAATAGTAAAAAGATACCAATAATTGGGATAGAAAAATGGACGATAGATTTTCCCCCACAAAGAAATCCAAGGCCCTAGGGGGAAAAATAACAAAAAGCAGTTTTTTTTTAATTATTGGGATGTGATAAGAAAGGCGCGAGAATACGGTTAAAAAAAATGTATACAAACCCATATAAAATCTGTACTAAAATATTAAGAAAATGCGCTTCTAAATTTATTTTATATAATATTCAGATGCCTGACACATAGTAGACCGAATTTGCATCAAAGTTTTGAAAGTATAAAAAATACTGCTTCTAAAATTATTTTTTGTTCCTTAAAATATCTTTATTAAGTACATTTTAGTAAAATAAGGATGATAATATCCATAAAAGGGAATCTCAAAAATCAGACTGTAGGACAATCGAATATTAACACTTGTAGAGCGCTATACCTAAAAAGCAGAATATTAATTTATAATTGAAACTAAAGTGAATCTAAATTTGTTGCACAATTGCTTAAATACATGATACTGTTTAAGGACTGAATAGGATAATTACATTTTTAAAAAATTGTTTTCAATAAGTTCAAAACCAGCATGACACCAAAAAAAGTAACGTATGGACTTTTTGTAATGATTATAAAGTTGCTACGTACCTAGCTGTTATAGGAATCATCACACAATGTTATCAAGAAAGCTTCTCTTTAAAAAAAAACCTAAAATGAATCATATATACAAGAGAAGAACCCATATGTACAAAACCAGACCCTGAATTAACAAGCTATAAAAAAATTTCTATTCATTCAACTAATGAACTAAATATCTAGAATTTAGATATTATTTGCTTAAGATGAAATTAATCTATTTATAGTTATTTAATAGGAAAAGTAAATTTATTTTTGGAAGAATAGATGTTTTATTTGTTTTTGGACGACTTTTGAAAGCTAGGTAGGGTTTTCTACGTCAAGTGAAGGTTCGTACGGACTGAAAATTATACTGTTGCCCAAAGTTTTTAAGTCAAGTTTTCGAATTCGTTTGGTAACAATATTTAAATCAAGGTTGTATGGTACAATCTTTTGTTTAACATCAATTTATCATCCATTGTCTTATCCCTAAAGATTTTATACCTACATGAAACTCACAACTAATAATGAAATTATGACTATTAGTTTTATGTTGATAGAATAACAGCAATTATGTAAACAGGAAATGTACTGTGTATACACATATTGAATAATTAGGATTAATGATTATTTCTAATTCTTATCCCAGTAAGATCCTCTCAAGTTAAGTAGAGAACCCCCTCTCCAAACACCCGACTAAAAAAGGATGTAATTTATGATTATGTAGAAGGGGGATGTTGATATTGCTTTGACCCCCTCACGGCTCTAACCCCCCTGGCACAATCCTGTGCACGCTTCTGATTTGATTATTTTAATTGGTCAGCTTACCGCCTTCAAACTTTGAAGCCCCTCATTTTAATCCCCTCAGATTGCACATCTCAAACATTTGAAACGCCTTATTTTACCCCCCCCTCCCCCCCTTCTTCTAAATATTAAGCTTTGACGTCCCTGGCAGTCTTGGTTAGGGTAATACAGGGTAGATCTGCAGGGCTAGGCTCTGTGCATGGGTTATCTTTTCTTTATAATCATCTCCTTCACTACAACCAGCTCAGTCTGTGGAAATTTGGAGTAAAAGTATCACATTTCCCATGAACCCTCCCCTTATATTTAGATTTTTTAAAGGAATAAGCCTGATTTGAGTGGTCCACTAGTTGGATTGTGGGGAAGTACCCTTAACTCTTATAGCAAAAGACAAATAATTCTGTAATTGGAATGAATTACTTATCATATAAGAATATGGATATAGTTTCAGTATTTTTTCAAAGCCTATTACAGATAGGGGTCTGATTTACTTTGTAAATGTGTAAGTAACAATAAGTCTATCTGTTTGTGTGGGAGGGTACCACAATCATCGCACAAGAGAAATCGCCCTATAATTACTTTTTTTCTTTAAATAAGATTAAATCTGGATGGACGTCTTCTCCCCGCCCCCCCCCCCAAAAAAAAAAAAAAATAATTGCCCTAGAGGCCTCTAGGACCGTTGTTGCTAGAATTACATAATTCAAATCTCTTTTAATTTTGGAATATGTATCCTTCGCAATGCAACGTTAGAAATATCATGTTTGTTAATTGAAATAAATGTTCTACAGCTTTAGCAATAGTACTATTATATATAATCTTTGTATTTTCTCTTAAAAGCGATGCTTTTCTGTATTTAAGATGTGACCGTTCGTAACGAAACTCTGATTGTTTTAGCTTTTTGATACTCATTTTACATGCACAGTATAAAAGTATCTTATTATGCTTAACTCTGTCATTTCTGATCTTTAAATAAGTTCAATTTACATAAGGGGTAATTTTGTTAACCAAAGTTGGGGTTATTATTTTATCTTCCATTTTCTTAC